>NC_052023.1:7190447-7494364 GCF_015832195.1 Motacilla alba alba | reverse complement strand
CTGACAGCCTGACTGCATGGACAAAGCTCTTGTAAAGGTGCCTGAATTTGGGTACCAGCCCTATTTCTGACCCTCAGGTCCACCTCTCCCTTTCTGTGCTTCAATTTCCTTCCCCAAAACATGGCTTTTCCAACACAAACATTTCCTTCCTTGTGGTCAGACGTGCTCTGGAATTGTTGCAGGTTGTTGCTATTTCCAGGCCTGTCATTCTAACACATTTTGGCTGCACTAATTCCCTCAAACAGAAATTGTTCTGCCTGTCCTAGTCTGGGACAAAGCAGGCAATTAGCTGTCCCTTACACGTTTATTAACTCTGCAGCTTTCTTTCAATGACTATGTGAAATCCAGTAATGTTTAAATATATTTTCATAAACTGTGGGCACAACATGTCCTGTTTCCACTAATAACCGTGCCATATAATTAGTCCTGATTACACAGATATTTAGTATCATTTTACATATTCCAGTCCTTTCCTAGTGCCACTGCCTAGCCAAGGCATATTTAAAGCTACAGCCATCTCCCTTCTGTTTCCCAGCAGTTTGCAGCAATTCCTTTTGGAGAGGATTGGGGTTAACACAGCAGCTTCAAAGAACAATTTCATTTTACTGGTGTACATTTTAGGTGTATATATATGTATGTATGTATGTATAAAGGCTCTGATCAAATGCCAGGTGACAAAGCCCAGGATACAAATAGAAGGCATTTATCTACTTACAGGGAAAAGCTGGTATTTGAAATCCATCAGGAAATTAACAACATGAATCTTTAAAAATCTATTCCTTAAACATCTGTTGGCTTAGGGCTGAACATTGACCGTATTTAGGATTTTACTGTGAGGTAGCACCCCCAAACAAAAGATCCCTCACCACATTAGGCTCTGGTGGGGGGACAAGAAGAATTTGCTCTGTGCAACCTGATTACAGATGTGTATCTTTTCCTGCTGGCGTGGCTGTCTCTATAGAGATGGACATGGATATTTGATGAGATTAAAGTGCTTCAGTTCCCACTGTCAGTGGTTCTTTAATTTAAAATGAAGAAAGCAAACAACCATTCCTTTTGATGAGGTAACTGGATGATGCTATGGAAAAGCACTTTGCTGTCAGGTGGTAATTAGGTTCAGTAATAGTTGTGGGTTTTTAGCCTTGGAGGCTGTGGCCCCTGGGAGTCTGAGAGAAATGATACATTCAATTTCCGGAGGAGAGGAAGATGCTGGATGCTGTTCTCTGCTAACCCTGCAGGTCTCTGCAGATAAGAGCATTCAGGACTGCAGTGCTGACAATCCTCCTTGAGCCAGCCTAAACTGTGGTGTCAAGATCACAAACAGAAAAGGGAGATGGGCTCAAAGCAGGCCTAACACAGGCAGCCTGGCTCTGACCACATATATAAGGAACTGCCAGAATGGCTGCACTGAGAGGATTTTTAAAGGCTGCAGAAGGAACTCCAGCAATTGCTCTCTGGTCTGGGCTGATATTTGTAACATCCATCTTACACATCACTAGAAAATCTTCAGTAGGAAAGTGTTCCTTTGCAAACAAGAAATATTCCCACAGCTACTCTTTTAAGGGAAGAAAAAAGAAGGAAAATCTCAAGGCTCAGCTGCCTCCCTTGCCAATTTGGAATTGCCTTTTTCATTGCAAAGTATAAACTATATATATTGGTTGTGCTGTTAAAAGTTGAAACCCAAATGAAACATTCCAACTGGTCCAAATGCATTTAATTGAAATTTTTCAGTTTGGAGGCATTAATGCTGTTTTCTCAGAACAGAGGCAAATACTGAATATGGTGTTTCCCATGAAACAGGTGCTCAGGTTCCTGCTCTGCTCCCCTCTTCATGTTACACAGCTTTTCCAGCTCCAGGAATGCTGGTTCTCCATACACAGCTCAGTGGTATCTCCCCTGTTCCTCACACAAGCTAAGGGACACTGAAAGGCTGCAGCTGGCCAACACCAGAGAAGGACCAGCAGTGCTGCAGGGAGCCAAGCCTGGGCGTTTCATGCCTTTGTGCCTTGCTCACCAGTGCCTGACTTCACATCCCACTTCCTTTTGGAATAAAACCCACTGAGCTGGTTGTGAAACTGGAGTAGGGGCTCAGAGTAAGAGGGGATCCCCAGGCAAAGTGTCCATCTGGGCTGGCAGAAGGAACCTGCCTCTGGCTGCCAGCACTGCAGCAGCTCCCAAGGAGCGGGAGAACTCTGCCTCAGCACAGGCTTGCCAGTAACTTCCTGAAGCACTGAGAAAGTTTTCACTTCCAGAATTAAAACTTTGCGAAATAAAAGCGGGTCTGATTCTCTCTCAGGAGATAAATGAAGGGTAAGTCCATTAAAGATACTGGTGTGAGATTGGTGCACAGCAGACAGAATTCAGGAAAGATATCGATATCTCCAAAATCCTCTGAATATTTTTTCAGACATAAACCAGGTATCTTTCCTGATCATAAATGCTTTATTTCCAAATGGAATTTCAATAAAATAAGCACAGTTAGACTAGCACTTGTTATAAAGCCATAATGCAGTAGCACTGAAGTTAACCCAGGAAAGGTATTACAAGAGCAGCCCAGCTAAAGCAAGAGAAATTGCTTTCTGACCTACCGAGTTTTAGGAGTGGGTGCTAGTGGACCCTCCACCAAGGAGTTCAGCCTGTAGTAATCCAAGAATGTCCTGGCCACATTTCTTCCAAGCTTCATATCTGTGAGTTTTTAATTAAGGAGCATTGTTTAAATCATTAAAAGTAATAATAATAACAATATTAATAATAAAAAAAGAGCACAGTCTAAAGGTTAGTTATTGCTATTTGATGCAAGAGCAAGTTTTACATCAACCATCCCACAGAGCTCAGGCTCCAGGCAAAAATGACTTACACAGGCAGATAAGGTGGGGGTCATCTTGTTTGCTTCTTGTTTTCACAGGCAGATGCTGCATAAAAACACAGGCAGGAGGAAGCAATATCTCCCTTTCCCCCCATGCCTGGCTGCAGATCCCTGTGGTTCTCATGAAATAATACACTAGACAAAAGGGGCCCTCCAATTTCCACATTCAGGGAGAATAATTACCTTGAAATGCGTGGATACAGGCAGCATTTCTGTATCCAGGATACAAGGTCAGCTACACCACAGTGTGAATCTGCCATGGACCAGTGTACTGAAGGTTGGGATTAATGCTGTAGCCCTCCACACCTTTAGCTCTGACCCCCGGAGTGTCATGGGAGAATTCACTGTTCTTTCCCTGTGTTGTATTCAGGACCTGAAATGGTGATTTTAGCACCGACCTAGAAGGACAGTAGGTTACCTTAACAAGTTCAGCAGTAACTCTGGTGTTTCTTCTCACTAGCCACGATTTCTCCTTCAGCTGACCCCTAAACCCAGCATTAGGCAGGTGCTGCACATCAAAGCTGCCATGGAGACCTCAGGGGCACAGGAACCAGACCTTCCTGAAGACTCAGCTGCTTACAAAGAAGTTGAATAACCTGTGGATTGCACTGAAAAACAATATCCCAGACAACATGTCCATGGGGTGAGTCTGCTGCTCATGTGAGAAGTCAGCATTAAATGTGTCTGTTACAGAACAGCATTTCCTTATCATCCACAGGGTGATGTCCAACTGGGAGATATCCAGTGGACTCCATTACCCACAGCTGTGTGGTGGGGGCTGGAGGCTCCTTTATTTGCCTATTTTGAACTGATGCCTACCCAGGCTGCAATAACCACAGGGTGCTCCAGGGCACTGCCACAGAGCATTGTGGTGAGGAGCATTTCAGCAGGGCTGCTGCAGCAGCTGAGGTGGGTAGAGAACCTGGGGGGTCTGAAGGGGTGTCTGCATCCAGCACCCAGCAGTCCAGGAGGATAAACCATTGCTGGGCTGTTTTGTGTGCACGTATGCATGTTCTGCTTTATCAGTAGTTATCTGCTGATGTTGCCATTAGAGGAAAATTCCAGAAGTGCAGCATCCCAGGGGCTTCCAGCAGCGCCACTGAAGACATTGGCTCCTAAATGAAGCTTTTATTACCCACCCACTTACATTAGACACATCAAAACAAGTGAGCCTGAGACATCAGGTTCACGCAGCACTGTGAGATCTCTTTATCGTTTATTTATTCATTTATAAGGAAGGTCAAGCTGATGTGACAGTCTTTACTTCTGCAAAAATCCAGCCACCAGCTCGGCTAGTGCTGCAGTCAAGTCTAGTGGCTGAGGATGATGCCTGACACTGCTCTTCTTTCCAATGATCTTATCCTGCTTTTCCAGCTCCCACCACTGTGTCTGGGGATAGTTCCATGGATCTGTCCCTCCTGGGGGTCTGTCCTGACACACTCCTGATCCTAATACCACATGTGCTGTGGGCACCTCTGTTCTCCTGGCCAGCAGCAGGGCAGAGCTGGAGCAGCTGGTGCTCCCAGCTGTTGTCTGCATGGACAGGGAGAGGCAGATCTGTGGACCAGCACAGGCTGTGTGAATCAGCACGGGCTGTGTGGACCAGCACCAGCTGTTCCCCAGCTGTGGCAGTGCCCAGCGAGCTCCCCTCGCAGCCTACCAGCACTGCTGGGCAAGACCAGCCCTGCATGCAGGGAGGCTCAGAAGGTTGGAGACAGCCTGAACTTTAGCAATTCGAGGGAGGGCAGTGTTGCTCTGAAAGCGTTTTGTGATTGTTTCTGGAATTTGGGGATGGCTGGGGGCAGTCTGGCTGCTGCGGATGTGGACTCAAAGCGGTGGCAAAGGTTAAGAGTTCAGAGTAGTCTGAGGAAGCGAGGGAGAAGGGGAGAGGGCTGTCAGACACTTAAGGGATTGAGAAGACTAACATGGCTTGATCTTGTAGTTTCTTTCATTTGCTCGTCACTTTAAAGACATAAAGTAGTAATTGGACTCAGTAAAGTCTCGAGGACATTTTGTCACTGGCAATCTCAGAAAGCTCCTCTGCCAGAAGTGGCCCTGCTGCCCTTTTCTTTGTCTCTCTGCACTGCTTTTGTTTGCACGGTGGGAAGCACCTGACCTGCTGTCCTAGGGGAGGAAGCCCTTGGATGGCAGTGGGTGCAGCCCAGGAAGTGGCTCCACAAGCTCCTGCCTTACCATCCTGCCGTAACCCTGACCTGCAGGAATCCAGTTCCACTGCTGAGCTCAGGTCTTAGGAACAGCTTTCTGAAGCTGAGGACAGCTAACCACTGGAATAACCTGCCTTCGCACGCCAGGAAATCTCCAGACCAAAGGTCTCCAAGAACAGGCTAAACCCACAGCAGACATGAATGCTCTAGGTGTAACTGGTCCTGCATGAAATTTGGGTAAGGAAACATAAAAGGGCCTCTCAGGCCACTTCACCCCATTTTCCCACAGTTCTGAAAATATTTTGCAACCCACAAAGAGACCTGTTTGCCAAGATTGCCAAGAAAGGTAAGGGCATTTTGCAGAGCATGGACACAGAGAGTGTGAAGAAACTGGAAATGCAGTGCCACATGCATCCACTGGAAAGTCACAAAATGGGAATAACTTGCAGTCAGCAATGATGAAAAGAGGCTCAAACCAGCATGGGATAAAAAATGTGCATGTTCTAATACTTGTCTCTCCAGCCATCCTCCCCCTCTGCTCTGCCTGTCACTTCCACAAGGGATGAGCAGTTTCTGCCATGGAAATCAGGCACCTGACACATAAAACCAGGAGCAGAGCATTGGTCTCTCCCTGTGACTGTCCAGCCTGGGCAAGAGCTGGCGTGACTCCCTCAGCAAGAGCCAGCAGCACGTGTGTGCAAAACTGGTAGAGGAAAACAAATTAAAGCAATAACATTTGCATTTATCTCTGGTGCACGGAAGGCTCACGCTCCACTTTGGTTTATAGTGTATCCTGAGCACGTAAATAACAGCTACTGCAACCCAAACCCTCTTCTACTGGGTGGTTTGGTCGGTTGGTTGGTTTTTAACCAGTTTCCTTTCTGCAATCACACGTGATGTGTGCCCACAGGAACTCCCTTCCTAGCCTGAGCTGCACTTGACAGAAGGCCATTTCCCAGCTATTCCCATCATGGGAGCTCAGCTCACACAAGACAGTCAAAATGTATTTTGGGAGAGTCATGCTGGAAACAGCTGGGTGTGTCCTTACCTTCACTAGCATCTGCAGCTCCCTCTGATCTTTCTTCTTCCACGACAGACTCATTCCTCTATGCTCCATATTTCTGCTTGGAAGTGGAAACCAGTGTCCCTCCTGCAAACGCCCTTCTCACAGCATTCACTCTGTGAATGGCATCAGCAGATTTGGGGAGATTTCAGGACAGTCTGTTTATGCACAACTCTGCCAAATTTCACAGATGTTCAGAGGTTCAAGAATCGTGCTGGGCTCTCCGCAAAATCCCGCACGTTTATGATCCCTACCATGCCCCACAGCCCGAAGCTTCCAGCCCTGGTGAGAAAGGAGGACAGAGGAGTGGGGACTCTCACAAGCCATTACTAGTTTTCAGCTGACACGATTCATTGAGCCTATTGTGAACAGTCTGCTTAAGCTCCAGCCTCTGGAAGCGCAGACAGAGCCTTGCTCTGTCTGTGTATGGAGGCAATAAAAATCTCAATTTGGAAACCAGTTAGCAGTACAAGTCATTAGGGGAGGTACTAAATGTTGCTGCTTTAATAGCTCACTGATCCTTTAATAATGTCACTGCTGCAGAGCATGGTGGCACCATTCGCTCGCTTTTGTTTTGCTTTTTGAAATTCAGGGTCATTCCACTTTCAAGTGAGTGGATTATCTCTCTTTCCTCCTTCTGCCAGACACTGCAAACTGCTTTAAATAATTAGAAAAAAGGATGGCTCCTTCAAATTCACCATCTCATTTTCATAAGGTCCAGTGTCATTGCTTTGGAACAGGAAGAGAAACTGTGATGGTGGTAAGGATTTGACAAGGGCAAAACAGTTAGCAGCCCCCACTCATCTTTGATAAGTCCTGTGGGGTCTCTGCCAAGCAGATTGGATCTCTGGTTTTATGTCTCATCTAGAGGACGGCACCTCCATCAATTTGAAACACTGCACTGGTTTATTAGCTTATGGAATTCATCCAAGTTTAATCCTAAGTAGGATTTGAAATGTGACCATTCAGTCCAGAGGCACCACTGACCAGACCCACGCAAGTCTTTTGTTTCAGACAAACAGCTTTAAGTTATCCTAAAGACAGACAGAGAGGAAGAAAAAAAAAAATGGAAAGAGAGAAAGAGGGTAAGGAAAATGAGAGCAAAGAGAAAAATGAATCTTTTTAATAGCTCAAATTAAAAACCAGAAGAAGCTCTTTGTTTGACACAACTGAATTTTACAGCAAATCTCAGTCCACCACAACGACGATCCTGTTATTTATGAAAAGAGGGTTATTTTGTTTGGGAGAGTCCCAGGTGACTGTGGTCAGCGAGCATACTGTCAGCTTCATACAATCTCAAGAGAAATATGGATGAGGTTTTCTCATCTGTTTGTAACAGCTTCCATCAATGGATCAAACCCCTTCCTGACTTGAACAAGAGCTCTAATGGAAAATGGCATTACAGGGCTTTAAACCACCATGTTATATCATGCCAAGCCTGATCAGAGCTAGTCCTCTATTTTAGCAGAGCTGTTTTCACCAGTTACTTACCTATTTTGTTTCACGGTGCTGACACTGCTCTCTAATAAACAGATGCTGCCCCAATCTCATCTCATGGGGGGCCCACTCCAAGCAAAGTGTGACTGGGGCAAAATAGAGACTTGGTGGTGAAGGAGGGTGGGGAGAGGGGCTATTCCAAGGCTTTTCACCAGCTTTTAACACAGTGCAAGTCTGGGTGCTGATGATGCATCCTTCCCTGGAACTCACTCCAAGGAAAAAATGTCCCCAATTCCTAGCACAGCTGGTTACATATTTCCAAATGTTTATCAAAGGAGGAAGCTTCTAAAACAGGAGTGTGGGGAGGAGATTGGGCTTTCCATAGCTCCAGTGTAAGAACCAGGCTCAATGTGGGAATTACTGGGGATAGCCTCTCCTGGTACTCGGCAGGTCAAACTCGAGAAACTCAGCCAGACCATCCAGCCTTAAAATCTATAAATGCCCTGATCTGCCAGCCTGGAAATAGTAAAGGAACTTTCCCCAAGGAGAGCATTTTCCTTCCCAACAGTCCCAGCTCCTGATCCCAGATGGGACAGTGGCTTTTGGAAGCAGAAGATAACAGCAATGACGAGCCTTCATTTTTATTCCTCTTGTGTGTTATCAGGGAAGGAACTAGGCGGAAAGATCCCTGACTGACTATTTCAGGCTTTCAGGCCCTTTTCCTGAAATGCTTGATTGTGGTGGAAGAAATTACCAAGATGGAAGCTGTTTGCTCTTCTCCCTGAGTAATCAGAGGCCTGTAATTTTCTCTCCTGCTCTGAAAGAGATTGGAGGACAGGTATCTTGGAGAGCACTGTTTTATCTGTGCCAGAGGGACTGTGCTGAAGGACCATGCTGTGTTTCCCATGAGCTCATTTCAATATCAGCCATCGCTTTTGTCCTCCTGAACTGAACTGAAACAGGCAGATCCCACCTAACACCTGGACATGGAGAAGAGAGAAGGCGGTGGTGCTGCACAGGAGCCTGTGGCTGGACAGAGCCAAGGGCTCCTGGCCCTGCTGGGGTGCTGCATCAAGGGCAGCAGGGGCTGGAGCAGAGCAGAGTGTGGGGGAGCACCAGTGTGCCCCAACTCTGCAATTTGTGAGACTGGGCACCTGTGAAGGAAGGAAGTGCCCAACTGAACCCATTCTGCTGCTGATGGAAACCTGCCCATGACACTGAGCTGCAGAGTGGCCATGAGAAGGGAGCACCTGACTCAACAAAGATTCGAGACACACAGACAGGTACAGGAAATTCAGGGTGCCCGAACAAGCACAGAAGCAATGAGGGCTGAGATGTCTCAGACACCACCAAAGTAACACTGGGAACACCACAGGGCCACAGCCCATTTTGCCTCTGAGTCCACATGCCTTTCCCAGAGCTGTGAGCATGATTTTACAGGGACCCCTCTGGTTGCTGCTCCATTGTCCTCATGCCATCTTCACATTGCTCCATGCAAGTGACATTTTGTCCATCTTACAGTCCCTCTACACCAGCGGGAGATGGAAATGGGCCCTCCTGTAAATGGTAATCTGGCCTAAGCTTAAAAAAATCACCAAAGAAAATGGTTTATTAAATATCTTGGTGTTTCTGATTCCTGATGAGGTTTTCTGAGGGACAGAGGTCAGAGCCAAGCTCATAGCTGAAAAAGGAAAAACCCTGAAAGAATGAATTTCAGCATCAGTTCATTTTAATTCATTAAAATATTGCAGCAGCATCACTTCGTAAATTGGTATACTGTAAAATTATGCATTTAAAACCTGATTGTAACAGCTTCTATCAAACTGTCCCAAAATTAATTTGGGCCTGAATTTACTGGTCTCACATTAATGTCTGATGGACCTTTAATAAGAGTAGCAGGAAAAAAATAGGATGAGTCTCTTTTGTGATTTTAACATTTCTGATCTTTGCTATTGTTTCATTCTGGTTACTTGCCAGCTCTGGGAAGGAGCCCTTGTGGATTAGCTGACCTCAGCTCTTTACACAGTCAATGAAAATTACAGAGCTGATTCTCTCTGATGTACTGAGAAGGGATGAGGACAGGGGAAGAAATTTCCAAGAGAAAATCCAGCATTCGCAACCTTCTATCACTGATGAATGTTCTCAAATGCATGGGGGGGAAACAGTATGAAAAACAAAGCCTTAACAGTTGTTTGCAGCTTGGTTGGAAATGCAAGAACAGTACAATACTCTCCAATTGTAATTAACCCCCCCAAAATACAGTGGAAAATCATAAGCTGAACTCTTTGGGGATCCTCTCAGTCCCTCATGTCTCAGCTCACAAACATGACAATCCCTGTAGTTCCAGGTCTGGAAGTTCCCATTAGACATTCCACCCACCACTTTGGGCATAACATTCACTACCACCCAAACAAAATCAGTTTCAAGATAAATGGTAGAAAGTGTTTCGACACACCAAAGTGTGGATAAACCATTTCTCATCTCTAAATTGCTGGAAGCTCATGAGTTGTATAAATCACAACCAGGCATCAGTAATCTGTTGTGTGCTGCATTTTCCCTCTTCAGCTGCAGCTTCCACTGTCAGATAGGGCACAGTCAATAGCTTTGACAAGAGCAATCCTACAAAGAAGAAATTAAGAAATGGGATTGACTAAGAAATATGAGGAACTAAGAAACATGAGGAACTAAGAAACAGAAGCTTGCATGTAGCTGGGTTTAAAGTTTTTGAGTAAAGATAAAGAGAACTGAAGAGTGATTGCAGGTTTCACTGGGATTTTAGGGAACCTTCCTTCCCTGCCTGGGATACCACAGGTTCTGCAGAGTCCATGTGGAGCTGTTTGCACTTGAGAGCATGGGCATCTGCTCTCCAGGGTCTGAGCAGATGTAGATGACCTCCTGAAACCTTCCTGAGGTCACCCAGCTCAAAAAGGACTCAGTCCAGTGGCTGTTGGATGGTCTAAGTCAAGATGCCTCTTAAGAATTTGCTCAGAGACACATTGGATTTATCCTGCTTTTAGTCAGTCTTTGTTAAGTTTAAACAAGGCACCGTCTGCATTTGTAGTGGGCCAAATGCAGGGAAGGGACCACTTGTCCTCAGGAATTGGCATAGCTCCTCTCTCAATCTGTCCTGCAAGGAAAAAGGACCATGGCCTCAGAGGCTGTGCCTTTAAAAACACTTTCAGTCTCCAAGTAATAGTCATGCTTCAGTGTGTTCAGCATTTCAGCTGAGCTCAGTACAAAGTGCAGTGATTTAAAGCTGGGAGATCAGGCGGGATTCAGCAAATTCAGAATTATTTATTTCTTTAGAGCAGAAAGTCTGGCTACAGATTATTTACTGCAAATGGGTCTGTTTGGGGGAGGGGAGGAAGGCGAGAGGGTAGAGAAGGGGTGAATTGATTGATTGAAATTTTTTCAATTAAAACAAGCAGTTTTTAAAAAAGATTTAATGTTTTATTGAAAACTGTGAAATAATTCAAGAGTCTGGAGCTCTACTAAGTGCAGATCACAGAGATGAAGATGGGGGGAGAAGGAACGAAAGTTTTATTCTATGGGAGAAGGGAAGGAAGAAGGAAAAAAAAGGGGAGGGGGGAATAAAAAAATATTATCATGATCTTTGTTTCTTTGTCTATGTTAATGTATTTCTCTCCCTGAGTTGTCTCCAGTGTCTGCAAGTATGGATTCAGGATGAGGTGCAGTTGGGCAGGCTGCAGGCAGCCCAGAGCTCTGCTGGGAGTGGCACAAAGCACATCCAGGGATTGGCTTTGCAGTGGGAACTACGCCTGGCCAAAGCAGAGACAGGGCTCCTGCCCCCTCTGCAAGGACCAGGCTGGGCTGGGGGGCAGAGAGGCTCCAGAGCAAGGGATGGGCAGTGCTGAAGGGCTCTTTGGGGGTTTTGCTTTGTACTGAGTGGCACTAAGGGGTGAGAGGACAACCAGATCTAAAGGAAGTAATGTTGGAAGGAAGGGACATCAGGCCATGAATGCCAAGACCTCATTTCTGCCTTCACTGCTCCCTCAGACTGAAGGGCCCATCCCACACTTAGGTTATCTGCACTAGGGGGGCTTCCTCCCCAAAGCAGGGACACACATGAGCTGGGCCAGAGCTCTCCCCACATCAGCTGGACACAACTCACCATGGGTGGTCACTCCAGAGAGGTGGTGCTGGAAGGTAAGAGGAGGATTAGAGCTATTACTGGTAGGCAGAGAAACTAATAATATTTTTGTCGTTGTAGGGAAGAAGTAAAATATTACTATAATCTCCACCACTCCTAAATTAATTGCCTCTTTGCTAATATAATTCCCATTCCCAGATAAATTTAGCTTTTTCTAAGCCCCTTGATTTTTCCTTTGTGTTTTACACTCAAGCTGGAACGGAGTGATAAGGCACTATGCATATATATATATATATATATATATATATATATATATGTATGTATTTAATCAACACACACACAAATATAGTTATATATAGTCTCTGCCACAAATAACACTCCTCTGACTGCTGTCACAAAGCCCTTGCTAAAACAGCTTCTCACTCAAGCTGGGATGTTTTCCTACATCATGTCCCTGGGGAAGGGCTGTTGGCTGTGTCCACAGAAGGATGCTGGAAAGGTCTGCAGCTCTCCCCTTTTCCACTGCCTGTCTCTTCCCTATGTTTCTCTGATGGGAATAAGCCATTGCCAAACTTCAGATCCACCATCTCCTGTCATTGTCACAACACCCAGCTTTCCTGGAACAGCTGGCAGTGTCTTGCTGTACAGTCAGTGTAGGAGTGGCCCTTGAATTTTAAAAGGGGCATCTCAGAGGAAGTTCTTGTGAGGGAATTGAGCACTGACTGGTGGGCCAGCTTCATAGCCACTGCCATCGTTGGTGAAATGGGGCTTCATAGCAACATGATTGTGACTGTATCTTAATCAGCAGCCTCTGGTTAAATTATTTTATATGACTCTTCAATTAAACCTATCTTATTTTGCTATTGGCACAGTCTCACTCTCTGCTTGTGTTGCCGATCTCTATTTCCATATTACTAACAATAAATAATTCTAGCAGCACTGTTTGCCTCTATTCCCAAGTTCCAGTATCATCCTAAAGGAGTCTCACTGGTCCCCAGCGCAGGTGACACAGCAGCTCCTCCCTCTCAGAGCCACACCTGGTGTTCACATGGAATCACTGGGGAATATTCACCCACAGATGCCAAAGGATGTTTGCTGCAGCTGTGGCCCTGATGCAGAGGGCTGGGACTGTGTTTTCAGTGAGCAGCACCTCTGGTCCCTGCAAAGCTGCAGGGACAGCTCCCAGCTGCATCCCAGGCTCTTGTGGGAAGCAGTGTTTGCCTGCTGTAGGGCCACAAAGCTCCTGAAGTTGGTTTAATTTCAGCTTCGTTGTCTGGATACTTCAAGGGCTTAAAGGCTGATCAGGAGTACAGAAAGTCCAAGGAAGAAAAGCTGAAAAGATTTCTGGAATTTGGGCCATGCAATAGTGATAGAAAATGTGCAAATAAGTAAAGGCTGCTGTAGAACAGGATAAACTTTTCAGCATCTGCTGGTGATGGGACAAGAAGCAATGGCCTTAATTTACAATAAAACATATTAAGATTAGACTTAGGGGGAAGCCTTCCAGGGATAAGACTAGTGGAGTACTAGAAAAATATCTCCTGGAGAGGCAGTGGAGCTCCATCTTAATACAGGATCAGGGAAAACAGCTATGAGGCCAGGGGAAAGTGGAGTTGAACCTTTTTGAGGATGGAGGGGTCAGCAAAGGGCTGCCCTATAACTCAGTTCCTTGGCTCAGATCTTGCTGCATAGGAACACTCTCCACCAGGTTTTTTTTCAGACCTTAGTAAGGCAATTATGACAAGCCTCTGCTCCTTTTGCATTTCCAGGAAGAAGAGTAAGGAGCACAAAATCACCACTTGGTAGCCCACAAGCCCCAAAAGATCACTCTAACCAGCTCATCATTCATCACCTGCCCCGAGACTGAAAATTCAGCTCCTTTTCAAGGGCACCACTGTCTTCAGCTGGATGGAATCCCGAGTCCCCTGTCCGACATTCATCTGCTCTTAACTTCTGAATTCAAACACTGCTCTTCTTTAAAAGCCTCTCTGCCTTCTGCTGATAATTAAAACATTGGTTGCACTCTGGGCTTGCTTTTCCAAGAGGTCTGGCCAGCATTGCAGGCAGTTCAGACAAACAAACAACCAGACAAACAGAATCCATTAGGAGCTGCCACTGCTGACTGTCGCCCTTTCGCATACATCACAGTGAAAAGGTTAATGCTTCCCAAAAGGGGTGGGAGAGACGGGTGGAGGGGAAGGGCAGGAGGGATCCAATCCTGCGAGGACCAGATGTCAGAGATGCTCAATACCTCACAGAACGGGCTCCCCCGCGAGCAAGGCAATTGCCCATCTCTTGGCAAAGCTTCCCTTTGAGGGATCTATAATTTATTAGGGAAGGTGGAGTGCTGAATAAATTGTGCATAGAGATGAAGCCGAGATGATCACTAACTCAAATCCCTGGGAGCTTGGCATTTCCAATCTTTAGCTCCCATTTGTGTCCCCCCCGGTCCCTCCGAAGTGAGCGAGCCAAAGAGCTGAATATCGACAAAACATAATGAGCTCATTGAGATCTAAGCGCTGCAATTAGCAGGGTGGAATGGAGCAGAGGGGCTGGGAGGCAGACTGTAATTATTTATAATGTTGATAATCACTTATGTGTAGTTAAAAATATAAATACATCCCAATGCTTGGTGGCATAAACCACCCTTCAATTAGCTCCGTGCCCGCTAAGTAAGCGATAGCCAGGTACTTGCAGGAGAAAGGCTAAAGGTCTCTGTCTTGTGCCTGTGCCACAAACTGTTGGTGAGTGGATGGAAGAAAAGCATTTAAAGAAGGTACCTTTGTGGTAGCTCACACCACAACCTACTGCTAATGGAGTTGGGAAGGAGACAGCTCAGACAAGTGGCTCCTGTTCTCATGGTGGCGGATCACCCTCTGCCATCTTCTTCCCTAAATTTCATCTCCGCAGGTTCACATCCAGATGATCAGAAGTTGGTTAAATCAGGGGATGCCAGTGCAGAGAGCCCCCACTGGAGGTCACACACCTTTGCTGTGTGACAGGCTGGTACCTGTGCTGCAGTCACAGAAGTACCTGTGGTGCATTACAGGGTCACTTGAACTATCATGAGAAGCACTCAAACTCCAGCTCACGTGTGCCTGCACAGCTCACCTCATGCTGTTTCTCCTGTGTCTAAACCAGCTTCTTTAAAAATAGCTTGTGTCCCTCTGTTCTGCAGATACTTCCCTGCTCCTGAAGATTTTTACTGAGTCATTTTTTCAACAGAGTCATCCAGTCTGGATGATTCCAGAGATGGACAATCAAAACCCTTCCTTTCTAGCAATACTCCATCTCCTTGTGGATAGCAAATCCAAATGTCTCTGTTACAAAAATATAAGGGATTTTATGAAAGAGTTGGTCCAAATACAGTCATGTTTTACCAGCAAGAGGGAAGGGAGAACAACCAGTGGAAAGCAGCAAGTCTGAGTTGTAGGCATGCTCTCAGGGAAGATTCCATACCTGAGAACACCTTCACCTGACAGTGAGCAGAAATGACCCTTATCATCCCCATACTGCACTCCATTGGCATAAAAGTTTTATTGAAAAACCAGGTAAGAGTAAAACCACAAGAAAGGGGGAGATTGCTGTACATCAAAAACAAATACATTTTGGTGTGGGAGAGTAGGTAAAACCCCAATCTGTCTGTACCATTGATTTCCTTCCAGGTGAAAGGAGCATTTAACACACTGAGGACTTAAACTTGGACCCTTTTCAGTGCAAATTTACAGACAGGACAGCAGTGAAGGAATGGTCACCAGAATTTAGTGAGGGAGCTTAACGAAAACATGGAAAATGTGGAAAGCAAAAAAAAAAGAAAGTAAGAAAGAAAGCAGCAAGAACACAAACAGACTGTGTTGCAGTTGAAAAAGCTCTGAGAAAATACAGGCAGTGTTCAGTGAAACTAAAAGGGAAAAGAGCAAAACCAGAGTAAATGGAAATTGTTCAAAGATAATTGAATGTATGTCCAAGCACTGGCGTGTGCCAGCCAGCAATAAATGCACTGCCTGTGAAAACAAGCTGGTAGGGCACAGGGAGGAACTTCTTAAAGCAAACAAGGGAGCAAGGAGCATCTGCAAGTGGGGTGCAGGGCTGTAGGGATCAGGAATAGGGGACAAGGGATGACAGGCTGGGAAGGAAATGGTGAGGCTGGAAATGAGGCAGAACTACGTGTCTTGAACTGCATTTAAATAGGACCCCCAGATCTACCTGGAACATGCTGGAAATGTGAAGAAAAGGCAGCTGGATCACACTGCAAGGGCCTGGCAGTGGTTGGGGGAGTTGGTATTTTTGGGACTGTGTTCTGGTTGAATAACCAACCATTCATTTAGTAAGATGGTGCAGGAAATCAGTCCTTGATCTGTAGGCAAGGACTTCAGCAATGGCTTTGCAGGGACTCAAGCAGCTGAAAGAGAAATATACCTCAGCTATTCTAGCAGACAAAGAGCAGAGAAAGCACAAAAAGGACAGGGAGTTTCTGGGCTGTCTAGAAAAAAATCCACAGGGAGCAGGAATAAAAGATTCTTTCACAAGAAATACCAAGCCAGTTCAGACCAAGCCTGACCTACACCAACAGTCTGTCTTTGTCACCAGTCAGTGTCCAGAGGAAGAATTATAAGATTTACACCAAGGGATGAGCCCCTTCTCCCTGTATGAGCAGCAGTGTTGCTCCTGCAGCAAGGAGATGCCTCTGAGCTGAACAAATAAGTTAAACTGCCCCCAATTCCTTGGGAATGGAAGAGGACAAACATGGCTCAGCTCTTTTCAGAACCAATTTCCCTTCCCTGTTGCCTGGAAAGCCTACCAAAACCTCATGGAACACCACACAGGCACAATTTCAAGTCCTGAGTAAGGAATCAATCAGGTAACACATCCTTTAAAGTGGTGTTCCCAAAGCAAAAATTAATCTAGAACTTATGAGGGGTAGAAAGCTGGTCACCACAACAAACAAAACAATACCTGCCAATAGCAGAAACCTTTCAAAAGCTGCTGGGCTCCTCCATCTGACAAAGATTAAAACAAAAGTGCAAAAGGGGATGTGATGTTTGCAACCGTCAAGGAAAATGCAGCAGCATGAACAGGAAAAGGAGCCATGTCCTCACTTGGTCCATGAGAACATGCCTGTCCTTGGTCAAACTGATGCTTGCACGAGAGGAGACACATTGTCTGGAGAGAAGACCAGGGACTAGCATCAAAAATATTCCCACAAAGATTTTCTAGGGGAAAATCCCTTTGCCCCATCTACATTTGTACTTGTTGTACTCCGCCTTCCTCACAGTTCTCAGGAAGTAAGTGCAGTGCTGGCTCAGCTCTCACAACCATGGGGTGATGCCTGAGTCAGGTTTAGCAATTGCAGGCACAAGGAAACAAACGAGAGGAGAGGAGAGGAGAGGAGAGGAGAGGAGAGGAGAGGAGAGGAGAGGAGAGGAGAGGAGAGGAGAGGAGAGGAGAGGAGAGGAGAGGAGAGGAGAGGAGAGGAGAGGAGAGGAGAGGAGAGGAGAGGAGAGGAGAGGAGAGGAGAGGAGAGGAGAGGAGAGGAGAGGAAAGCCCACTGGAAGCAGATCCCCTGTCAAAGCATGGCTCTCGTGAAGAACAGCCAGCAATTGAGCAGCCACCCAAGAACCGCTTGGCAAAGTAATTTTAAGCTGATGTAGCTGAGAAAATGTGTGTCTATTTGCAGATCATTTGTCAGAGTACGCCAGACTGCTCAGAAGAAACACTTGAGCTGACTGCAATTCTGGGTTGTTTTTTTTTAAATGTTATTTTTAATATCAAAATGACTATAAGTGCTTTTTGTTTTCCAAACAACGTGTTTCCAAAAAAGAGCATATGTTAGTATCAACTACTATTTAAAATATGAAGAGAAGATAAAAAGTAGGACCTTTCCAGTGGAAACAACCTCAGCATTTAAATAATTTCAATGCTACAATATTGTCTCTTTTATGCAACCAGATAAGCTCTAATTAGTTCTGACTAAAGAATCTGCTTTAGCAACACCTGATCTACAAGCCAAGGAATCCAACAGAGAGACTTCTGCTTACTTCAGTGTGCTATGCAGAAGCTTCATGTTGGATTAACCAGTAAATTCAGTCAAAAACCCAGAGAACAAGGGTGAAATTAATTCAGGCTCCCCAAAAAGAAATAAAGAGGTTCTGGCAAGCAAATTCTGAAAGTGCAAAATTGTCTAGATCCACCACCCTTTCATTTCCCTGTATCTCTTGCAGTAACCTGATGAACATGGGATGAGTTTATGATGGAAGAAGCCAACTGAGCTGAGCCTGCAGTGGCTCCAGAGCCTGCTATTCCTGTCCCAAGAGCCCGATTCCTTTATTGCAGTGTTTTTCATGGATGCTAAAATCCCCTTTATTCTCCTCTGAGCCACTGTTGCCTTTGATTGTACAGAAGGGATTTCTAAATGCTTATTTACTACCATCCTCTTATAATTCCTGCATCTGGGAAGAAAGGGAGACCAGTTCATTTTGAAACAAGATGTTCATCTTTTCGACAGCTAGCATAGACTGGGGCATCAATAAATTAAGGGTTCTAGGGATTAATTGATTGGAACAAGGTTGGTTAAGTAAATGGGAACTAATCTGCTAGCAGGCAAACTGGAGCTGGGCTACATTTGTCCTCCATGAGTTTGGGCTGTAAAAATGAAAATTTGATGATGATAGCAGTAATACAAACAGGGATGCTGAGCGGAAAAGGAAAAAGGAGGTTTTTTTTCTCCCTAAAGGAAATGTACACAGGCTCTGCTAGATCTGAAATGATATCTCGCTCAACCTCTTTTCTTTGTGAAAATCACTACTTCTGAAACAGAAATTCTAGTGAAGGGAAGATCCTATTATCAGCAGCAGTCACATTTCACAGCAATGTGATTAACTGCCGGTCACATGCTCCCCTCACTCACCACTTGTAGACAGCTCAATAATTTTAACGAGGAAAGAAGACTGTCTTTCCCTTTCTTCCTTCCTTTCTTCCTTCCTCCCTTCCCCTCCCTTTCCCTCTTTTCTTTCTGCCCTCCCCTCCCTTCTCCCGTTTCAGACTTCCCTTACAAGGCAGGCAGTTGAAGCTGACCCTTAAGGAAAACCCCACCGGGACCTGGATATCACTTATCAAGTCTAAATATGCTGTCCTGGTCCAGGTTGATGTGAAGAGCGGCAGCCACGTCTCAGAAATCTCCCCCTTTCAGAACAAAACCAGTCACCTTGGCTAGGAAACACACTACTTCCATCACAGTCACACTTCAATCACCAGCCTTTCCCTTGTCTCAGCTCCTGTCCTTGGTTCGGAGTATTTACAGCCCATCTGTCTGTCTCAAACACACTTCTCACTCAAGAGGGAAATTAATCTCTCCTTCGCTCCCCTCTCTGCTTTCTCTCTCCTTCTCCCTCCCCCCCCTTCCCCCAACACTTGCAATTTGCCATGAACAGCTTCCCTTTTCTCATCTAAAATTCTCGATGACTTTGAAAATTGACTGCACCCACACACCTGGGCACGGTGAGAGATAATTGATTGCATTTTTATTCCGTCTCTTCCCTAAACTGTTTTCCTTGCTAATGGCCAGTTCTCTGCAATTTTTTTTTTAAACTGACACTCAGTGTGAGGGACTGAGGGAAAGGAGGAAATAACCAGCTGCTGAATATTGTCTCTCCTGCCTCTCCAAGGAATTAAAAGCTCGATGAGTGATGAGGATCTTGCGTGGAGGCAGATCAGCTCTCACAGGGTCCAGGAGATAGAAAGCTTTGCAGGAGACCCTCTGGGGCTTTGCAAAGGGACATGTCCTGTAGCACTGCTAAAAGCAGAGGTCACACAGGCTTCCCAGCCTCCAACAAGGGGTACCCCCCAAGTTTTTCTGTTTCACTTTTAACGCTTAAGTTACTCACTGCTCCTGCACCCTCTTTCAAAACAGAGCAGGCTCCCTCTTTTACAAACAGGGAAATGGAGGCATGGTGGAGAAGGGTGATTTCCATGAAATCTCATGGGATTGGAGGCATTGCAACTGCCAAAGCACAGAACTGGGAGAGAGAACACCCTGCTTTTATGCCTAGACTGTCCAGCTTGGTATCAAGTGAGGACAGAGGAACCAAATTATTTAGATGTGGGCATTGACCTTGGCTCCTAAAGCCAAAGGAAGGCTCTTAAAAAGTCAGACGTTTTTCAGGTAAAATATTGGCTGTGATGTCTCTGACTCAGTTTCCCCATGGTAATAGTGATAGGCCAGTTTGATTGTGAATCTGTCTCTCATCATCAGGAATTGGTGGCAGCTTTGTAATGTCTCTCAGGCTAAAAGGATATTACCAGAACATTTGCTCCCAGAAAAAAACCTGCTTCTCCTCTCATCCTCTAACTCATCTGGAAATCTTACTCCAGAGGGTATAGTGGAGATTATGGGGGCTGAAATTAGGATGGAGGGATAAAGGATGGATTTCATAGGGGGAATGAAATGGAATGGTAAAACCAAGTCAATCAGCTGAACCTAGAAGGCTGGTTAGGTGAATTCTTCCTGCTTGGGACAACCTCCTTAAGGTCTTGTTTCTTGGTAATAAAAACTGTTGTTTGTGCTGAGTGGTGGCTCTCACCACAGGAATGTGCTGAGGGAAAAGCACAAGTTTTTGAGGTGTGTTGGGTCAATCCATCTGCAGCTGGAGGCCCAGCAAGATCAATCTGGAGACAGATGGCGACACAGGAGAAACCACCTCTGAAGTGACATACAGCGTTTGACCCTCAAATCCTGACAGACAGGTTCTGTGTATCCAAGTTGCCTGGAGAAACTGAACACACCCCTGGGCAAAATCACATTTATATCTTACAAAAGAAGTAATAAATGGGAAAAGAAAAGGGCACAATCCACAGTTTGAGGAAGATTATGAGCATGTCTTATTGACAGTCTGGTTTAGCTGTGCAAGGAAAGGAGATGGGGCTCCTGAGGAGAAGGAAGGAAAACGTCTGGATTCAGTCTGCAGTCAGCACAAACCTCTGATTTCCATTACATCCATGGCCAACAAGATCCTAGCACTAAAATAAGCCTTCAGCTTAACTCTATACCTGGGTGCTCAGGATTGAGAAAAAAACAGACAGAATTTGCAGACATATAAGATTTCTGCAGTGCAGATGACAAAAATACTGTAAAGTATCTTGATTTTGCCAGATTACTTGCCAAAACATAGATATTTTGGCAATATGCAGTTTGAAATACACCCTGTGCTTTAGTTGAAGTCTACAGAGCAAAACTTGATCCAAAAGAAACTTCTCCATCCACAGCTGCAACCTCTCCAACAAACTGCGAGTTTGCACTTAGCTGGGCTAAGCCAATTTACCTCAAGTCTCATAAAGCCAAAGCTACTCTAACATTTTGCTAATCTGTAAGAGACAGGAACATCCTTCACTTCTAACCTTTCCAGCAAGATCAGCTGATTAGATACATCAAATACCGGTGTCAGAGATGAGCCAGAGCAGCAGCAGTGGGAAATAAGATTTAGCCCCCACCTTCATTTAATTTTTATGATCAAAATGTTTCAAAACCTAGTTATGTCCAAGGGTATCCTCAGGTTGGATGAAGGTGTCAGGCAGATACTGGACCCTTCTTTTCTCTTAGTCCATTGCAAAAGACAGTAAGAACAGCCTGGTTCTTCCAGGAATGCAGGGCAGGTTTCCGGGGAGAGATTCCTGGGGGTACATTTCTGAAGGATTTCGAAGCAAAGCTTATCCAACAATAGCATTTAGAAGAGAGTGGATGATATCGTTAGGCAGAATATAGGTTAGTCTGAAATATTCATCCTCTTCACACAAAACTGTTTCCCTTTTTGTCTGTTTCAGTGAGCACTCTCTACTTCTATACTCTGAGATGTTTACATAACCTTCACTCAAGGACCACAGATCTAAGCATAAACATGTTTGATCCTTTCCTTTCCCCTCATCCATGGATTTCTGTAAATGCAAGAATGGAGAAGTGCTCCCCAAGGCAGGCCCCCCTCTCATCAGTGTGCAGTGACCTCAAGGGCTCAACCTTTGCCTTTGCCAAATGTGTGCAAACACAAAATTCGTACAGGGCTGCCATCCAATTCTGTTTTAACATTCCCTTTAGAAGTCAAGCCTTCTTGTTATTTACTGTCAGTCTTCAGACCAAAGCAACAATACCCATTCCTGCTGTGCTGACCTGTCACGACCTGCCCAGCCTTCTTGGCTATCCCCAGCATTACCAAAAACCATTTCCAGGGCTGCTGGATGTCAACAAGAGTTAACTTCTGCTGCCCCTACACAGCTCTATCCTCACAGGTGCCTGAAGGCCAACAATTGGCAGTTTCTCTATTTGCCAACTGGAAATCAAGCTCCTTTTTTGCTGAGTGCTCCATTAACAGAAACCCACAAGCAGAAGGATGAAGGAATCCAAGTCCCAGCCCAGTGGGAAGCTTTCCTCTGTGTCCAGCAGGCCCTGGATCAGGCTTCTGCCCAGGCGGTAATAACTTGAAAAGAAAGAGCTGTTGTAATCTCTGGAGCTAGCACAGGGCAGAGGATAATCCACAAGTGTTAACTCTGCTCTGGTCTGCCAGCACCTCTGCTCCTTCCTCACCTTACAGCATCACTTTTGGGGTCAGCATCTCCAAGTCAGGTACTGGGTATGCACTCCTGTGGGAATGAAAAATCTTAAATTTGAAACCCAGAAGATGAAATCTCCAACTGGCCACATGGCTCTGGCTCTCTAAGCAAGGGTTTGCATCTTTTTGGCCAGGCTGGGATTTCTCTTCTTTTTTTTTTTTTTTTCACAAATATATTTCAAACAACAGGGGAAATGTAACAAACAAACCATTTAATTAGCAGGTACTGCAGAAAGCAGGAAAAGAGCAATGCTGTACAGAGTGTCTGTGTTTCCTCTCGATTTATTTCACACAGACAGATGTGTTAGTGACAGCAAAAGAACTAATACTAATTCCAGAAAGAATAATTAAAAAAACCAAACCAAACCAAAAAAATTCCAAAGCCAACAAGAACTTATTGGTACTGTTTCTAGGCAGTCTGTAAAATGAGCCAGGCCCTACTTGCTCCAGACAGAACTCGATCTATACTACGTCTGTCCTCTTTGGGATGTACTATGAATGCAATGGATATTCCACTGAAGTATGGGAGATTCTCTGATCCTGCCCAGTCTCATTAATAAATGTCCTCACACACCAGCAGGAAAACCAGAATTTTGAAGAATTGGTTTATACCTTATGTGCATTGATAAATTAAAAAAAAAAAAATTTCTCTAACTAGAGTCCAAACGAGCAACCATTTTTATCTCTACACCTATTGCGAAGCTTCAGTTCCCTCAGGTGATCTGACCTGGGTTAGAGCAGCAATGGAGTCACTGCCATGACTCCACTGCCACACACACCTGGCAGGTGGTCCCTGAGAACCACCAGAGTTAAACCTGCAGCCCACCCTGTGCCGCTCCTGAGCTGACAGAAGCCACAGCTTGCCTGAGCTCTGTGTGACCTGAATGTGGTTTGATGACACGAGACCACTGTGGAGTCCAGAACAATTTCTCTGGGTCCCTGTTCAAAAAGATGTACCACTCTCACAGCAGTCATGGATACTTTAAAAAAAATGTGATTTTTCAACCCGGGAAAGGATGCAAGTAGGTCCTGATACCTGAAAAAGCCACAGAAGACAGAAACTCAGAGTGAACAAGAGAGTACCTAGTGTAGGTTAAATTTTGTGCTGCTTCTGTAGGCTGTGTCTTGTGGAGCAGGTGAGATAGGAATGAGCTGCTCTGCATGGAGCACAGCCCCTGTGCCACTAGTCAGGCTCTGAACCTGACAGAAGTTAACAGGAAAACAATATGTAATTACTGTGTTTGCAAATACAGGGATTTGAGGACTCTTGGGTAAATAAGAGGTGTCCTCAGCCACAGAGGAGTGAATTTAATGATATTTAGTAGGAAGAGCTACAAGTACAGTGTGATGGAAATGTCAAGTAACCTCTAAATGAGAAGAATCAGATCCTAAATTTTCAAAGAGGAGGAGCCCACTGAGAGAGCATGTGAGAGAGAAAAGACAGCACAGGTATTTAAAGTAAAGATACTGCCAGGATCACTATGGGAGGCTTTGTATGCAAAGGAATCAGAGAGATGCTAAAGGTCTTTTTACAGATCTGTACAGTATTCCCTGCCAGGTGACCAACATCAAGAAATGGAGAGGAGGTCCTAGAGCAGCAGAAGGCTCACCTGCATACAGAGAAACAAACTCAAACCTTATTCTCTATATGACACCCAGGGCTGCAGGTGAAGATGGTCTGTCTCCAAACGGAGATGAACAAGAAGCTGATAAATATGTCTGGACTGGGCCTGAGCTTTAGAGGGGACAAGAAGGTCAGATGGGCACTACAAAATTCTGGAAAAAGTCAGCTTGGAGCAGATATTATTGAAAAAAACAAATCCACCATGTGCAGCATGCAGCTGAAGGGAATGTGGTGGTCTTAGGTCCATTTGCCAGTGGAAATGTGTCCACAAGACAAAACCTGCTGAAGGGGTTGGCAGCCTTGTTGCATATTTTCACAGAATAAAAAGGCACTTAGTAGGCTATTGAGAGGTCTTTACTTTTCACCTCTAAATCTGGTTCCACCAGATGAGGGCTGAGGCACAGTGGCATGGGTAAGCTCTCCCGTGGATAGAGTTTTTTGGGGCTGTTAATTCAGCACTAAATTCCCACTCATGGGAAGCATTCTCTTCAGAAGATATAAAAGCAATTCCATGTATATGTCACACCATTCACAGTATCTCACAGCCACTCTCTGGAGCTTTCAAATACAGCACAGTCAGACCTGCTGAGACTTAGAGACACTGGGTCACCTCTGAATGCACAGTTACAGCCTTTCCCTACACCCTGGTGACCTGGCTGGTAATGGATGTTTCAGTGAAGAGCCCAGAAACCCAGAAACTGTCTCACACCGATTACATTTGAGAGTATTGTGCTCTCAAAAACACAGCCTGCACTCAGCAGCTCTGCAGAGCAAAACAAGCTGGAGGCAGCTGAAAGCACCTGCTCCTTCAGGGAAACTTAAACCTGCCTCTTGGTACCCAGGAGGAATCCTCCTGAAACACCCAGCTGCAGCAGGGAAAATAGCAGTCGCTCTCTCTCTCTTTTGCTGTGCTGCTCATTCAGCTTGGGCAAACACTTCTGCCATGGCTGGAGGATGCTGTTGATGGTGAAAGTTTCCTGTTTCCTGTGCTCAGAATTTAGTCACTTGTAGCTGTGTTGATCTACTCCTGCCTCAACCTCAGTCAAAATCCACTCATGGGCCTCACTGAAACACGTTGTTGTTCTCTGTAAAGAATATTCCACCTCCATGTGACAACAGGGGGATTCTCTCTGTCAGTGGGGGATTCTCTCTGTCAGGGTTTGCGACAACTTTGTCACCCAGTCACTGGCACTGGGGCCAACAAAACCATGAAGTGAGGTCAGAACTCAGGCCATCAGTGCTGGCATGAAGAGCAACACCAGGAGGGAATCTGAGGGGTGCACATTGACATAAGTGCATTTCAGTGTTCTGCATCCCCACAAGCCCTTCCATCCATGTGCTCCACCTGCCTGTGCCCTCCACTGCCTCGGCTGAGCTGCTCACCAAGGCAAGCAGAATGGAATTTGCCCACCTGGGCTTGTGCTTGCTTATCTTGCTCCATGCCCTCTTGTGGAACAAAGCACCCATCGGTTCAGAAGCAATCAGTGCTTAGCCTTTAGAAAGCCCCAAGAGGGTGGAAAAGGTGAGGAAGAAAAATGAAATTAAAAGGAAATTAATGATACGGTTTTGTTAACAGTTAACTGTGAAAGCTAATGCCCACTTTTTAATTCAGAATGGCATGGCAAGGTCAGGCTGGGTGAGGCTCTGAGCAACCTGGTCTAGGCTAAAGGTGTCCCTGCCCATGGCAGGGGGTTGGCACGAGGTGGTCTTTAGGGTCCCTTCCAACCCAAATAATTCCGATTCTATGCAAAAAGTCGGGTTGTCTGTCTCATTTGCTAAAGCACCTCTTCCCCAGCACGGTGATGACTATACTCTTCAGTAATTCAGTTTAATTGAAATTCTATGCCTGTTAAATTCTGAGTCCTGTATCGATCAACATATGTCAACTGTGGAAAATTGTACTAAATTGTGTTGTTTTACTGTGCAGCAGTCAACTATCTGTTGGTGTCTGAAGTTAGTTTATTTCACCTACTCAAAATTGGGCCTGGACTGATATTGCATCTAGAATTGGATTTTCTGTTCTTGATTTTTAATAACTAGGATTTGCACCACACTCAGAGAGATAAACACGGCCAGCATTTGAGGCTGTGGATCTATCAGCTCTTAGGCATGAGGCAGAGCCTTGCCTAGTTTGTAGCTGCATGGGAAGCCTCAGGACCAGTGAGCTCTTGTGCAAGGCGCTGCTGGGATTTCAACAAGCAGCTTTCTCCTCTCTCTGCTGGTCCTGAGCTGATCCCATGACACAGGACACTTGGCACTTAATCGTGCTCTCCCCCTCTGTCTGATTTGTTCCCATGCTAAATGACCCTGAGTTCTACTGACCTTTCTTCTCAAATCCTGTTTTCCAGATCTCCACTTGTTTCTGCAGTTGTTCTCCTCCTGACCCAAATTTTTGGGGGTGGCGATAAAAAAAAAAAAAAAAAAAAAATCCACACTCAGAACTAACCTCTGTGCCCTGGCTGGCACCTCACAAATGCTGAGGAAAGCAGAGGGCTCATTCAGCACCTATTTCCATGAGAAAATGCTGATTTCCCCCCCAACAGAATTTATTTCATGCTGGTGATAGTTCCCAAATCCTTTTCATCACTAGTTTGCCTCCTTCCTCAATCCATAGAGCCAATTCCTCCTGCTTGTGTATAAATTCCTGCTTTGCTTTCACTGAATTGCATCCTTCCTCTCTTTCATTTTTTTTCAGAACATTTCTCCAATTTGTTTGATCTTCTCAAGTGGAAGCGCTTGCACTGAGCAGCCTCTACAAATACATGGTGCAGTTTAAATTCCCCAGTGTTAAAAATATCTGCTTGACTGTAAAACACTCTACTTTTTATATGGAAATAGCAGCTCACTGGGACACAAGTGGCACTGTGCTGTATGGCATGCTGAAGCAATCTGGGAAAAAGGAAAACTAATACATACCAAAAGTAAAAATACAAAGTAAATACATAAATAAATAAATAAAGTAAGCAAATGGGATTGAATTTACAAATATATCAAAAACGTCCTATGTGGAGACATTTACTTTCCATGCAAAAGTAGTTTCTTATCTGCTTTTATCTCCATGCTGTGTGCACACTGTGCAGCTCAGGGGACTGGCTGCTTGATGTGTTATTGATTTCAGGGGGAGGGGAACATACAGAACTGACAGAAACTTCTTTAGCAACTAGCACAACTATTCACTCAACATCCATTGGCCTCTGAAACCAATTCTGTCCTCTTTTCCATGTTTTCTCATTTTGTTTTCAATCACCACTGACAGACACCTTCAGCTTTCCTCTCTCTCACACTGCAGAGGCGAAGCAGCAATAATTAATTCCAATCACAGAGAAGAAAAGCACAACTGCAGGGAATGTCCACTGGAAAAAATATGGTCAGAAACTCCCCACTCATGCTCCTGCCTGTCTGCAGCTATAATGCACAAAGAGCTGTGAATCCAAAAGGGAGAGGAAATGCACCTCTTGCTCAGTATTTTGTGCTTGTAGTAGATCAGGAGTGAACGAGAGACAAAGTAAAGCCCTGTTTAAAATTTTGTGCAATGTGTGGATAAATGTCTCAGAGTGAATTAGGATGAATTAGGATGGTCAGCAGAGCCCTCAGGACACATCTCTGCCAGACTGGGACAGACTGGGAGAACCCTTCAAGACAATTCCCACTTTCTGACACTGCTCAGACCTCTGTGATATTGCATCCAGAATTTTACTGGCTAAACAAAAACTATTCTAAGTGGGAGGCCACCAGTGAACAGACCTGAGCTGCTCCTCTTGGTGTCCAGCTCTTGGTGTTTAACCCCTTAGGCAGAAGGTCAAAACATTATTTCTTTTGTAGAAGAGAGACAGATGTGCCACTAAACAAGAAAGGTTTGGAGGGAAAGAGACAGTAAATTATTTTAAGAAATGCCAACAGTAGAACATTACCTAATAGTGATTTTAGAAAAACAGCTGTATAAAACCAAAAATAAACAAGGAAAAAATACCCAATATTTTGTTTGATAGGTTTTCTAATTTTTAAGTTTCTTCATTTAGATGCCTCCATCTTTGGGCTTAAACAAGTCTCTCAATAGCCTAACAACTCAGTGTTACAGGATTTGGTACAGGGATTTAGACATGTTTTCCTTTGAGTCAGGTGATGCCTCTAAATTTCATAGCGCTTTTTGAAATTCCACACTTTATATTTTATACCCTTTCTCCTCCAAGAAAAACATATGAACTGACATAGTCTTACAAAAGGCACTAATACTTCTTTTCTCAAGTGATCCAAAATGTTTTCCTCATGACTAATAAGGGGCTACCTCTGCATAAAAAACATGAGTGATTTCTTAGCAGCAGGCATTAACACAAAGTAAAACCCCTTTAAGACAAGAATGACAAGCAATAAGTCTGCATGAGAAGTTCAGAGAGGAAAAAGATCATCACATCTGCATTACAACTTGGCTAAAAGAGGTATCTGCCAGAACACCAAACACTAATGCCAGCTTTTGTTGTTACACATTAGATAATCCAAGGGTGTATGAATAAAAACAAACAAACAAACAAACAAACAAAAAAAAACCACCAAAAAACCCACCAATAAATTATTTCAATGCAAACATAACCTTAATTCTGTGTGGTCAGAACAGCTTTGTGGAGAGGTCTGGGGAAGAGAAAGGATGGTTTTCTCTCAATATTTTGGATTCATAACTCCCCAAAAGGCAACTGCTACAACGTCCCACTTCTCTAGGGGCACAGGTGGGGTTTTCTTAGATATTTATGGTCATTCTTACTTCTGGTCTCTACCAGAATATGAAATAAAGAGAGCAAAAAAAAAAAAAAAAGATGTTTTGCAGATATTTTGAACCCAAGAAAACATTTGGTTTGCCCTGAGGATATACAAAGTCAATGGCCCTTGGAGCAATTTTAACTGGTATTTATTTCTCCTCCTTGGTGTAGGCACTCAGGGAAACATTTCTTGTGCTATTTCAGTAGCTTTATACTGCATAGAAGGTAAAAATCTCTGTGTCCTCATCTCTCTAACATATCACTGTACTGCCTGAGACAGGAAAAGCACCCAGCAAATGCAGTGTGTTGACTCGCTCCTGACATGCATAAAAGGAAGCAAGGAAGATGTAATTTCAGTATTTTATTATACTCCAATTTTCACTCAATCTGATTGTAACCAGCCATTTTCAGAGCCAATACTTTCATTCAGAGAGGCCTCAGAAGCGGGGACATTTTTTTTATCAGTGTGAGAGTAGCTTATTGCAGTGTTGATTTATACCAAGGAGCAGGTGGGATAACTTGGGCCAGCTTGAAGCTTTACCATTTAATAACCAACAGGCAAATGCAACTCATCAGTGTGTGGTCTGCTGGGAAAATACTACTTGCTATTTTGATTTCCACAGAAGAGATAATGCTTTTATAAAGAATGTGTTGTGCTCCTGAAGGTGACAGAAACTCGGGTGATATGAAAGACATTGATTAATCAGCTAGGCATCCCCCAAAAATACATGTTTAATCTAAACATGCATAATTATACATGGATACTGGCTGAGGGACCTCTTACAGATGCATTTGTTCTCACGTCAGGCCTTTTACCTCTTTCTGAAAACCTCAAAAAAGAAAAGGCAGCAGTAGGGCCAGAGCTGAAGAAATCTTTTTAAATCACAGAAGAGTTCAGGCCCTCCATGAGTCATGGACAGTAGCTGGTCCTAGAACTACCAAAGGATTTCTTATTTTTAGTCCTTCCATCACTAATTTAGTTACCAGGTAGAGTTAACTGAAATACTAACAAATCTGAGTGGTCATTATGTTCTCAAATGAAAGTTTCAGGCTATTTTTGCTAGCTTACTAGGAGTTTGTCTTTCTTTATTTACTTGTTATTATTATAATATACAGAGACAGTGCATTCCTCAGTGCTGCAGCTGAGATTTCAAATTCCAGACAGTGGCTGGGAGGAAATGGCACTGACTTGGCAGGCATGAAACACAGTTCTGTTTTAGCTGTGCAATTTATTTCCTATCTCACTTTGCACCTGCCTTTTTCTTCTCCCATAATACATTTGTCCATCTAAATTGAACAGCCTTCGCAGCAAGGATGGTCTTTCTCTTACTGTTTGTATCTGGCATCACTCAATAGGGTTCCTGTTTCCTCTGGAGTCCTGAGCAGTATTGTAACTCAGGCAATTAAGATGAGCAAAAAGCCTGATTATTCTGCCTAAAATAAGTCTGTAATGGAACTAACACTGTGCAGATGGGATAACAGATACCTCATATGACTATTTTGCTCCATTACACAACAAAGAGTCAACTGTGAGCAGCTCTCTAACAAGCTGGATGTTGGTAATTTTTTGTCCGGAGCACTCAGCAAATGCTGATAAATAACAAGTGAGCGTGCATTTACGAGTGATTTGCTAACAAAACCTGGGAGCCAACGGTGCTGCACAAACTCTACTTAAAAGAAATGGGCATACTTAGTTTGCTGTCACCAGCAGAGGCATCTTCAGTGGTGCTAATGGAGGCTTGGGCTGCGGGCTCTGCAGGGCACGGATTTGGCTCGGCGTTCATACAACACTTAGCACAGTGGGATCCTGGCCTGTTATGAGATGTCATGAATGCTAAATTAACACAAATACATATTTAGTAAGGAGCAAATGATAGATGTTTTGTGGACAGCCAGGCTGCCATATTATTTGGATTGCAGAGTTCTGCTGCAGCCCAGGCAGTTCTAAGAAAATACTATAAAGATGCCCAGGAGCTGCCTCATGCAATATTCAATCAGCTGAAGTGATCCGAAGCACTGCTGGTATTAGAGAGCACACTTTGCTGTATTCATTTGTGAGCTGTTCCATACAGAAATCTGAGCACACAAGAGGTCCAGAATCACAGGTAACATCTGACAGAGGTCTCTTTCTGTCTTAGAAATGCAGCCATCAACATCTGCTGAGATGGGTTCTGTTTCAGATGAGATTTATGGAACAGCTATTGATTAAACCACAGCTTTAGTTCTGTCTACCACTTACACAAACATACACAAACAATTAAATACATTACTGAGCTGAATAGCATTTCAAATTAAAGGAGTTTCTGCCTTCAAAAGCACTTAAAAAACATTATCCTCAGACATACATATATATATATGTTTGCACTGTTTAATTGACATTGTTTTCCCAACTCCTTCAAGTCACCTGTAATATCAAGTCAATTAAGTATTATTTTCCCAACCTATTTACTGAGCTACCTAGCAATCAATCCACCTACACACAGAGAGAACAAATGCTCATGGGGGATGGTAGATCTTAAAAAAAACACTGAAAATCTGTCAGCCTTCTCCAATGGCAGCCAGGCTCATAGCTTTGCAGGATTACACAGCCTGACATCTTGCAGAAAATAAGTCCATGGGATAAAAGCTCCATATTCTGACAGTACCATTCCTTCCCTGCAAATCAATACACTCCTGTGTGGAATAGCATTACTATTTCAAGTTATACACATGCTAAATATGTTTTGGATTATGTTGGTATAAATAAATAGATGACAACACAATTCTTTTCCATCTCTGGTCAGGAGATCACCCTTAGAACAGAAAGCAGTGCTGGGACAGGTCAGTGACCTGGGACACTTGGGTAAATCAGGTTTGGTTCCTGCCATTGCCACCCACTTCCCAGGTGACCTTGGGCATTTCACACAGGGGAGCTGTGCACAGGGTGGAGAGGCAGAAAATCCCAGGTGCTCGGTGTCACCCCACCTCAGCTCACAGCTCACTCAGCTAACCAGAGCCATCCCCACAATACCTTAAATTTTGCTGTATCTGTGTGTGTTTGGCAATGCAGAAAGAAGCAGAGATAACATATAATCCACCACTTTGCTGTAAAAGGAGTCTAAATGAGGGTCAGTTCAGCTCACAGGTGGTTTATTTGCCAAGTCTCACTGTAGTCCTGCTCACCAGGAAGCGTGGGGGGTCATGGAGCCGGAGAGCTTTCCTGTCCTCTGCCACATCAGGCTTTGCCAGGTCTGAAAGGAGCTCCCACTGCAGCCTGACATATGAGACTCCTCTTGTGAAAGGGCACATGATCCTACAGACAAATTTTTTTTGTCTGTGTTCTATTCCCTATCCTTGTAAATCAAAGCATTAAGCCCTGCTTTGTCCCCACTTTGTTTGTGCTGCATCTCAGACTCCATCCCTGAGCACCAGCACCATCCTTAGCACAGGTGGGGCTCTAATTCACACAGGAAGATCTGAGCCTTTCAACATGGACCAAAGAAATGAATCCTGGCCTCACACTGCACAGAGCCAGCATGAGGCTGGAATCAGAGATGGCTATAAAGCTCTTTCAGAGTGAAAACTATTACTGTTATTATTTGTAGTGCTTCATTTAGTAGAAGGGCAAGTCACACCCCGGTACAAACAGATACATTTTGGGGCACCAAGCCAGGTACTAAAACAATAGCGACTGTGACTTGTCAGGTGAGACAAGATCAGTCAGGCTAGGATTTGGAGTTCAAATCACTATTGGAAATAGAGCTTCCTGGGAGCTAGAGCAAACTAAATTAAAGCACAGATATTCACACTGCCAGAGGATTTCAAAATGAAATTTAAAGGGCTTCTTCACAGAGATCGGAGGGTAATGCAAACAAATGCCCATGAATATTTGTTCACATTTTACAAGCTTCTGCTTTGGCCATTTTCAGCCACCTTCAGTACTTTAGTGTGTGTTCAAGTCGTCCACATTTCATGGTTCAAAAGCCACAGCATTTCAGTGTTCACTGCAAACAGGCTGTCTAACATTTTCAGCTGGGGAACAGCACCAGGTGGTTCCCCCTACTCGCCTGTATCTGTTAGGACAGCCAACTTTGGAATTCAATACCAAATGAAAACTGGAAACTTACCTTCTTCTCAGACCACAACAGTTTTAGCAGAGGGACCTGCTTAGTGTTTTCAGAGCAGTTACATATTTTTAGCCTTCCATGTTCTTTTTGGTCTGAAGAAAGGTGCAGCCTCCCATCATGAGGGCTCTCTGCTACTTTGTGCCTAGTACCCATTCCTCTCTTTACAGCCCCTGAGTTAATCTTCCCTCATTAACCAGCTGATGTGCCTGCACATACTGTAAAATGGGATCCACAGGCAGCTGCCACTGCATCACCAGACCTGTTGTGTGAGAGGGTGTACACAAACTCTTCCCACAGCACTTCCAGCCTGCCTTTCAGCATACTCAGTGTGAATAGACCACGAGGAAAGGATAGAATTTCAGTGTAAATCAGCCACTGTTATATACTGAGGACAGTTCTGGAGCAGCCATTTAATCCCTTATTGTTCTTTTTCATAAGAAAAACACATTGCCTTCCATAAATCTTTGCTGTGAGTCCACAGGGTCATCTATTTGCCAAAAGAGCAATTATTGATTATTCCCAGCCTACAGCTTCTGTGGCTGTTCCTGAAGTGTGTGTTCTTCTCTAATCAGAGCTAAGGTTATGACACAGCTTTTGTCATCTGCTTTCCCAGAAAACAATATCCCTATGACATCTACAACCAGTGCAGAGGTATAAAACACCAGAAAGAATGGCTTCTTAGTGAAGGATCTTCTCTTATTAGAATCCCATATTTTAGCAGTCCTGATGCCCCTTTTAAATCAGTCAAATCAACTGCTCTTGAGGTCCAGCCTCTGGATCTGTTTGAGCAGGCATCTCTGCCAACTCCTTCTAGCACATTAAGGCTTAGAGGAAAAAATTAAGCAGCATTTCAAAACACCAGTTCGGTGTAAGACTTAGCCAGGCACTTAGCATAAGGATCAATCACTCGAAATTTTAAAGTTGGGTGTTCTGATCCTTCCTTCTCACCAAATGATCCCAGTCTCCCAAGGAACAGTGAAAGACGTGGATGTGCTACCTGATGTTCAGAGGTTTTGTATGAAAACCTCAGCCACTGCTGGGCCCGGCTGGCCCCAGGAAATGCCAGTGACACTCCTTCTTAGATCATTAGTTTGAATCAATGGTGATGGCTTGAAGGGGCTACTGTGAAATGAGCTGCTAATAATCATCATGTGTACAGACAGCATTTTGGGGTGGGCTGGGATGCCCCATGTCAGCCTCTACTTTATGTTCATGCGTATAATCCCCATATCAGATAATTCACACCCATTTAAGAGTACCAGCCTGGGAAAATAAATCCTCAGATAACCCACACAGTCAAATAATCCACCAAATCAGATGTGGTGGGATGACTAGGGGTAGGGAAACTATTAGGAAAAAAGGTGCAGACTGTGGGAGTCAGAAACAGTAGAGCTTGACTGGAGAGGAGAAGGGATGCTGAGGTAAATGTCCCCTCATCTCATCCATAAGTGTGGGCAGAGACCACACTGTTCCCAGAGCATTTTGGCTTGTTTTTTTCACAGAGAATGAGCAGCCTGTTCATGAGAGAATCTAATACTATATGGAATAAATGAGATTTGAAAACTGCATATTTTCCACCCACACTACAATGGGCATTATTGCTGGCAGCCAGCAGTGGGAATAGCTGGGTAGACTAGCCTTAATTAGGAGGAAGGCATATTCTTCTCAGGAGAAAGCTGGGCTTGCAAATGTTTGCATCGAGCACATTCCATGGATTTCAGACGTAGCACCATTTGCAAAGCAAGGTCTGATTGAAAATGTGTGCACTGTAGGGCATCATTTTCAAAGTCCTGCACAGGACATTTCTCCAGACAAGCAAAGGAGGACAGGGTTTCAGATGCTGTCACTTCTTCCTTTGTGAATTGTAGGTAATGCATTCACCCAAAAAATAGCAAATGTCAGAAGCAAGGGCCACAATGTCTGCAGGGGCTGAGCCCTCTGAAACACTACAGACCCTCAAGATCCCATTTGGGGAACCCAAGCTGAGCTGTAAACTCATTCAGAGTTGGGCTCCTACACAGCCTTGGCACGTGTGGCCAAACCTGGTCTGCACTGATGCTGGGGAAAGAGCAACTTGTCTTTGTAAGGTGTTGACAATTACACCCTCTTAAATCACATTGATGTTATTAGCGGGGCTTCCTTTGGGATCAAAAGGGGTTAGGAAGGCCAGACAGATCAGGAGTTCCTCAAGCAGATAAATAATGTCAGCTCAACATTTGTGGAACAGTTTTGATGCCCTTCCTGCTTTGGTGTTGTTTTTAGGAAACTGTTTGGAAACAAAATGCAGATTATTCTTCATGGTGAAAAGCTGAAATGTTGTGTTGTTTATCCTGCTTTGGAAGTGTTTTGGCTGCAGACGTCTGAGCCTGGCTCCATTTCACTTCTGCATGGCTTCCAGCCTCCCCTGGAGACATCTCACACGCTTGCAGCCCTGTCCTCTGCCCTCCCACCAGCAGGCTGCCACCAAGCCAGGAGGTGCTGGTTCCTCCAAAGCAGTTGTCAGTGTCAGCACATGAATCCACTGACAGATGGAGACTGAAAGCCATGAAAAAAACAGTCCTGCCCTCGAGATCAAATTCATCAGCTTCCTACCATGTCTCGTTCCTCTTGCTCACCCAGGAACTGACTCCCTGAATTCCCCTGGAGGATGAATTTCCTTAGGGCCAAAGCTCAGAGCTGCCAAGAAGCTGGTGTAGCCCGGGTTTTGTTGTTTCACACTGTAATTACACATTAAGGTTTGGAATGTTTTCCAGGGTTTTTTTTAGAGGCAGCTGAGTCTCTCCATCCTGTCCCATCCAGATGGTGCTCCAACTGGATGCAAATCTTCAGACAACACTTTTGAAACTAGAACTAAAAACCCAACAACAACAACAAAATGTAACAGAGTGAATTCTGTGCCTGTGAAAGAGATAAGGCATTTGGCTCTTTTCTCCTGCCCTCTCACAGCCATATCTGCCTCCATAGGAGGCATTCAGACCTGACCTGGGTGGCTGGAGTCCTGGTGGCACCCAAGGGTCAGGGTATGACCCCAACACCCCACCCCTGAATTGTAAGGCCCAGCCCACAAATGTCTGTGCCTCCAAAATACCATGGCCTGTGTTCAAAGAAAAGCACGACACAGTTAGTTCCTCCAGTTAATTTACATTGTTATTGGTTGGGTCTGACTTTTTAAATTTATTTTAAACTTAGAAACAAGAGAAGGCCATTGCCAGGTTCTCTCTGTGGGAACTGAATCAAGACCATAAAGTCATGTAGATAGGAAGGGTGGTTGAAGGCAAATACTGAGTTTTGATCCCATGAGGTGAAGGATTTCTAACCTTTCCTGAACACTCATGAGATTATTTACACAAATTCCTTTCTGAGTCCAGAACTTGGGGAGCCAGAATGGCTCCTGACACAAGAGCAGCAAGTGAGTACAGAACAATCCAGGAGGAAGTAAATTGGAGCTGCTTTTAGATCACCTACCATGCCATTATAAAGGAAGGTCCTCGATCTAAATGGCTTCACATTAATTTTCTTCATTTGTTTCACACTCTTCCCCCTTTATTTCCCCACTTCTCCAACAATACGAATTATGTTGGCTTGGACGTATTTTCTCTCCAGCAGTTCAATAATTTGGAGACAGCAATGCATCAGAGCTCTCAGTTGGAAAGCACATTCAAACATTTACTATTCTCTCCTACGCTGATTACTCACTCAAAGTGCTTAAAAAAAATAATAGCAACATTAAAAACCAACAAAAATACCAACCTAAAACAAAAAGGGAAATATGAAAGTATACAGCATTAAAATAAACTCTGGCTCCCTTGCCAAAGTCATTAATAATTTTGGCTTTCCAAAAAAAAAAAAAAAAAACACCAAAAAGAAAAAATTTGGATTGCTCTGCTCTTCAAGTATCAAAACATCCAATTAACACAGCTAATTAGCGTCACAAACAGCAGTCAAAAGAATGGTAATTTAGATTCAGGATTTCAAAGGTTTCCTAATCCCAGGCCAATGCAACTAATCTCTCAGAGGCTGAAAGTGTTTTGTTATTGCAATACAATTGTATAGCATCCCATCAATTAGTGGCATTGCAGGGAACACTCACTTACATGATTCATTTGTATAATCAGGACCTAAAAAAAACTTGGGGAGGGGGGGAGGAGGGACAAGAAGGAACAGAAAAAGCTAGCTCCTTAAAGCAGGCAGTTTCAATTTTTCTGAATAATTTATATCATGGCTGGAAATGATTGTGAGTAGCACCACATCCTTCCCAAACTGAGTGAGCAGATGGAAGGGCTTTTGCTAGTTTTTAAGAGATAATAGGAAAAGTAAAGCCAGCCCCACAAGTGACATCAGCTGCCCTGCAATTAGATGTGCTGGCTGATACGAACATTTTCTTAGAAAGGGAAATGAAAAGATCCCTTTCTCACCACCCTTCCCTTTATGCAGGAAACAAAAAAATGGCAAGACTCTCAACAGACAGGCACTCCTACATCACAGTTTCTTGCACATTATCCAGCAATTTAACCCCAAAACGTCCTGGCAATCCCAAAGTTTACCATGTATCTTATAGCATCCTTCCCACTTCTGAAAACCCCCTTCTTCCAGTGGGTGGGAATGCCTCACTGCTGGCATCAAGATTCTTGTTTTGACTACAGAATTCAATTCAAATTAAGCTTTGAAGGTACATCTACCACACCCTCTACTCGTTGAGATCACGCATCAGCTCTATTTTAGAGGTTAAGTCCTCTGGGAAATAAGCAAGGTCCAAGTTCAACACAAGCTTCCTCTTCATTTGCCTTGTTTTCTCCAAGTTCCAGATCAGCTCAAACCTAGCTTCTGATCAAAACAACACAAAGAAGTGCCAGAGCTCTGGAACCAAGCCATCATCTTCCGTGAGCATGACAAAGATGAGAGGATTATGACAAAGATGACATTTCATAATAATGGTGGTAAATCACTGATTTACTTTAAGCAGCCTCTACGCAGAGCTGAGCTGTTCAGAACATCTCACACCTGGAAAAACAGAGTGTTCCAAATCTAAAAACAAAGATTTTTTTCTTCCCAGTATGTGCACACACTGCCTCACACTTCCCACCACAAGGCCTTTCAGCTCCATGTCCTCTTGGGTACAGAGCTGACTTCGAAACCATCAGCATTTCTGCTGCAGAGGTACCTGAGGGCTTCACTGCTCTGGGTGTCACAAAATTAAGTCTATGCTTAGAAGAGGCTGAGGGTAAAACACTCACTACAGAGCACTTGGTTCTACCCATGGTATCCTTTCTTCAGGTCTGAGAAAAAAGAGAAATCCTGAAAGCAAATGGACTTGAATCAAAACAAGACCAGGCTGATGGAAAATGGATTATTTATGACAGGAGGGAACCTCTGCCCTCCCCAGTCCTAATTTCTAGCTCCTGTATCAAACCTGCCACACAACTGCAGTTAATAAGATTGCATTGAATGAGACAACCCATGAGCAGAACAGGCTCTGTAATGAGGTAAGTGCATGGCCAAATCTAACTGAAGTCAAGAACAGGGAACATACAAAAGCTGGGACCACTGTCTACATGAGCCCAGTAAATGATCCCAGTATCAGTTCTGGTCAGGGCAAAGTAGGTACAAAAAAGGTGTTCAGAGGTGAAAAAAGTTAATGCACAAATACAGTGCTCACTCCTGAAACCATGACCATGTTTTAAGGCATAAAGCACTAATGAAGATGTATAGACTCAATCTCATGGACTTATAGACTGAATCTTTGCCTCACTTATATTAAGCTCTGGCTGGTCTCGCCCACTCAATCATCCTTAACACACTCATTGGCATCAACAGCTCCTTTTTTTTCTGTACAGACAGGGCTCCTCATATGCTGCAGGTTTTGATATGAAGTCTAAAGAATGGATAATTATTAAAGGGTGCTTGGTTGTGACTGGACACTGTACTGGTTGGGCTGTGCTATTACCAATCACTCAAGAAAAATTAGGAGAAAGAAGACCTTTAGGAAACCCAGACAAAGCAAAAAAATTCTCAGAACAGTATAGTTGATTAATGCATGTTATTAGAAATGGCCCAAACGGGAACCTTATCTATGAATTCCTTCACTGTTTTGGGACTGAGGAATTCTCAGATCAAAGTCTGCCTGCATTATTTTCACAATGGAACAGGTGTTAAAAAAAGAGAAAGAAAGAATCTATATTAATTTCTGGTTGGCAGCAGTCAGGATGCTTACCAGCCTTACAGGATTCAAACCTCAAGGACAGGTTTCCTGATATCATAGAAACATTTATATTTTTTCTTTTAAAATACTGAATCTCAGAGTCACCAAATCACTCAATAATACAAGGGATACCTATCTTTAACTCTCCCTCCGCCCAAACATATCATAAATCTCTGTACAGTTAAGCTTAAATCTCTGTACCATTTAGCTTAGCTGACACTAAAGCAGGACATTCTCTGCAGCACATATGCATACAGGTGGCAAAATTAAATTATTCAAATTATGTGGCACTTTAACTGTTGTTTTGCTGTTGTATAAAGAACAGTTGCTATCAAATTATTAAAGGCACATTCTGGTTCTGCCTCAAAGGAAAAAGTGACATCTTGATCAAGATGGTTCAAGGTTTTTCATGTCCTGCTCCAGCTTGATAAAAGAGCTCATGGACAAAAGAGAATGCAAAGGTAGGAGCAAGTATCTTAAAATAATACTGCAAAAGTTAGCAGCTGGCTGGTGAAATCAGATTTTAGCTGAAATTGTGCTTCTCAGCCTGAAGCTTGAGCAGTAAAGTTTGGCTAATTAAACCACAATAAAGCCTGTACTCATGAATAAACACATATTATCAAATACTCCAGTAGATCATTTTCCAAAACTCACGTTCCTAATGTATAGAATGGAAAGAATATTTGCCACCCTCTCTAGAGCAGTCTGAAATTCATAAGCATAAAGGTTATTGTTTAGGAGCTCTGAAATACTACTCTTTATGTAGGGCACATTTACACAATTTCTTTCACCTTGCTGTTTCTAGAAGTGTTTGGAAATGTGCAGTAGATTCACAGCCAGAAAGAGTCTTTGTTTGACCAGGAAAAATATCTTGAGGTCTGGACTTCCTAGTGCTAGTGAGTCTAAGTCAGGTGCTGAAATATGATCTTAGCATCATTTCTATGTATATTAGCTCAGAGTTAATAGATAGGTACATAGATCTACATTACAATTAATAAGTGTGGCCAGGGAAAAGTAGGTCCCCCAGCACACCTTTCAGAAGCAAGCCGTTATTAATCAGCATTTTAACGAAGCATAATTACAACAGCTTATGGCTCCCACCAGGTAAAGCAATAATTATAGGTGCAACCAAATAAACAAGGAAAATAATTACCTATTACTCAGAGCTAATATTAATTTAACCAGGCTCGGAGTGATGGCTAGACAGACAGCTTGGTGCTTTCACACTGCCAGCCAGAAAAAAACTGCTCTGATTAGAGCAAAGTCACAGCTGCCATTGTCACAGAGCAGGGAAAGGCACAAAGTGTTTTTCATCTCCAGGATACTGCCCATATTTCAAATTCCCACATGCCCTGTGTGTGAGGAGCACATCCCCTGGGAAGATGGGGTGAGACATCCTGGACTGAGACACAGAGCCATGCTGGATGGGCAGTGTGAAAACAGGCAGCTCTGAGCAGGGACAAATGCCCACCATGGGAAGGGTGGGCAGGACACCATGCTTCCAGGAAAGTTAACAGGATGGCAGGAAAGTTAACCACTGGCAGAGGAGATCCCTGAGTTAGTCCCACCACTGTGACTGCCTTAGCGTAAACGGTGCTGTTCAGATGGATCAGCAGAAACTGTTTAATAATTACTTTCCAGAGCAATTTCTGCTCTGCCATTCCTTCTATCCACAGAGAGCAGCAGACACAGGCACACCAAGTGCTGCTGTAATATCTGGAACACTCCAGGCTTCCTCTGGATGATGGTGGTATGTAAGCACACCCCCTCCTGGACTCAGTGAGGCTTTCTGATTGCATTGGGGATCTCCCACTGCATCAGTGCAGGCAAGTCCCTAGCATATGAAATAAAAACTAATGAAAGTCTTGGAATTTGTTTTCGTGATGCTCCCATCTCTCTATGGAAACACAAACAAAGAAGCTGATGATGATTTATTGCCCACTGCAGCCCAATGGTGTTTTTTATTCCAGCTCTAATACTGTTAAATATTAATACCTTAATGATTCTAATGCATGCTGGTATTACCTGGTGATCCCAAGGAAGGAGGTGGGGGTCAGGGAATATGGTGGAATGCTGCCAAGCACAGCCTGTTCCTCCAAAGTCTTGGATTCTGCAGTGTGGTAGCAGAAATAGGCAAGGAAAGTATGAAGGTAATAGGACTAACATTGCACAAAATCACAGCTGCCTGGTCAAGGCTGAGACCAAATGATATTGGTAGAGATGTCATTATGACACAATCACAGTGTGGCTCTGCTGAGCCACTTTTGTCCTTAGGCCCCTTCCCAGCCCTGTGAGGGTTTCAGCAGCACAGTTTCACTGGGCTCTCCAGTGTTCCAGAACAAATTACTCTGGTAAACAGAACTGTGGCACCACTTCATGCTGAAAGACCAACTCTGTCTTTGAGCAACATCGATTCCTCAGGCTGACCCAAGTCAGCACAGACCTGTCTGACTCCAGCCAAACAGCTGGGGGGGGGAGAACCAGCCACTCTGAGAGTTCACTAAACTTAGCTCACTAAACCAGTTCAAATCCACAAACCATTTTCCCCCCTCTCTGAATGTTGTAGTGTTTGGCTCTGCCAAAAAACAAGTTCAGGAGCATCCTTTGCTAGGGTTGCTTTGGCTTCATAATCAGAACAGCTCCTTCATTCTTGTTTTTTCCTTTTTTTTTTTTTTTCTCACAAGAATTATCAAGTCTGAAAACATTCAGTTGTGTTTCATATTTAGCAAAGTGACTTTGCACATCCATGCTGATGAGAGAAAACAATGATAAAAGGAAACCACAAAAAGAGATGGAGTGGGACTTAAGGCATTTCTGATATTAATAAAAACACAGTGACATAAGCACTCCTTAAGAAACCATGTTCTCCTGAGTAGCTCCAGAACTAATCATTTGGGAGAAGGTTTCATATGTTTCAGCTAAGCTAAACCAAATCCCAAAGCCTTTTTAGCTTCACCATCACTAAATGGAGGCTTATGCCACTTTAATTTGGGCTTGAATTGAAGACATGAATGTCAGTAGAGTCAAGAGGTTTGGATACAAGTGGGGTGGAAAATTTACCCTGTGGAACAGATTTTACCCCTTGCAAAAGCTGTAAAGCAAGGATTATACAGCAAATGAAGCTATATTGCCAAGAGGAGCACATTTAAACCCTTTAGGAAACTTTTATGTAATTTTATTATTCCTTTAATTTAATTTCTTAAAATCTCTTTCTCTCCCCACTCCAAACAGTAACCATGAAATGATGCACTGGAGGAGAAGTGGTGGTGCCAAATTCTCCTCAGCTGAGATGCTCTAAGCTCAATTTGAACTGACAAGGTGCCTGAACGAGGTGCTGAATCAAGTGCTTGCCTTGTGAAAAGCAACTTCTCCTTGCAACAAAGGGCATTCTGGTCTCAGGACCATCATCCTACTGCCCCCCTTTGTGTGGCACAAAATAAGGTAAAGCTTCCTAGCACCCAACAGTACATGAAGGCAACAGATACGTGACCCAGATTGCCCACGTGGGTTTTTGAACCTAAAATGTTGTCCCATGAGTTCCTTTGGGCTAGATGCAAAAACAGAGCTAAAACCTCCAAAAGCAGTTAAAAAGCAATCAGAATTCCTAGGACACTGCTGAAATTAAAATAGGTTCAAACCCTAGGTTTTTTATAAAGTCTTGGGAGAGACTTATCTGTATTTTAAATGCCTCTAAAAACCTTCACCCGTCTTTTGCCTCAGTTCATCTATTTTAAGTACAGTAATAAGCATCATCCCTTGCCTCAGAAGTGTGCTATGACATTTCCTGAAATACATTAGTCAACTCTCAGGAGAGGTCCAAGGGGCAGAAAACTCTTTACATAACTATTGGTGAGGAGGAGAACTCATCCCATGCTAACCATGGTAGCATTTCACAGGAAAAAGGCTCGAAGTAAGGAAATGTTCTAAGAAAACTGATTCTATTTAGCTGCTGTCTAAAGGAAAATATTTTTTTCTCTGTAGAATTTCCCTAAATTTTTCTCATTGGAAGCTTGTGTGATACTCCAAGTAGCTTTAGGAATCTTTCCAGGCAAATCAAACTCAAAGCTGTTGCTGCCGGCTGCCTGAGTCACTTGTACAAAGGTTTTCCATGCCACTTTATTTAGAAGGATGTTACCTTAACTTCAAATTCCAAGAATAATTACAGGGAGGGTTTTGTTTAGCCTGGATGTGCATTTAATGCCTGGCTGATCAAAGCAGGCTCTGCATATATCTGACTTCACAGAGCTACACTGGCAAACTGGTGCAGTGCTTTGCACAGAGAAGGAAAATGCAGTGGAACAGTGAGAGTACATGAGGGATCAGCAAGGATGTAAAACATCACTGAAGGGTGGGTCGAAGTCCAGGTATGGGCTGGAAAAAGTCCCTTGCAGAAAGAGAGCCTGAAGGCCAAGGTGGCTTCTCCCAGCTGGTTGCCATATCCTCACACTCCACAAGGAACTGCACCATTCAGAGAATCAGTAAAATGTCTCTTCTGCAGTCACCAACAGGCACACATTTAGAGGAGTTACCTTGAGAACCAAAGTCACTCTTTTTCTTTTGCTTAAATGGCAAATGAAAAATATGAGTGAGGTACCTAAAGTCATCACTGTCCTTTCCCATCCTTCTGCCTCATCTCCTGAGTCCTGAAATACCCAGACCTGGCTAGAGCAGTGCTGTCCCCAGCCACCCCCCTCCATGTGTCCTGGCAACCTGAGATGTGGGAGCTGCTGGTGACAGAGTCCATGAGAGGACTTGTGCAGCTGGGACCTCACCAGCTTGGGTCAGAAATTCGGCCATTCATGCAGATCTGAAAGAGATCTACCACCTCATCCAACTCCTCTTCCTCCCAGGCTATGAAGCCAGGCTTACAAAGAATTGCAGGTTTTTTCAGGTCTATGGTATCGCCCATAGAAGTCAAGGCTCTGGGAGCTGTATGATTACTTGAGATTTCCCCAGCATTCATTTAAAAATGAAATTGTAGGCTTCACAGTTGGAGAGAAAAGCTTAATAATGCAACTGTATGCAGACCTAAAAATAGACTCAAAAAGATTTAAAATACTCCCAAATACACCTGGCAGTGCTAGATTCCAGCTTCACTGGTGCATTCCCTTCACTTCAAGCTTTTCTTGCAAGCGCAGAGAAACCGGGGAGAGATTTAAAACAAACCAAAATAATGAAGAGGAACACATAACTGTGAAGGTTCAAAAACATTGAAGCAAGAATTAGGAGAAGACACAGTGCCAGAAATTAACTCATTTACAAAGCCTGCCTGGGCTGCTGGGGTCCCTTTAACTGAACACACTCAGCACAGAAATGAGTCCACATTTATGCAATGAAAATGCTGATGAACGTCATCACCGTGCAATGGCTTCAAAATTGATTTGTAGGGGGTAGGAAGATTTTGTTCCACCTTCCTTAGTGGGGAAGCCAGACAGAGCTTTAAGCTTTATTGACTCTGGTATTACAATCACAGTTGCTGGTCTTTCAACCTGTTTCAGAATTGGAGAGAGGTTTTCTTCTCTGTATGACTGGGTACTGTGGCATGGTCGATTCTGTGCTGAATTGAAATTCATCAGAGCCTGCTTTGTCTCAACAGAGTAATAAAAGCCTAAAACGTTATTATGCATGAAATGGTTATGGAGCTGGTGAAAGGGTTGTTTCTCCCTCTTGTTGCAAAAAGGGGAGGAGAGGGGAAATATCTGACCTGACAATAAAAAGTGACTGGAAGAAAGATAAGTATTTCATATAAAATTGGCTCGACATGCAAAATTGTGTAAGAGAAGCAAAAAACATCAAATGGATCTCAGAGAAGGAGCCCAAATGATGAGATAAGAACCTCACCCAGGCCTGGTGCTGCTCAGTGCAGGAGACTCAGCTGAAATCTGCCTCTGCTCACAGTTAACCCAGTGTTTAAATACAGATGCAGTCTGCACATTCACCTCTTTTCTTGATCTTCTAACATGAAACAGATTAGCAGATACTCCAGGGCACAACAGGCTTGTGCCAACACAGCACAGGGCTCCCCTGGCTCTAATCCTGCAGAGAATTGTGCACTTACAATACCCCTGTGGCCCAAGTGAGCATTTGTAAAAATTCCTCATGGAATCAAAAGGCCTCAGCAAGACCCAGCTTTCCTAATGGGAGCTAAATTGGGAAAATACATGCACACAGTCACAACATGACTAAAGATAGAAGAGAACCTTTGTAACAGGTGAAGATGCCTTGATCTTTAGAGGCTCATCTCTCCCAGTTTAAGCATTGCCCATGGAATACCTGTGGTTTAGGCTGCATTTTGTGCTGTTTGAGGCAGACTGGGGGTGACGCTGCTGTGTCAGACTCTGGCTGTATGTGCCATAGAAAGGGGGCAGCTCACACAGGCACTTCTGGATGAAGGGCACACTCTGTGCAGCTTTTCTCTCCAAGTGCCTATTAGAGTTAATTAGCAATTAAGTAATTGAATTATATACAATTGCACAAAACACATATGCATATACACAGATAAGTACTATGCACTAGGGTGCCCATGTAAATATATATAGATAGATCTATATATATCTATACCTCTATATACAATCTCTTCAGGAGCACATACATGTAAAATAAAGACACAGGAGGAACTTTGCCCTTGCTGAACTAGATGGGGGTTTGCTAATTGGTTTGAATGGCACCCAGGCTCTGCCTGTGGCTGTTTCCCACCCATTCCAGAGGCAGTTCCATGACAGGGCAGCCTACACCTACATACCATCACCTGCAGGGTCAGACTGAGACTCCCTTGCTGAACAGGGTAGCAGGAGATTTAAAGCCATGCTAAACACCCTTGAGCTGCTAGGCACTTCCAAGATTTTGAAGGAGGTAAGAAAAAATCCCAAACATGTGCTAAACAAACTCACAATGTCTGTGTGCTTCTGTAAATAGCTCGATATAAACCACACATTGTTTACCCCCATGAAAAAAAGGCTCATGAAAGTGTCTGGTCTCCAACCCCCTTGGATTCTCTCAGAGGGGGGCTCTCAAAGCAATAACTATTAAAGTGTCCCTGCCATTTGTCTAATGCAATTCCATGCTCCACATCCATCTTTGGCGAGCTGACTTTCATTAACACTTCAAAAATAATTTAAGGTTTTCGCGGTGAAGGTTAGAAACTTTTCACAGCCCAGAGCTAATAGCTCTGCTGTTTACATGCTATAATGTCTTGATAACCTTTTCAAACATGCTGTGGCCGGCAGCTGGGACCTGTCCCTGCTATTTTTGTTCCCAGAATGTAACAGCAGAAATGCAATGACTTTGTGACCCTGAAATGGTCACATTTCTTCTCTTTAGGCTTCAGTTTCATTACAGCACTAACAGAAGGGGCCTCACCTTTTCAAGAGGCTCCCAGTGTACAGAAATACAACCCTGGCTGTCTTTTCCCTGGAGGAATGAAACATGCTGATTGTCTCACTGGAAGCCCAGTCTTGAGGGATAGGAGGAGGCCTTACCTTGCCACTCCAGGAGTGTCTTGGAGAAGGCAATGAACCTACACGAACCATTTTGCTTGGAAGAATAAGGGTAAGATTCTTATTTTCTGGTGCTGGATGGACAAAAGCACAATTCTACGGTGTTTATTCCAACACTGCAGCAAAACAACTTCTGCAGCTCTCTTGCTTTGCTTGAGTTGTGCACAGATTGCAAATCTGTACTGGTGACATGGCAGGCTGGCAAACAGTAGCTGGATGCTGTGGCATCCATAGGCTAGAAAATGCTGTCTCTGTCAAAAAGCAGGGATCTCACTTGCTTCAGTCTCCTGCCTGCTCAACAGCTGGAACAGGGAGGCAGGATGGAAGGATGCTGTGGTTTCTAAAAGCCTTTCTAAAAACATCACGCCAGCCTAATTTCAGCATACTGTCCTTAAAATTACTGGGCCAAAAAATGCCCTCAGACACAATTTACATGGAAATATTCAATCCCATGGAGAGCTCCAAGAGGGGTTTTCTCTCCCTTAAACCCAGAAGCAAATAAATGCAGCTGCTCCAAAGTGATAGTGAGTGAAGGCCCTGAAGCTGAGAGAATAGGACCAGTCCATTCCTATTAAGTTAAAACATTAAAAGTCCTGGACAAGCTGTAAAAAACAGAGACATGATCAACTCAGTCAAATTTAGCAGACCTGGGGGCATATCCATGATTTTCTCTCTCTCCTGGGAGCTCTGCTAGATACAGCTTGGAGCAGCCAGAAGCACCACAGCACGTGCTACAAACAATGGGCTAAATGAGCCCTAAAAGAAATCGTTTTAATGATCATCTTTCTCCTCTTGGGCAGGGAAATGAGAGGCAGAGGTCAATTTGTGCCAGGCTCCCTGTAGCCTTCTTGAACCCATTCAGAAACCAGATGAGGTGAAATGAGGGATTCTTCCAGTCCAGAGAGGGTTCCAGAGGGCCCAGTGGTACCCATGGGTGACATGGGCCGCTGCCATCACAGAGAGCTCGTCCTGGAGAGATGGATCTGCACAGGGGATCCTAGAGAGCATGGGCTAAAGTATTTCTGGCTATTACAGAGTCACTACCAAGTATCTTGAAGACAAGTGCAGGCTTTTGATCTCCATCCAAGTGCTTTAATTTTTTAAGGTTGAGGAGTGATGACAAAAAACTTTTAAAAGATTCCTTGTCTGGGAAGGAGAGGGGAGTAAATCAAAGAGCAAGGTGTACATCCTACAATTTATGGTGGCTTATTTAGGCAGCCTGGCTAAATACTCCACAGAAAGCTGCAAATTCAGCAGAAATTTTGCAAGGAGTTAGCGTAGCAAATGAGAACAGATAGTGATCAGGCTACAGAACAGCAGAGCAGAGTCACTGTTAATTAAGAGACCTAAACGATGAGGCCCACTGAATTAGGTCAGTGAATATGCCCCTTCCTGCTCCAGTTTTAGGCTGTGCAAATGACTCCAAGCCAGGTCGTTTTCAGAGTTCCTGTGGCTGCCAGTGGGGCCGTGTAATGGACGTGAGAAACACCGCCAAGAAACACCCAACAATTTAGATCTGCTCTAGAACTGGGTCAACATACGGCAAAAGAAAATTAAAGTCAACAAATGCAAAGTAATGTTCATCGCCACACGATCCTCGGAACCCCTGCTAGGCCTAATTTATATAAATGGCTCTGAGAAGCTGACTACAAACTGGTTAAGCCTGCTGACAACACAGAATTGGGGAAGTGGACATGGAGAGGGAAGGAGCAAGCAAGCAAGGAAATTCTACAGGGTCCTTAGCTTTGCTGGATAATTTGGAAAAGGTGCAGCAAATAGCTCCTAATGTTGACAAATGCAAAAGCAATACAATTTATTTGCAAAACCTCAGGACAAAATGGGAATTGCCTTCAACTTTAGCAAGGGGAGGCTAAAATGGCTACAGCAGGAAGTCAGCAGCCTTTTTCACACAGAAGCCAGGTGGCACAGCCATATAATATATTTTTAAGCTGGGAAAGAAATCAAGGAGAAGGGAAAGAAAAAAAAAAAGCCACATTCAGGTTGCCTAAAGATAACCCCCAAAATCAGCAAAATGGACCTGCATCTATTATTACATCTCTACAGCAAAATCTTTAGCTGGCAAAAACACCTGCATAGCTGACACTCTGCAAAGCCTAAGCACAGGTAAGACCTTGCTATAAGTGAACACAATAACCTTTGTGTGAGCCAGATGGAAAGGAGCTACAGGTAATTCTGGGTGACTTCTGAGTTACTTCTGGCAAGGCCTGCTTAGAAATTTCACCCCTGTGTTACATGAGCAGCCCCAGAGCACAGAAATGACAATGTCCAAAACAAAAGCCAAGTCTTAGAGAGAAGTTGTTTTTGCGATTGCCTCAAGATTGATTCCAGTCATACCCAAATGTGTTGCAAGGAAGGCTTTTCCAAATGATCAGGGCTTGAGAGGTGTCAGGAGATAAGGCAGTGAGAGGCCAGTTTTGAGGGAGAGCTATCCCACAAGTTCTAACCCTGTCCACGCCAGCATAGCCAAGTGATCACACTGCAGCACAGGGCAGGCTACAGAGATCAAGCCTAAAACTGAAAAAGAGGCAGAGTCAACTTATTTTAAAAACAAAACTTCCCAGACTGTCCTCCATCTTCATAAAAGCAGCAGAAAATAACCTTTTGGAGTACTATAGCTCAGACATTAAGAGCAGACTGCACAGTGCTTTGGCAAATATACTATACAGCCATGGCTGACCTAGATACAGAGAAGTGATCCATGCTGTAATAGTGAAATGAGCAGCAGGAAAACCTATAGGACTACTGTAGGCTATAAAGGGGGTGAGTTCAGAAAGGAACCTAAAAGAGAGGGAATAAAAAATACAACACAGATGACATCACAAGTGCGGTAGTCAAGGAAACAGGTTTCATTTTTTCCCTCAGTTCAGAGCAAGCAATCATAAAATGGACAAAAATAGGAATTCAGAGCCATTCCTATCTTCTTCCCTGAGATTATACAACTTTCAGAGACAATAAAAGCAAGGTTTAGTCAGTGTAGACTTAGGATCTAATCTTCACAAAGGTTTGATCTTTCAATGTTCAGCTCATAGTAATTTTGTTGCTCACCTCAATGCACATTGCATCAGTCCAGGAACAACAGAACACTATGCACACGGTGAGAGCTCCTTATCAGCCCCTTTTTGGGGTAGTCTATCAATCACCAACTATATGTAACAGCATTTTATTAGCTACTCTAAGTTAAATGCTGGCAGCATTGTCAAGGTGCTACAATTGTGCAGCTGAACTCCATTTTGAATCTTTTTATGGATGCCGTCTCCTTGAGCCCAACAGCCAACAAGCCATTATGTTTCTTATCCCAAACTAAATACCTCGGGCTCACAGGACCTGCAGAATGGTACCAGTGTCCCCTTCCACTGTCAGAGCTTTCTACTCCCCAAAGTTTAGAATGCAGCTAAGATGATTTGCACAGAAACGTCTCACAGCCAGGGAGACATCCAGAGAGGATGGAAATCTTTTCTCCCTAAAACAGTTCAATCGTAAAGCAGCAAGAAAGACCACATCAGAAAAAAAAGGGAAAATAATGGATGTCAGGCATTGTATTTCCCCATTAGTTAACCAATGCATCCTAACATTACCATTCCTAGGGCAACACAAACAAGTCTGTCAGAGAGTCCCCACCTTTCCGCACTATCCTGATTAAAGTAGCTCTCAGTCATTTCCAAATGTAAATTCAAAAAGGGTGCTTCTCATTTTGCAAATTACTCAACATTTCTTGAAGCAGTGTTGCACATTTTGTCACAAGGGGATGCACATTCCTCTTCTACAGGACATGCAGAACCTGGAAAATGCCCCCACAAAGATGTAGTTCGAGGTGGGAGGCACTGGCCATCCAGTGGCATTCCAAATCCTGGGTGTTCATTTTACCAAGTAAGCCTTCCCTATGAGGTCAAGAAATTACTGGTCAAAAAATATTGTTCCTTTTATTGCTTATATGTTTATTTCTTGCCCTCTCTTATGGAATGACCTAGTGAAAAAATACTGTTGTCTTTTATTTCCTTTTAAGCTATTGTATCATCTTACATTTTCATGTTTGTAGAGATTCCTAACCTTTGAGTCAACACTGTAACTAACATTTAGATACTAAATTGGGAATCACAAACAGATCAGTGGCTATTAAAGATAGCCTGATGCATCAGAAAGTTCTTGATGTCCTGACTGCAAAACCTGGGTGAATACTTCAGAATTTCCTCTGCCTTATGTCTCCCAGTTTGATTCATCTTTAGCACTATTCAGTAAAACTTTATTGCCACTAAAAGCTTTATCAAAGTGCATAGTGTTGCCTGAGGTCAGACCAGCCAAGCCTTGAGCCTCATATGAACTGTTTTGATGCATAGAAAATCTGTCTTTAACAATTCCAGCCTCTCATAATAAACTGGCCCATCCCTAAAGAGCACCGACTTCGAAATATAATTAACCTCGATGTATTCTGCCTTGTGCAGCAAATAGCACTAGGAAGAAAGAGGGTTTTTTATCTGACTCACTCTTAACTACTAAATCATGATTCCTTTTATTACGTTTTTGTGCATTTCATCCTAGTGGGACATGGAAACAAGTTTGGGTAGTTTCATTGCCTGAATTTTCTGCTGCACACCAGCTGTCTGGTGTGGCTACATTCTCTGCTCTGGAAAAGAACATTTATTTCCCATTTCTATACTGTCTCCACCACTTTCCTAGGAGGGAAAGATCTTTTCCCTAACACAATTAAAATAAATATAACAAAATATTTCTTCATCCTATATCTAGGCTGTGTAAAGCCATTTTGTGGTGATGAAGTTATACACCTCCCAGTTTAATTCAGTTTCATATCTGTTCAGTTAAGCTGAAGCTTTGCCAGACTATATAGTACTACAGAGAGCCCAGAGCAGGCAGGACTAGACCTTTCATGGAGGTCTTGCCCAGGGATTGCTTCCCCACATACATTGGTGATCTGAGGAGCTCCTTGCTGCCAAAAGTCAAGGAAATTAAGAACTTGACAGCATTCAAAAGAGGGGATGTGGCAGAGCCAGAGCACAGAAACATTGTTTAGCCTGTGGACCAAGGGAGAACGTGGGATGAGCAGCAGGGAATGAGAAGAAGAGACCCAGCAAGTTTAAGGGAAGATGGATGCCTCACTGCACGCCTCACTCACAGCACGTGGGCCTCCGTGCCTTTCTCAGGTCACCCTGACAATTTGCTGCTGCAGGAGGAAGGGGAAGCCCTCACAGCCAGCTTTGCAGGCTGGGTACAATCCTGCTCCTGCTGCTTGTTGGATAACCAGGGAAAAGGATGACCTTGTTTGGCAGGGAACTTTACACACACTGTGTGCCCATGTCAGGTCCCCAAGGCAGCACAGCACCCACCACAGCAGCACCAGGCAGGTACAAACACGCCCACCCCTTGTTGGGGGTTTCAGAGAAAGGCCCTGTTTAGCTTCAGGTAGGCAAGGACCAGCACAATGTGCTCCCTGCACTATCTCTGTGCCTTCCAGGCAGCTTGCACTGTTCATTGCAGGGCTGTGACAAGGACTACATTCACTCTTTCCCCCACATGCACTTTGTGTAGCATCTGGATTAAGGATGCCTCCTCTTGTCATTCAAACTGTCTGCTCCACTGCTCAGAGCTGAGCTGGCTGGAAAAGGAGAGGCAGAAGAACTGATATTCTCAACTTGCAGAATTTCTTCTATAAAGAAGGGATTTAGTATATTTGTTATCTCAGTTTAGATGGACAGACAAGGAGACAGCAAACACCCATGAATTCTAAGGGAATGAAGCTGCATAAAGAAAGTTGGTGAGATGAGATTTGTCCCCATACCCACAAGAAACATCTAATCTTCCTTCCTGCCTTGCTGAAAGAATCCTTTTGTTGTTTGCCCAAATGCAGCCATTGCCAACTCTCATACCCAAAATAATTAGACTTGTGACATTTAAATGAAGGACTTTGGCAGGTGAGAAACAGCAGAAGAAAAGCACAGCAAAATGCCATTCTATGCAAGCCTTCCAGGGAACAGTGATATGGGGCAGCCACAATCTGTCTGGGAAAAAGTGGGATGGGAAAAAAGGCTGCAAAAGCTCAGGGTGTCTGCCTCACTCATCTCACCTGTGTGTCTCTCAAGCAGAGGAGCAAAGTGCTGTCCCTGCTGGCTCCTGGTGGGCAGCAATGAAAGGAGGCACACAAAGTGATATTTCCCTCTCTCTTGCCTTGAGCAGGTGCCAGCAGAAAGCTTTGGCAGCTGCTGAGTGTTGTGCTCTGGGAATTTCTGCAGCACAGAGTGTTGGTCTCACTGCCACAGTTGGATGACACCAGACCCGTTGGTGACAATGAGCCTTACAAGGAGAAGTGAAGGTGTAAAAACAAGATGAAATCCAAGCTGTGTTCTTTTGCAGGGCAGAAAGCATTTACTGACGTCAAGTGCTGCAGTCCGTTCCATTTGAGGTGTGTGTCGTGCCCAAAATGAATTCAAGAGACCACAAATTCACCTGGAAGATCGATTTCATGGCCCGAGAGTCAGAATATTAACTGTGCATCACTCAGCTCCAAAGCAGCCCCTCTTTTTCCACGTGTGCTGTTCCTCACAGCCACGCCACCTTTCTCTGCCGAGGCTGGGGGAGCGCTGCGTGTCACCCCTCACAGCCACCACTGTCCAAAGGCACTACAAAGGCAATTAGCAGGGAGAGGATTAGGGAGCTGGGAAGTGTGTGGGATGAGGTGTGAGGCCAGGGAGACCAGAGGGCTCACAGGGCTGGTGTCACCTGTAACCACATGCAGGACCATTGTGCCAATCCCACGGCAGATGGGGTAACACCTGATTTTTATTCCCAAAGAAAGTAACAAGTGGCAAGAAAGATTGCTTTCTGCAGAAAGGAATAAAAGCAGTGCTAATTAAGCACCAAGCCTGCCTCTCTGCTTTGTTGCCAGCATTGATCCAAAAGCTACAGAGGTGACTGTGGGACAGATCTCATCTTTGGTGTCACTTTGATGATTTCAGTAGAAACATAACAGATGATGCAGGAGGAAATTAGACAAGTAACTTCAACAAACTTGCACCAAGGTGCCAAACAGCCCCCATGTACAGTCACTTCTTCATCATCCTCACCATGGAGGATGCCCTGCTCTGCTCACAGTCTCATCTTAACCCAGCTCTTTACACATCCCCAGTGCAGCTGACAAAGAGAACAAACAAAATACATCCTGTGTGGCCTGTGCTTCATCCAGCTCACACAGTTAGCACTCCTCTAAGTCCAGCTCAAACTTTCCACTCCCTGGAGCACAGGAAGAGGCAATCAGCTTGCCCAAACACAAAGACCCAAGCACCAAAGCAGATCAGGAGCAGTACGAGTCGCAGACAGGGAGCTTTGGGAGAGGGGAAAGTGTTTGCTGCCTCCTTCTTCCTTCCATCCCCTTCAACATCCCCATCCATATTGCAAAGCCAGCACAGATTACACAGCTGGAGGATGAGGATGAGCAAGAGCAGTGGCATTTGCAGAGACAAACAGCAGCCAGAGAGTGAGGAGACAGAATCCCACCAGGAGCTGGTGCTCGGCATCTCTGCTTGCCCTGCAGTGGTTTCTGAAGCCAGAAGGTGCCTGCAAACTGGCTCCCACTGTCCCTGCACCACAGCTCAGCTCTTCCAGGGCTACGGGGAGGTGACTGGATCCCTGCACTGCCTTCCTGCAGCACTCCCCCTCTGCAGCTCCTTGTCTGTTGATGTGCCCACTGTGGGTTTCCAGCTCCTGACAGGGTTAATTGGCAGGTCCAGCAGGGGAAATAAAATGTTTCAGGTCTGTGGTTGTTTTTTTTTTCCTTGTTTGCTCATGAGGCCGAGGGAAAGTGCTGGCTCCTGAAGGGTTACAGAGCAAGCACAGCAGGTAGCCAGCTGCTCTAGCTCTCTACCATTTATTCCCGGCCCATATTTGTGCCCCTTCATGCTGCTCAGGTGCATTTGGCAGACAGACATCACTGCTCCCCAAACCTGGGGCTACAGGGAGCAGGGGGCACAGGTCAGGACTGGGGGGATGCCTGGGGCTGAGGGGGACAAGCCAACGGGCACAGCCCTGGGCAGTAAGGGCCGTTCTGCACCCAGCAGCAGGGGCTTCTGCAGTCCTTTTTCTCTCCCTCCGAGGCTGTGCTTCAGCAGAGACAAAAGCCCCCTCCCATCTTCTTCTCTGAAAGCACTCTCATTCCTGTTCCATTTTCATCTAAGTTTCCAATGAAGATTTATTACTCTGAGTGATTACGCTGTCAGCCAAATGAGCAGAGAATAGGAATATCCTTTCTTCTTGCATTCCAGCCACTAGTCCGTTTGGCTCTCAGCAAAAAGAGCAGATTTAGCATGATTTTAGTCCCTTTTTCTTGCAGGTATTATTTATTTTCAGGTTGACAGCATGTGGGAAAACCCATCAAGAACCAGTACCCTGGGGCTTGAAGCTGGGTTGTTATTCACCTATTTAAAACCTCGAAGGAATGGGGTGGTCAGTTAAGCCTAAGTCATGTAAAACTCCAAGGCAAAGACTCCCTATCAACACTGAAAACCAGTCAGATGTGGCAGGAGAAGCAACTAACAAAAGGCAAAGGGGGCGGCGAGGAGACAGAAATGTCAAAGCAGAAGACAGCAATAGTTCCCATCCTACACTCAAAAAACAGGAATTGTACACAGCATGACAATTGCCAAGGAGATGAAGCATGCACGCATATGCAAAGAGATTTTACCCAAGACCTATGAGATCAAGATTTATTTTTGAAGATTTGTTTGTTGGGCTTTTTTGTTGATGTCGTGTTCAGGGTTTTTTCCCCCTGGGATAGGTGGAGAGTGGGACATTTTTGTTTTTAATTTTCATTTCTTTGTAACAAGAATATTCCCCTGTCACGTGAGAATGCAGCTGCAGCAATAACACCACACTATACCTGAATGACAAGGACACAAACCTAAATGTAAATAAAAAGAGTACCCAACTAGTCTGATTTTGGTGCCCACCTGTGAGAAATGCAAGTAACAAACAGATTGCATCAAAAAAAAACACCCCTCATGCTGGATTTCTGGCATAACTGGTTAGATTATTAAAATGGTAATCAGTAAAAAGGGCAATTTCAATCAATCAACTTCATCTCCTAAGGAGAAGCCACAGGAGGGAGAGTGAAGGAGTCAGGAGATCTGGTTGTGCAGATTTAGGCAAATCACTTTGCTCTGTATGCCTGTTCCATTTTCCTTTTATCTCACTAGACTGTGTCCTAGCACTGTGTCATTGTCTAGACAACGCCATTTCTCCTGTCCTGCATTTTCATCCAAGAAAAAGCTGGGAGAGGAAAGGACAAGCACTGAGGCTGCAAAGCACTTTACAGAGCCACAAACAGATTCACATCCCCTCATCTCAACATCCCTAGTCACCAGCAAATGGCCAGAAAACACTCTGGCAGAATGTTCCTTTTTTTCTTTCCTTATTTGGGTCCAACAGAGAACGACAACCTGCTGTTCTGTGAGCCCAAACACAGCACCCAGCTCGGGGAGCCCAGGGCTCAGCCCCGCTGATGCTCTGCTCGTGTCAGCACAACACCACTTCTGCTCTCAGTTTGCTTTGACAGAACCCAGGAAACGGCACAGAAATGCAATGTTAACAACAAAAACCAAAAAACAAACCCTGTCAGGATGGCAGAGCTGAAAGCTGCTAAGTGGGAAAGGCAAGGAGGGAAGGAGGAGGGAGGTGGTGTGACCACCCCCGGGCCAGGCGGGGGGACACGGTGGAGTCACAGCGGAGCGCAGGTATCGTGACATGGTGACATGCAGGGCGACCCCTTCACCTCAGGTCGTGCCCGAGGTCCCAAAAGGCCCTCAATCAAAACAGGGCTGAAGCATCCTACCAAGGTCAGTGCAAACAAAGCTCACAGGAAAAACACAGCATTTTCAGGGCCTGCCTGTGCCCGCGAGGTTTGCCCGGCTCCCCTCAGGCCCCTCACCAGGCCGCGGATGGAGCCTGGGATGGGGTTCCCAAACTGCCTGAGCTGCTGAGCACACTGGGGAAATAAATGACAGAAACAATGTCCCTCTGGGTTCTTCTCTTTCTCTCCATATTATCGTGTCACTGTGCATGTCACCTTGTGATGCTGGGTTATTTATCATCACTGAGTGCCTGGATTGGCCCCGCTAGAGAAAAATCAAAGAAAGCAGCAGGGGCTGGGGTTTGATGAGGAGGAAACAAATTCTTCCCTTCAAGAGCGTGCAAACTTCTCTGCTACCCCTTGCACACCCACACACACAATCCCAGGCTGCTCCTTTCCCCTGCCAGCAGCTCCTCCTCACGCATCCCTGCTATTCTCCCTTTTCTCTGCTCAGACTCAGTGCCTTGTTTCTATGGATTTCTGTGTCAACTCCCTGAAGGATATTCACTGGAATGGACACATTTACAGGATTACTAACGTTCTGAAAGCAGGTGGTGCTATTATAGTCATACAAAAGCCACCTATTTTTGGTGCCTTGTGCTGTCGTCCTGTTAGGCTCTGCTTTGCTTTGCCTGGTTATTGTACCAGCTTCTCAGCACCATTACTGTGGGCTGCTCCAGTTCCAGCTCTGTCTGCAGAGGCCTGATAGAGGGGCATCTTTGTTCACCGGCTTGGAGCTTCCTCACACAAAGAAAGGCCTGCAAGTTTCTCTTACTGTCATCATTCATTTCCTTCATGAATCTTGAGAATGTACTTAAGAAAAAAAGTTCTGCTATATGTGCATATCTAATGCATGCATACACTCACGCATGTAAATTTTCCTATGCAGAGCAGCAGCCTTAAAGCGAAATGTTAGAAGATGACTACATTCACTTTATCCTTATGCCATATTTCAGGTAATCACTTTGAAAGTTATCAGGTAAGTTTTGAGTATTGTCTGTGTTCTTCAATTATGTCTGTTCATATTAACTGCTTTAATATCTCAGCTTGTATTGGCTGGAAACTCTTAGCTTGTCTCATCTCATTTCTTGGCACATGGTCTTACCTGTCCCTGCACTCCTGGGTTTGGTGCAGCACTGCAAGGGTGCTGCACTTATCTGCAGCCACAGACCATCTCTGCCTAATTCCATCTAAGCACCCAGCACTGAGAAGTAAAGCAAGGTGAAACACAGGCACGAAGTTTAAACAAAATCACATTATTAGCAGTCACATTTCCCGAGCCTCAGTTCTGAGACCTTACTAAAATCATGGTGAAATGATCAGCAAAAAACAATGTCAGCATATGACAGTTTAAAAGTGCCCATAACAGAGCAGGGATCACTGCAGGAAGATCCTCAGGCTGACCAAAACCACCAGGATCTCCTATTGTCCTTTTCACCTTGAAGGGAGAAGCTGGATTTTCACTTTCAGCTCGGCACTTTGCAAAACCTGGCAATCCTCACTCCAGCTCCTTTTACTCCACATAAAGGCAGTGGAGGGCAGTATAAATTGTGTGTGTGCTTCCCAAAGTGGTTTATGCCAATCCAGCTCGCATGTGAGGGATTTGCATTCAGAGGGCTTACGATAAGTACAGAATTATTAATACAGCGTTGCACTCGATAGCTGAGACACTGCTTGTAACCAGGGGAAAAAACCACTACCCTTCTGCTGTAAAGCATCTAAATGGGAATCAGGCTCAGTCTTGTCTCCTAGCATAAATGTCCTGACCTGCTGTTCCCTACTTTGTAACACAAATTCAGCTATAATCAATTATGGCTTGAAATGTTCCTTAAACATAGAGAAAAATCCAAAGCACATGCAAGGGCCTCTGATGGTAACTGATGTGATAAAGCAGTGCAGGAAACTCCTTTTTCTTAAGGCTGATTTTAAGTGCCTCTGCAGACAGATGCAGTTGCTGTGCTGTGTACTGCTAACCTTGAACTGACATTAACAAGTGTATCCAAACTTTCCTTTTCCAACCAGGATGGGGACTCCTCTGACAGCTGCTGCACGTTCCCCTCTCCCCTCATTTCATGACCAACTCTCTCTTGGTAATCAATAGAGGTCAAATCTAGATCCCATTGGGATTCACAGTGAAAACTATTGACATCAACAGGTCAGAGACAGCCGAGAGAGGATTTATACAACAGAGAGCAGAGAACATGAGCAGGAAAAGGCCACCCCAATCTCAGCTGGTGTAAATCAAGATAGTTACAGATTTTCAACAGAGAAGGCAGGGGAAAAAAGACAAAAGAGAATAAAAATATCCTTATTTAATCAGCTGGGATGCAAACACTATCTCCTCACAGCCCTGTGTCATAGGAAAGCTTGGACCTGGCCAGGCTCCTGCAAACAGGAATGCTCCATATCCTGCAACCGCTACCGCCGCCGGGGCAGTCCGGACACACAGGGGAAGCAAAGGGAGAAAAAACCTGCTTTGTTCTGATTTTAGCAACCATCAGGAGTACATGCCCTGCTCTTAGCCGGCTGCCAGGCGGGGACGGCACGGTCGGTGCCAGAAGAGGGCACTTGAGCTCCAGCAAGCGGGAGATGCGCGGCACCGCTCGGGCTGGACCAGCCCCGCCTGCGGCACGGCACCGGGGATGCGCGAAAGGCATGGGGCTGCTGCTCCCTGAGCCGGCACCGAGTGCTCTCCTCGCTGTTTTCCTGCCTCGGGGCTTCCTCCAGTCCCCTCGCGGGCAAAGCTGGAGCTCCTGCATCACACAGGTCCCTAACCTTGGTTCCTCCAGCGATATAGATCGTGTGCCCTCTGAAATTCTCTCCTTGCTGGAGCTTTTTGTGGTCACTTCCCCAGACAGACCCTCTGGAGTGCAGTAACATTTACACTTCCCCCAGTCTTGCTCCCAGCAGAAGCATTTCTTGAGTCCCTTTCCTTTGCTCAACTGCCTGTTCTCATCAAACTTGCCCAAACCTAATGCTCCTGAGAACTCTTGTTGGTAGAAACCAAAAAAAAAAAAAAAAAAAAAATAAGGTCAGAAGTTTTGGGGTGAATGTTTATCAAACATACAAAAGCCTGCTGCCCAGCAAAGCATCCTAAACACTGAGGCTGCCTGCTTTTCCCAGCTGTGTCATCTGGTTCAAAACCAGACTGGTCTCCCTACAAACCTTACTCATTGAAGCACAAAACCTGCTCCCATCCCTTCAGGCACAACGTAATCAGCCATGCCTCATCTCCTTAGAAAACTCCTGACAACAAAATTTCACAGATTATGCAAAACCCTGAATTAAAGGCAAGAAAGGCCAGAGGAGATGAAGAAAAACAAACTGAATGATACAGCAAGTATGACAATTTAGGTGTTGTTTTGAAAGCTTTGGGTTTTTTTCTGTGGTGTTCCCTATGACAAATATGAAGCCATTTTCTTGTTTGAGATAGGTGAGCACAAAGTAATAGCTAATGTATCTGAAGCAGCCCATAAACTCCCACTGCATCAATCCATACCATCTAATTCTAAGTGGCTGCCTCAGAGTGGTTAGCCCTCTGTTTGCATCCCAAAAGTTTCCAGACACATGAATAAACCAAGCACGGATAAATCGGTCTGAAGGTCTGTTTCTCAGATGGATCTGGCAGCTGCCTCGGTTTATTGGCAGCTCATTTATCATCTCAAGAAAAATATTGATGGTTCTAGAGACACAGGCCCTTTCTGTGTCCTGGCTGAAGGAAAGCTGTCCTTCTGGGCAGGCTTTGGAAAGAAAGTCAATGCAACGAAATCTGCTTGGCAGAAACGTGAGGGATGTGGTGCAAAGAAGAATCATTAAGTAAGGAAGAAGGAACACCAGGATGATAGCCCTGTTGGCCCAGAAATAGCCCAGTCTCAAATCTTCACAGTATTACAGCAAGAATATGAGATTGTGAGAGTGCTAACAGGCACAGTCATGGGCATCTTCTCAAGTGGAGGTATCACTGCTGCACAGGAAGAGACAAAGAGCCTGAAGCTGTGTTCTGCCAGCAGAACCAGCCACTCAGCAGACCCTGAAGAAATTCACAGAAATGCAGTGATCAAAAGGCTTGAAAACAAGAATAAGGAGACTGAAGTACTGCAAACTCTCTCCCCTTGGGCTGACAGCATCATGCAGTCCTGAGTCCATGTAGTGTTGGCAGTCCAGCTGCCTCTCTTCCAGAAGTACACTGGGAAGACAATTGGAGCCTCTGAGCCATTTCCATTCCCTATCTTGACTAAACCAGCTGCATTCCACTTGAACAGCATATTTAAGGATTTATTGAAAGTAATACTGAGATTTGTAATGTATTGATGTGGTGGGAAGAGATCTCACTTTTCACATGTCCCCCCAGTATTACTCCAGCCAAATGTCCAGAGAAGCCAGTCCAGTGTAAGCTTTGGCTACACGTGACACTCCACTGCCCTGCAGATCCTCTTTGCTACATGAGAGGTCTTGAGCAGCTAACATTCATGCTGGCTTTCTTGAGGGACTGGATGATGGAGAAAAGATTAATGGATTGTGACCTATCACTTGGTCTTTTATGGCATCAGATGACAATTGCTGGTTTAATAAGGATTGCTTAGTTTCAGAAAAAGAAATAACCAGCCTGACAGAATCATGAATGCAACCTGACTGTGGGAGCATGTTATCCAGAAGTTGGTTTGCTGCACACCAGTCATAATGACACAAAGCAAGGTATTTGGGATATTGCAGTTTTCAAAAATCTAATCCCTCCAATAGGCATTGGTTGCCAGATTCTTTTAACCAGAAGACCAAAAACTCCAGTGTATGCTGAACAGGAATTCAGTTAGCTTAAGAAATTTTGAATCCCTCCTAAGTACCAGGAAAAAGCCAAAAGGACAGGAGAGCAAGCACAGTGTTTAGTGCATCAGGAACTGAACACATGATGTTTACAGTCTGTACTCCAAAACTGAAGCTTCATTTTTCATTTGGTTCTTATACCTGCTGCTCATGTGACCAGAGTACCTTTTATCCTGAATGCAAATAAAAATCACACAACAAATAAGACTGGAGTCACTGGAGTTGATTCTCCATTACCTAGCAAGTCAAACAGTTGTGTATAACCAGAGAAAAAATATAAGATGACAAACCAACTCTAGACATGGTTACCTGATCTGGTAATATTTTCTGCTTATGATGTAGAGAGTAATACACAGCAAATAACTAAGTTGTGAAATTTCAAATGTGAAATACAGGTGGCTGATGGTCAATGCTGCTCCCAGGGTAACAGGTAGGAATCACAAAATAAATCTTGCTGGTGGTAGGCTTAAAACAAACAAGCAATCTAGCAATCTATGGAAATCCATAACAAGGAAAGTTGTGCATGCTAAAAATGTACGCAGGTTCATGGGAGACACATCCACTGACTGTTATCTCAGATGTAATCAACGTGTGGGTTTTGATCTTTCAAGTAACAAGTGATAGGACTAGAGAAAATGTCCTCAAGTTGTGCCAGGGGAGGTTTAGGTTGGACATTAGGAAACATTTCTACACAGAAAGGTTTGTAAGGCCCTGGAACAGGGTACCCAGGGAAGTGATGAAGTCACTATTCCTGGAGGGATTTAAAGGACACGTGGATGTGGCACCTGGAGACATGGTTTAGGGATGGGCTTAGCAGTGCTGGGTTACTGGTTGGACTTGATGATCTTAGAGGTCTGTCCCAAACTAAATGATTTCATGATTCCAATAACTCTGGCTCTGGGATCCCCAATCCACTAATTGCTGGAAACCAAAGAATATTCTGGGAAAATAGTTACATGCCTAATCTGTTTTTAAATTCTTCTCAGGCACCTTATTTTGACCTCTGTCAGAGACAAGACACTGCAGAGGACTGGTTTTGATCTGAGCTGATTTGGCTGTTCTCCTCGTAAGAGATGAGACATGAGAGAATCAGGCCCACCCTTGCTCTTATCAAAACACAAAGGTTTCTGAACACTAGATCAAAGCTGCAGGTTATCTTTAGTTTCTGCCTGAGACATGTTCAGGCTTTGTTTTCCTGGACTGTGGACAAAGTTTCCCCTCTAGGTGACAAAAACACAGCTGGCTTAGGGTGGGCCTGTACTGGCCTTGGCTTGGATGGGTATTCCCATCACTTGTGAACTGAAATCTGACAGGTTTCTGGCCTCTTTCAGCAGAGGTTTGATGGGGAAGGTGCAATCTGCTTTCCAGAATGCCAAAAGATATCCTTTCTTAGGGTTTTCACAGGGCTTAGGGGTTAAAGCGTAGAGAGGAAAGGAAAGTGAAGTCCCAACTCACCAGGGGCATGCTCAGAGAGAAAAGGAGATGTTGGATCTGTTTCCTGTGACTTTCATGCCTACTGTCCTCCTCTGGTTTCTAACAATAGACATGCAGCTGTTCCTACTGGAGAGATTAATTGTGGTCTCTCTGCTCATTCAGCCAGCTATTTTTCATGTAACTCATAGGAATGTAATATCTCTGAGACTTTTATCACTGTCAAATTCAGTTGCAATTGGTCAAGCAGCTGAGAAAGACACACCGACAGAAAGATGCTTGTTTCTTCACCGAGCTTCCTAAAAATCATCTCTGATCCCCTTTCAGAACATTGGTATTTGAGAATAAAGAAGTAGTTGTTAAAAAAGAGCTTCTGCTCCTGCCCTAGAATTCCCTTTAATCAACAGTAACCAACCTGACAGTAGCAATATGAAAGCAAGAATGAGTAGTTTGGGTGAAAGACAGTAAAAAGTGAACAAAACCACAAGACTGGGCATGTCTGATTAGTGAAACACCTCCTGGAAAAAGCCCCATGAGATGACAGAAAGGCCTGGGGTAGGGCTAATGACCTAAATGCCAACGAGATGGTGAGAACACACACAAGACAGGCACAGGGGAGAAGACTCAGCCAGATTTGAAGAGACACAGAGAAGAGGAAAAAGAACAGAAGCATGGAGACACACAAACATGACCACAGGCTGGCAAAAAAGGAGAGACCTCTCCCAGAGACTCTGCAATTTGGCTGTTTATTGCTTTTTGAAAAACACCTTGTTCTGAATGGCTTTTTTCCCTCTTCAATCCAAATGACATTTGGGAAAGCTTCAAAGTACAGCACTGTCTAAAGCCCTTTCCTAACCTAAGTCTCCAACCCACAGACACTAATAATAACCACTCCCCTCAGACATTTCCAACAAATTGTTAATATATTTTAAGCCCTGCTCTCCATTGCCTTTCAGATTAGCCTTGCCCTTTCCTTTGCACTTAAGTTTAGCAAGTGTTACTAATAGGAATTTAACATTTACCAAAGAATTATTTTAACTACAGATCTAATAGCATTTGTATGGTGTTCTGAGCACCCAAGAGCCTCATATCAGTTCTATATGCTTAGTTTTGTCTAAGTTGCTTCTAAGAAAAAGGAAAAATACATGTTTAAGGAAAAGAAAGTTCATAACAGAGGCATTCACATCCAGGAAAGCGGCTATCCAAGAAGGATAGCAGCAGTCTGGAAAGAGCTTTCCCTTCTTTATGTTATCCACAAACCTGCAATCACTCATGTGATCAACTTCACCTTCCAACCTTTCAGCAAAAGCTTAACTTGTGCTTGGTCTAAGTTATTTTTTCCTCTGTACAAAAGAAATACTAATGGAAAAAAGTTATGATTATTATTATTGTAATTATTATAATATTATTATTGATCCATATTACTAGCTAGCAAATTTTATGGGTTTTTTAAAATAGACTACCATCAAAACCTTTTTGAATTAGAGAGTTTTGTGCTTGCAGACCAAGAGTCATTGAGAGCTTGAGTGGAAAGCACCAATGAGGCATTCAGACAGCAAAGCCTCAATGACAGCTTGGCACCAGTAGCATTCAGTGTCTCAACAGGGACCCCAAAGGCTGCGCTGGATGGGATCATTTTTAGAGTTGGGCTTATGAGAATCAGTCCTCCCATTCCACTGGATACAGCCATACCTAGGCTGAGGAGCACATCCTGAGCCAGCTCTGAGTTGAGCACAGCTGCTGGGATGCAGGGATGCTATTTGCACATGTGCCTCTAAGATGCTCATGCTGCAGCTGTCCACAAGGTCCCAGTTGCTGAATACAGTTGTAAATATTGGTGGTTCTCAAATCAAATTTTGAGAACATGTCCAAATTCTCTACTCCAGGCTCACAGCTACTCAAGTCTACCTGCGCTTCAAAGTAAGGCAAACTCCTGTATTCATGTTTGAAACTGACTGGAGGGCATTTCTGTAAGTCTGAATATGCATCCTGCTTACATTCTCATCCCACAGCCACCATCTGTTCTATCCCCTGAACCTTGGTATCCCTGGGAAAGAAATATGCATACACAAGAGGAAAGAAAAGGTAACTGGAATCATATGGTTAAATGGAATCATTTTGAAGATGTCTTCCAAGACTGATATTCTACATTTAAGCAAAAAAAAAAAAAAATTTAAAAAATCTTTCTTTACAATAAAAAGGCACCTTTATAGTACAGTTTCCACTTTTATAGCATCTTTCATCTGAGGCTATCAAAGCACTTTGAGGTACAGATCCTAAGAAATCCATTACAAAAATTATGCATATTCCTAAGTTGACTGTAGTCGCTTCCCTAAATTTCCATTTCTCTGCTGACACTCCCAGACAGATTGACGCAGTCAGTGGTACAGATGAGTAAATCTACATACCAGATAAACAGATCTACACACAAATATAAACTCTCCCCCACAAACAGCCTCTCTTACAGAAGAGAAGTATTTTTGTGCAGCATTGTCCACTCCAGTGAGCCCTTTGAGAGAATGAGGTGTGCATACTGCAACACCATGTACTGCCTTGTACTTTCATTCCACTGCACTTCATTAAACAGACTTTCACTGTTTCTTAATTTTCTTTGAGCAGGTCCCACTGTATATACCCGATATGAACAAACACACAGATTCCTTCTGGGTATGAGCCAACAGCTGCAACCCTGAAAAATATCAGCTTCTTATATCATTAACTGAGTTTCCATGGTGCCCTGGGGCAGAGATATTGATGCTTGACAGCATTATCACTATAAAGTAACTTTACAACTCTATAATTTAACTCTATGCTTCCAGTAATATTAAGAGCATTTGAAATTGTGGCTGTAAACCTTGACTCTTTCACACAGACCGGAGAGCTGAAAAGAGGATTTTGTTTCCTCCAAACCAGCCCTAAACATGGTACTAAGAAATAACCAAGACGTGCAAGGAGGTCACTCAGAAAAAATCTGCAGGATTAGGATTAATGCCACATTTTGCAACGCACAGAAAGGAGCCTGTTTCTAGGACCTCAGCAGAAGAAGCAGAACTCTGGATGCCTCTCCCTGAGTATGTGCCTGATTTACTTTGAAATCATCTTGGCAAGAGCCTCTAACTGAAGTTCAAACCTCGGCCACATTGGATAACCTCTGCAGAGCTCCCTCAGCTTTATCAGCACAGCTTTTCATACCTCATTGGCTTTTGCTAGTAATGTTTCCTTTACTGGCTGGGAATGAACCTGCAAGGGCCCTAATCTGTCTCATAAGGATCTTCTCTTAAGGATATCACTAACAGAGATAGGAGGATCAGGACAGGCAGTTGCCAAAAAAAGAAATGTAAAAAAGCCCAAAATAACCAAGTACATTTGCCCTAGGGGACTGGCAGGTACATGAAGCTCTAAAAGTTATAGATGCTTTTTCTGGAATTGTAGTTTGCATACAGATTCCTTTTCCCCAGGACAGGCATTTACTGAGATCCAAGTACTCTTTAAAAGGAATCTGGATGTAACAAATGACTGTTTCCTCCAGGGATTTAACTTCTCAAGTTCCCAGTCAAGCAGCAGGCAGATATTTTGCTTGAAGTTAAGAATAAGAATGAACCCAGTGGTCTCTGTGTCGAGAGCTCAGGATGTGAGCTCCTGTTAGGTGTTTGAAGAAATTCTAGTCAGTCCAAGCCTTCATTCTATGGCTACAGCCACAAAAATACATCTTTATGCCCACAAACAAGACAGAGTTCAGCGGTGCACCTTTGGATGGGGTTCTTTCTACCTGGAGGAAGCTTGAAATTGAGATAAAAAAGCACAAAAAAAGCTATGGACATGCTGACATTTAGGATGCCCACCCATCTCGATGATTATTCTCCCCTACAGCTATGGTCATACCAGTTCCTGCCAGGTCACCATCATTTCTGCCTTCCTGCCTCATGGCTGGGTTGTGGAAGACTAAAAACCTTTTATTCCCTGTTATGGACTGCCTCCTTTGCAGCAAGCATCCAGTTCAAACACTCTAAAAAATGAACCAAAAGGATTTTAGAGCTGTTGATGTGAGAGTCCTTTGCTGGCTGCTCTCGGGTCAGGCTGCCATGGCTGCTCTTCACAGCTGTATTGGGATACTGGAAAACACAGTTCTGGGTGTGCTGTCAGAGCAGGGCTCAGCCCTGCAGCTGGGCATTCATCCTGCCTCCTCCTCTTTATCCCTTGTTCCATGCCCAGCTCTGAGGCTGGTGAGAATCGAGACAGCTCAGCAGCTCAGCTGCTGCTGGTGAGTGCTACAGAGCAGTTTACAAGCCTCATGTCATAAGCCCTGTAAATGCCTAGTAAAACATGGAATTTAATGGAAGCATATCAGCTCATTTTAAAGCTCCTTCACCTGGTGCTGAGCTGACTGTTGTTGTGCTGCCTTTTTTAATCAGTTACCACCAAATGTGTGCATGTGTGAGAAGGGTTTTAAACATTTCTCTGTCCACTTCCAGGAGAGTAACAGACAAGCCTACAATCCTCTTATTATGCCTTTGAAACAGAGTCCATTCACTGTTATCTGCAGCACGTGTTATCATAGGGTTTTCTGCAGAGCTTATAGAACATATCCCTAATGTTTCTCACACTCCAGGTATGTATCTGTTAGACACAGACCTAGCAGGCACAGCTCTGCAGGAATGTCTAAGTGCTTATTTGCTGGGTGAAAATACAGGAGGAACTCCAGCAATAGCCATTAGTGATATCATGCCAATCAAGGCCCGAGACATTGATGCAATCATGTTAATCCTCTGTGTTAGAAAAGGCCAGAAACTCAATACTCTGCCTGAAGTTATCCCACCATATATGCCACAAACATAAAAACCCTGCCCAGGCTGAAGGAAAACCCTTCCCTCCTGGATTTCATTTAAACAGGGCAGACTCAGTAGCCAATTTGTTTTTAGAACATTCCAGGTGTCATCCACTAAATTCTGAACCAATTAGCTTAGAACATTCAGTCATACTAACTGGAGTCATTTGCAACTGATTTCCACTTCTAATGATACCTTCCCATTCTTTTTTTCTTACTTTGCTTACTGAAAGGAGTTGCTGTCCACACTAATGGTAAGAATTCAAACACAGACTGAAAGTCTGTCCTCCATTTTCATGCATGTAAGGTATCCACTTATCTCAAAAATTACAAAGTATATTCCAGTCAGTCACACAAATCTGAAAAAAATGGATAATCTCACCTAATGTTAAAATATATCTATTACTGTCACACGGAGGTTTGTATGGATCACAGAGTTAGCATGTAAAACCTGAAGAACACAAAGGGATAAAAAACCCACCCACAAACCTAATCCACTTATATAATGGCATGAAAGGGAGTAGCACTGTGATCTTATTGCCACAAATGCTGTAAAGAAAAGAAGCTGATAGGTATCATTACTTGTCACCAGTGCAAACACAAGTCTATTCAGAGTTTGCTCAGTTTTTCTACCTGTCAACAGGAACAACATTAGGCTAAATTAATATTTTGCAGAATCTGGAGATCCTAATTGGTTTTGTTCTCTAAAAGGAGCCAGTATGGCTAGTTCTGGATGTGTAATCCACTTTGTAGTCTTTTTCATGGTCATGGGTGACCTGAATTTGAGGCTGAATCTCAGTCTGCACTTAATCCAACAGTAGAAGCTTTGAACAATCCTAGCCTTCTTGATCCTGTATCCATTGAAAGGAAAGGGAGATGGGAAAAAGGGAAATGGGGAAAGGGACAGGGAAAAAGGGACAGGGAAAAAGGGAAAAAGACTCACATGACCAAATAATATCACAGTGGGATGAACCAAGTTCTAAGAAATACATCTTTAAAGGCAGGTTTCCAGAATATTTGCACTATCAGTTCACAGTTCTTGGGCTTGCTGCATTTTCTTCCTTTCTTTGCTTGAGTTGCTGACTGCATGTAAGTAGATAGTTAATAGAAGCAGCCCTGTCCTTGGAGGCCAATATGAACTGACTGCCTGTGTCTTTGGTTCAGGTCCATTAAAAAATCCGAGCATTAATTAATCACTGACTTGCAAATAGCCTGTTCCAGGCTAAATTGGAATGTTCTGCAATTGTTTTACTTTCGGTCATAGGCACTTCAGTGATGTGAAACTTCCTCCCCTGCCAGGACAGGATGTGCATAAATCCAGTGGCTACTCCTGTGTTGGATGAGACCAGTTTGGACACTATTTCAAGCAGCTCCATTTCTTCCACTAACTAGAAAACTGCACACGTGAGGCAAAGACCTCACAGGCAGTACTCTGGATAGAATTCCTACATTGAAAAGGAAATAATAAAACCTTCCAGGGCAAAATGCCAGTGGAGCATACTCCATGGGCAAAGAGCCTCCTCTGCTTGCTTTCTGCCAGGCCAACCAAAACCTGCTTCTCCTCCTTTTTCACTCAGCTGGGTGAAACCCTAACTGCAGAAACCAAGCTGCTGCTTGAGTTTTCCCTGTGCCAGCTCCAAGAAGGTTCTCTGCTCTGGAGCCTGTTTTCTGTGCCCCAGCTGCTGATGGAATGAGTGGGGAATGGAGCACCTCTGCCTGCAGCAGGCAAGGCAAGCCAAGCAAATGGAGGTGTTGGACCCCACAGGTGAAACTTCTGCCATGTGTAGCACAGAGCAGAAATCTTTACAGAAGAGGAAACTAAGCCAGTCTGATCTACCAGTCATGAAGGAAAACATATCCAAGGGAATCATGATCTCATGTGTATAGGGGCTCTTTCCATTTCTCATTGTAAAACCGGTTCTCGATAAATAAGGCAGAGAAAAAAGTAGTTTTCAGCATGAGCAGGAAGTGAGGAAGAAAATTAAAGGTAAAACTAAGGCATAGGTTCTTGAAACACCAAAATACCAACTTAAGAAAATAAATACCTAAACCTAACAGTAACAACATTTTTTTTTCACAGTGGCAAGATATACTACATTTGTGCATGTTGCAAGGAGCTTTTCCTTCAGTTAACTTTACTGGGCAAAAAAGAGCTTCTATTCCAAATGCTCAAGCCTGGTAAATCACTTGAAATATATTCATCTCCCTCCTTCCCCCAAATTTCACTTTCAGGGGAGAAGTCAAACCAGAAAAGCCCAAATGACAAACAATTCCTTTTCCTGCTCCCTGTTTCTTGCTCTTATTCCCACACTGAGAGCCCATTTACATGGATGGTGAAGAATTATGTCTCATATGAAAATTTCTCCCTTGCCATCCCCAACTTCCAAAATACAGTGGAGAGGAAAATAGGCAATCACAGCTAATCTCTCTCCCTCTGCAGTGTTTCTAAACCTGTGGAAATTTCAAAAGCTGCCATGCTAGAATGACAAAATGAAATAACACACCCAGCGTTGAAGTATGGGCACTGGCTGTTTGATTGAGCATGGTGACAAAAAGAAAAAGAAAAACATAAAAGCAGATCATAAGACCAGTCAGAACAATTCCACAAATTGCTGATACATTGAGATAGCCAGATGGATATGTGTTTTTTGAGGAATGAGACACCGCTTCTATTTGAACACTCAAAAAGGCCAACAACTTTGATGGTTTTGTTTTCAGAATTTGACTTCTATTTCTTTGTCAACTGGCATTGAAGATTTGTCCTCGAGGCAGCTACAGAACCTAATGGATCCTTTTGGCTGCAGTTCAAAGGCAGAGGAGATATTTTACTGAGTACCAAAGATGCACTCTCAACTTGCTATTAAAACAATAACACAAGCACAGGGCTAATGAGGGAATAAGGAGAGAAATGAAGAAAGAAATGGAAGACTGTGGAAGGGAATGGATCACAGACTCTCCAGGACTAGCTCTTATAACAAGTGTGTGAGACAATCTCCTACAAGAGAGAAATGGCTTATTTGATCTAATGTCTTTCTCCTCTTGAATTTCCACAGTATGGAGAATCAATATGAGGGAAATTAAAGCATCAGGAGCAGACTCACATTTCCACTTGTGTGTGTTTCTATCTCAGCAAACTCTTATGGAGACAGAAGTATTTACCTTAGGTGCCTGGTCCATGTGTGCTGCAGGAGGATGGATTTCAAAAGGATACAGGCTTCCTCAGTGTAGGGCACAGCAGAAGCAGTTCCACCCAGAATGTAGCTGTAGAAGGAGACCTCCAGAGTGTAGCAGTAGGATGTGTCATTTAAGAGCCCGCCGAGGAAGCGCCGGCCTGTCCCAGCTTTCACAGCATCCCTGTTGAACGACGTGCTGGACTGCAGGAGCAAGAACACAGGCACACGAGGAGAGATCAGGAGTGCAGCAAGGGAAAGAATCTCTGAGAAGAGAGACCAGCTTCATCCACATTGCCAGATCTCATTTGCACTGTATAGACTGCTCTGGTTTTTGATCATGGGCTGGAGGGGAAGCACAATTCTGGCACACAGGCTATAAATGATGCCTCGCACAAAATTCATCTGGGTTCATCATTAATATCAGCTTTTCCTCTTTCCTCTCAGATAACAAAAAGCAAGGCTGTCATATGCAGGATCTGAAAGTGAGCCTTCCAGATCCCCCTTGCTCAGGAGTTAAGCTGTACCAGTACCTGGATATTGGATTCCTTTGTCTCCACTGCATCCCCCTGCATCATCACCATGCCCCCCACCCCTTCACCTGGACTCCTAATCAAAGCAGAAATACAGTGGCATTTATGTTTTGGTGAAACTTTCTCACCTAAGACATTTGACTGGTTCTTAAATTAGGTCACAGAAATTTCCACTTCACTAACTTAAATGTTAAGGGGATGTTGCTCTCTGGGTGGAAAAATCTACCTCACTATTCTACAGCACTAGCAGCACAGTATAAAAGGCAGTATTTTGTGCTATTACTGAAGATCTGGCTTTAAGAACCCTACAGCTTTATGACTATTCATTTGAGGGGTGGAGGGGAGGACTCCAAGCATTTCCATAAATGAGTTTTAGCTCTCCTTTGAAGGCATGACATCTGGAGACTAAAGGGCAGCTCATCTTCAGGTTGATTGAAGTCTCAGAGCTTGTTCCTACCAACTAGACAGAAAAAATGGATTCTGATTTCACTTTGATTTTCAGACTCTATTCAGAAACCTCATAACCATTAGACTGAGCCAATCTGGACCCAGCACAAGCTAGTGACAACCACAAAAAAACGATCCAGCTTGGATCTGTTGTATAAAAGGTCATTATATCTCCTGCTGTAAGAATTTTATGTTGCCAGTGAGACACAAAGGACCCTTAACACAGCTCAATGTTCAGTCATTGTGCCCGTGGTGAATTCTTTGAGCTGTCCAGTGTCCTCCTATGGAGCCTTAGGGCTGCTACCTTTTCTAGCCAACACAATGTGAATATTTATGAAATCCATCTCTTACCAAAACTGGGGAGAAGAAAATTTCCTTGGTATTTAAGAAATGAGATGCAATGGTTCAAAACATTGAACTTCTCTAGACTTAGAAAATCAGGTTAATACTGAAATGAGCAACAATTCTTGATAAATACTGTATACCAGGAGATACAAAAAGTAGAAATACCTGTGGGTTTATTAACATTCTGAATGTCTTAAAATCTCTCTCATGTTGTAAAAAGGAAGGTTTTCCAGCTTAATTAGAATAAAATGCAATTGGCTTTCTTATTAGCATTATATATAGGCGTTTCCAAATGCAACTTCTTGTCTTTTTGGTAACACAATATTTAACTTTGTGGTAATTTGTAGACAGGGTGCATTCTCCTATGCAGGTATCATATAATTTCTGCCAAATTACACAGCAGAAGCCTGCAGGATATTCTGAATACCTGTGGGAGAGGGAGTAAAGCACTCATAAGGAATGCTGGCAAAATTAACTGTTAATTTGATATATGGGATAAAAATACTTAAGGAGGTCCATAAGAGGGAATGTTCTCTGGCTTCCTGCAAAACAAACCTTCAAAAGGCTTCTGAGATCCTGAGACAGAGGAAAGCTTTGGCCTCTAGTTAAATTTTAGAAACAGAGGAAGATGATCGTGCTGAGGGAATTGCTTCCTGAGCCAAGTGAACACCAACTTCAGTGGATGGTGCTTCATGTTCAAACAAATGCCTGCAGTGGAACTTTTAATGCATGAGAGCATCAGCTGCTGATGGAAACAAAGGAACAGGACAACAAATGGCTCAGGACAGGATATTGGGCTGTGTGTGCAGAAGCATCACTCACAAAGGGACTAAGCTAATTCTGAGTCTGTATTTGGCACAGGAAAAACAAGGAAAATGTGGGAGGAGGTGACTCAGGGAAGACGTTAGGGATAGAAGTACTTCAGTGAGTAGGAGACTCAGTTACTGATATGGAACATTTGAGAGGATTATGGAATCTCATCAACTACGTTAAAAACAAATTGTGCAAGTATCCGCTGACTACAGTTTGTGGTTTTTGGGATACAATTTGCACATGAAATCCTTCTCCTATTTCCCATTATCTTAATCAGGCTAAAAGAAAGTTATGAGTAGAATTCCTAATAGATGATTCTTGAGATAAATCTTACATAATATTTTCATCACAGTTCTTGGCACGGTAAAGGAGGACCATGCCAACAAAATTTGCTGATGACACACTGTGGAATGAATCATCATTATGGAGGAGGTTCTGAATATCATACAAATAAAAAAGTAGTGGGATGACTTTGAGGGCCAGAGTGATTGTAGTCAGATGAAACTCAGCCACACAAGAGCCAGGTCATGCACTGAAGTATAATTTAAAAAAAAAGAAAATCTGCAGTAGGCTAAAACCTTGTCAGCTGGAAATATATGAAGAGAGAGTCTGATGTGTTACTTCACTGAAGTGGTTTTTGCTTTCTAGCAGAAGTTGAATCTAGTTATTGGCAAAATTATATTTGCCGTATTTCAAAAGTGAAGCATAAGTAGTTTAAATATTATCAAGACAGTTACATAAATGGTAAAAAACAAACCAACAAAAAAACCCACCAAAATTGAGAAATTTTCAGAGTTTGAATTTTTATAATGCTATTTCATGGAGCTTGGGACTTTGGGTTTTGTTTTTTTGGGGGGGGGCGGGCTGTGTTCCCTTGATTTTTTTTCCTGTTTGTGGGTGTTTGTTTCAATTTCAGCTGTACAAAATTACTGGCAATGGCAAAGACATTAATAAAATCCTCTGTTCAATTCTTTGCCAAGTGGTACTGAATTTCCAGGAGTAAAAACTGACCCTTCATTTAGGTACACAAATGTAGATTTTGAAGTGGCATAGAATCTGATGGCAAGGCATCAACTTGTTGTCTTGAGTAAAAGATAAAATCTCTCATTTGACTCAAGAAGATTGGGGTAGAACATGACAAATACATGTTTTGAAACAGCAGCTTGGGCCTGGCTCTAGAGCAAGTGTTATAAGCCAAAAAATAATATTTGATATTTTATAGAAGAAAAAGAAAACTACAGATTAAAGAAGATTTAGGTAATGACAAGAAAGAGCAGCAGGTACTTGCTGAGTCTGACCTTCTACTCACTGTTTTAGGTGAAGATAAAGGGAGTGGGGGAAAAAAAAAACAACAACTGGCAAAACTTTGACTCCTTACCACAGCTGATCTTGAAGTTTTGCCCATGCACGTTTATTTAATCAAACCCTAATCTGGGGAAAAAAAGGGGTGGGGGTGGCAAGAGGAGGGCACAAACACAGGGAAAGTTGTCTGCAAATGAGTCTCTCGCTTTTCTGGGAGAATCTATTTCCCTAAACCCCTTTGCAAAGCTAAACTGAAGTCATCATTAAACAAATGCACTGAGCAGGCACAGCAGGAGAACAGCTAAACAAATATTTATTTCTCCAAGGCTGAAACGCATGGGAGTGTTAACAACAGCAGCAGGGAGAAGCACAGTCTGGAGGGTGGGGGGAACACCAAAGACTTTGAAGTTCTTAAATAGTGATATTTGTATAAAATCAACAGTAATGCATTATTAAAACACACAGATACATTAAAGCTCACAGAAGGACTTTGCTTCCCAGCTGGTGTGAGGAAATTCAGTGAACAAATAGCTACCCACAGAACTAGAATCTGCCAAGAAATCCAGTGTTAAAAGAGCAGAGGATTCCCTTACTTTCTGGTGGAAAGAAACTCGCCAGAAAAAAAACAGATTTCAAACACATTTGGGAGCCTCAAGGTGTGCTGACTGTCTCTCTACACATCATGCATTAGTGGCAGCTTCCCCAGGCCTATCTACCAGACTTCATTCCTCCTCTCCATTCGGTGCTGAGTGTCAAACTGTGTGACCAGTTCCCCTACTGGGAATGGCAGTGAACAGCCGGGCAGTACAGGGACATTTGTGAACCAACTGGACCTTATTCAGGCATTGCAGCAGACAGAGACATGTGGAATGAAATAAGAAAAAAAAAAAAAAAGCATGTAAATTCTTTTTGGAGTGATTTCAAAGCAGAAAAGAATCCTGGCCCTTGGTCGGACTTGTCAAAGTGCCAGAATCCCTGTCCCTTGGCTGGTGAGGACACTCAGTGGTTCAGTAAGGCTGGTGCCCTGCAGTGTGTCTGCTCAGTGAATTCAGCTCCCTGGTAGGCAGTTTGTGAGCTCCACAGCCTGGGCAGCTCCCCCAGGGCTGGGGGATACTCTTGGCTCCTCAGCACCACTCCACCTTCCCGCTGACAGCGCCCGGAATGAACGCACTGGGCAGTCCTGTTCACAAGTGTGCTGACTGCCTCTGCGTGCCTCTGGCAGTCACAAGAGTGGCTCCAAAAGGCAAAGAGGGACATTTCTCACACATCTGAGACAGAATTTCCCCCCTCTACCCTTTGCAGCCCTGATGGGCTTGGAATCTGAGTGGCCTTGCATGGTGGGAGTGTCGGCTGGCAGGGCCTCCTCCTCAGTGTGGCCTCAGAGGGGACTGGGCTTGCTCCAGCACGTGAGAACCTCAGGTTGCACAAAAGGAGAAATTAGAGTTAAACACCAGTAAAACTGGATCCGATCTTGAGTGGGAGAAGGGACAACATAAAGGGATGAAATGTCAAGCAAGCTGTGTCCAGCCAGTGATGGATGGGAGCTTCATTCTATTGATGGCAGGACAAAGGGGCCTTCTCATCCAAAACTTTTTTGGAGAATGAATCTTTGTCATCTTCTGAAATTGCTCAACACATTAAGAAGAAAGGAGCAAGGCATGACCACAGTGTAAGTCAGACCTTGCCAGGCTCCTAACATGGGATCGAGGGTATGGACTGCACATCATTTCTGACCAAGCCTAAGGTGTTTCCCCAGCCCAGCAAGAATAGAAAAAAACGTAAAAAACATTCAGAAAAATTCCAACCAGGCAGAAATCTGGTCACAGGCTTTGACAGAATGCAGAAGATGAAATTCTGGCATAGCAAGGTCCAGGGAGGTTCCCGAAATTCAAGAGAGAGATTTTTACCAGCTGTTCACATCTTCTGCAACACAACTGATTATGGATGTGCCTGTGGAAGGAAGTAGCAAACTGCATATATCTTCAAAAATCTGAGCTCTAGTGTGCACATGAATGATTCCCAGATGATCACTTCTCCTCACAAACAAAGTATCTGCATGAAACTCAGAATAAAGAGGTCTTCCCTAAAGTTTCTGATATATATAGACAAAGTAGGTCCAGGAAGTGTTCTACAAAAGGATGTAGCATGTACAACTGAATGCTCAAAAATCATAAAATTATGTTAGGAATCTTTCCTGGAGAAAAGCACAGACAAAACACTAAGAGGATTCATAATTAGAGAATGGTTTCATACTGCAGCATACAATTAAAACATACTGGGTCAGCCTATGCCATTTCTATAGCTGTGTTTCACAGCTGAGCCTAACTAGTCCTAAAACACCCCACTCCAAACCCAGTAAAACTGCCCACATTTTGTTCATTCTACAGTTAAGAAATGAACACTTTACCTATTGGGGTAAACTGGGATTATGCACACAAGTTGTTTCACGTTCTCCAGTGATCACCTTCAGCAATGGCTAGGTGTAATCAGGACTCACGTTTCACCTAGCAATGTCTAGGTGTAATCAGGACTCATTTGCAGCATCACCAGAGCTGGCTGCTGATGCTGCTCCTATAGATGAAGAGAAAGGGTTTTTTTTCCAAAGCAGGTCTAACCTCTACGAGCCCTCAACTCAGTGCCCTGGTGTGGCAAAAAAAAAAAAAAAAAAAAAGTGATAATAAAAAAGTTGGTGCTCTAGAAAGAAAGGAATGGCACACTTGTCATCAAGGAAGAATAGATGTACCATTGGGAAATGGACTGGAGCCCAGGCAGTGCCAAATCCATCTCAGAGAGCAGTTTTACAGTATCAGCTATAACTCACTCACTCAGATTTTCTAGAATGCTTTATTGAAGTCTGCAAAAGTTTGAGAAAGGGCGCAGAAATGCACTGGCTTTGGAATCTTTGCCACAGATAGAGCTGATTCCTGCCATGATGTGTCCAGCTGTCACTGCTTTGACCCTGCCAAACTGTCTAACAAGCAAAACTTAACCTCCTTACTTCTCTGGAAGCACTGAGCAAACTTCTCACTTCAAAAGCCAACCTAACTCTCCTAACTCTATTATAGACTGGAAAGTAGATGTGTTGGTGTGGTTTGGGGTTTTTTGGGTATTTGTTTTGGTGGTTTTTGCGATAGACTATCATCAACTCCATGCCAGCTGGGTCTGGAGACTTGGAAATCATGGCATTTGGGAGGCTGCTACCAGGCAGGCTTCTTCCAATTTATTTAACAAGCTACAGTCAGCATCAATCCCCAAAGCAGACAGCTGATCTGAAGGAGGGAGCAGGCAAAGAGGAAGGATTCTGGGAGCAGAGGTGTGATGAAATGGGAACAGAGCTCAAAATTACTCCACAATTCATCTCACCTTGCAGCTTAGCAGTTTTTCTGATGCAAAGGAAGAAAACTTATTTCATCTCAAAATCAATTGTGACTTCTGAAACCTGGGAAGAGGAGATTTAGAAAAGTTCAGGATCATTTCAAAGAGGAATTCCATTGTTTGAAGCTTTTCCAGGTCCCTTAGGAACAGGCAGATTGGACTGATATTCCTGTGAATAGGACTCACTCACTCTCACAGAATGCTCTGCAGTTGACAGCATTTCCATAACTTCTGTGCCTGGTAGGAAACACTGAGGTGGGCAGAAAAGTTTGTGTTTAGCTTGGGAATATTCTCTGATCTAGAGTTTGATTTGCAGAAGTCTGAGGAAAGGCATGCAGAGGAGACCTGGAACAGTTTGACCTGCACCAAGAATGTGAGAATACCTAAAACTGAAACTTAAAGACCAAACAGCCTCGAATCCTATAAGATTTTTAATCATTCTCCTCCTGTTTCTTTTTGCCTTCTTCCTCCTGCTCAGTGGAAAGCAATCGCCCTTTTTTAGAGGTAGCATCACTGTTGTAGAAGTACCATGAACACAACCTGCCTAGTACCACATTTCTCAGGCTTTAAAGTGCAATTCTCCTCAGAGAAATAGCAGTTTAAAGGTACATTGTCACCACACACACATCTGCTCCCTGAGGGGCTTCATTATCCCTCTAATGTGCAGTGCAGGAATACCAGATCTTTCCCCCTCCCAAGTGTCCTTCAGTCATGCCTGCTTAAGTTTCCTGATAAAAACACATATTTGCATGGTCATTAGGAGAGAGGTTGGAAGGAGGGAGCTTTATAAGCTCTCAGTTTATGCCTCAAGACCAAAAGCACCAAATTAGTTCTTTTTTTTTTTTTTTTTTTTAAGAAATTCTGCAGCTTGAAAAGAAACTGGCTCTCACGCTTCAGGGTTTCAGCTGTTCACCTGCAAGAAGTACAATAGCTGCACTTTTTACTGCTCATTAATATCTGCACTCTGCTGTACAGCTCCAGGACTGATGGAGGTCTCTGCACCTTGAACCAGCCCCAGTGCAGGGATTTGGCCTGCATTTCCCATTCCCCAGAATCCTTCCCCACGTGCCCCTAAACTGGTTGTACTCCCAGCTCCCACCTCCCCTGGTGCTACAGCTCTGAAGTTGTTTATTGAGTTTGCTGGCTTTAGCACAGCAGCTAGCACGACTGGAATCCAAATCAAACCAGCAGCTCTCCTGAGAGACAGCTCCTTAAACAACACCTGCAGCCAAACAAAGCAGGGTGGAGATGGCCTGAGACCTTCACAGAGCCAGGCAAGGGTTTCCCTACAGAGCTGGGCAGCCCATCACAGCCTACCTGGAAAGAACAAGAGGAGGAGGTTCCTTCCCATCCTTCCACCCCATCCTAAAAGCAAACCTCAGAGCTCCTCGTTAGTGGATCTGCCATCCTGAACACACACACACACACACCCACACACACAACCCCAGAGTGTATACCCCAAAACATCCTTCCTCAGGTCCTCTCAGCTCCTCCTTTAGTGAGCCTGCATCTCCCCATCACCTCAAGTTCACTTAACCTCTAGTGACAATGTCACCTACTCTCAAACATTATCCTGTCACCCATTACCCAGAGTAAGGCTGGAACTTCTCTCCCTTTTAAGAGCCCACCCAAGCTGTGACCAGTGATGCACACACACAGGGGATCTGAAAATGTGGCAGGTTAATAATGAAGGAAAGGCCTGCTTTCCCTCCCTGTTTTTTTTTCACTAACAGCAGCCTCTGCTTCTCAGAGCACCTCCTCCCCCAAAGATGGCAATGGTGGCATTTCCTAGGCTAAGCTCTACAGAATAATCACACTGTTTAGAAAATAACTCAAGTCTCTGGAGTTCTCACTTTCTCCATTTGTCAGTAGAAAACGAGACATTTCCTCAAAATATACAATAAAATAGCCTCTAGCAATAGCCTGCCATGCTTCTCTTTACAATACTTTTATGAGTGTGAGCGTGGTCTCCTGGGAGTGCTTTCATAATCATTTATACAAATGACAGAAAACTAGGACAATGAGAAGCAAAAAGGAAAATACAGCCATCAGGCACCTTTGAATAGTTTGCAGAAAAAGTGTTTTTCTGCATGGCAAAGAGTTCTCCTCACTTGCAGGCCTAAATCAGGTGATCACAACCTTCCTAAGGTGGGACAGGATGATGCTCCCAGAGCAACCCAGTGCAGCCCATTGCTCACACTCCTTCTTGGCTCTCTCACTGCTCCAGGACAGTTCTCTGAGCCAGAGGTGTATTCTACATACATTAAAATATCATGTGGTTAAAAAGGTAATACCCAAAAAGATATCCTGCCTGGGGGATGGGTGTCCAGTTCTTAAGTACCTTCCTGTCCTTCCTTCACTGCACAGTTTGTCCCATCTGAGGGAATTTATGGTGCTCTGCACGAGAGGCAGCTTGCAGGAGAACCTACAGCAGCTCCTTTGATTGCTGCTGCTCTGGGAGGCTGTCACCTGCTCCCAGCAGGTTGACATTAGGTAAGAGTAATGTTGGTCTTTGAAAATAAACCATAAAATTGCTATGAAAACTTGTTTCTTCTGTGTACATTCTAAATTTCTACCTGCGTGGGGACGGAGAAGGGGCTGTTGACTCCTGTATGCACAAACAACAAGGCAAGAAGGCACTGAAAGAAAATCCATTTCTTCCAACTCTCCCCCCTCTCCTTTTCTTTTCAATACAAATTCAATCCTCTGTAAACAAGGAGGGGTGAACTGGTGCAGCACAACATAATGGAACAGTTTCATTTCACTGAGGCTCTCCAAAAGGCAGAGTCCTTGTGAGACCAAAGCCTGTAACACTGAGAAGGGCAGACTTTACAGTCTGTTCCCTGTGCCACCAGAAACACATTTCCTGTCTTGGCTCACCCAGCCCCCAGAATAAATAAACAAATAAATAAATAAATAAATTTATGGAGCAACACGTCCAAGAAGCAGCAAGCAGAAATGCATCCCAGAGGGGTGCTAAAGCATATAATAGCCGTATTTGTCTTCCTGGATATGCCTTGGTACAAGACTACAAAAAAGGAGGCAGGATCATTTGTTGTGCTCAGGTTTTAAGAGATTTTGGAGTAGATCTGTTAAGCTTGTATGAAGTTAACAAAACCTACCTGAACACAGCAGCTTTTGCCTTTCTGGGAGAAGAGTCTTTTTTTTACCAAAACAGCAGAGAGGCACTTAGAAAGTGGTGATGCAAGTGAGTATGGATTTTACTTCAGGAAAATTCCTGGCAACTTTTCTACTGCTTCCTCTTCATTGTCCAGCCATAAACAAGCTGGGTTTTTTGTTATTTCAGAACAGATTATAGAGATTTGATCATTCAGTGTTCATATAACTGCCTCAAGCATTTGCACCACCACTGCCTTCAGAGGGAGGTATCACCCCGGGTAAGTCACAGCAGCCAAGAGAGGCTGCCATAGGTAGAATGGAGGAGGTTTGCTGGAACAAACACATCTTCCCTAAGAAAGCTTGGATGGGGGGATGCTGGGAAGATGAGAAGAGCAGACCCAGAGTTTGTGAATCAAGGAAAGACAGCATAAGATATAAAGAGATTAAAATGTTTTTCTTCATTGCTCTGTGTTTGATATCCAAACTAAAAAACAAACAAACAAACATCTGAACAAAACACCACCACAGAAAGTACTAGCTCAAATCATTCCATATCTGCATCTTCTCATATTGCTGAGAAAATGATAATCTCTAAAATATGTTTTAGGTCACAATGTTATGGTATTGGAGTTAACAACATGCTTCCCTAAAGGAAACTGGATGGGTTGCTGTTTAGAGACTTCACCCTTGAATGTGAGCATGATATAAAACAGGGAACTGCTGACAAAGAAACAAGACTGGCACTTGGGACATCCAAGTTTTATTCTCCAATTTCGTCAAGCAAATTATTTCTCACCCACTTGTTATCTCATTCTCAGAATGGCTGGAAGCTTTTACGGACTTCCTCAGCAATTACCCAGCATAACGGGACCCCAAGTTTTAATCAGGGTCTTTGGCTAACCCTGGCAAACAAAGGTCAAACAGTGTTTACAAGGAAGGTTCTCTGCTGGGAGGCTGAGTACAAGAAAATGAAATGAGAACTCAAATGTAACCCAAGTGCCACCAGTTCACAGTCTAAAGGAAAAAAAAAAGAAACCAAACTGACTGGATCAGGATCAGGCCAAGTACCTCTGGCTGGTCTTTAACAGAAAAGAAGAGCAATCTTTGCAAAGTGATAAAGCCACCCAAGAATGGCTGTAGTTTTTTCTTTTAAATGAACCAGAGAGAACAGATGGTCTCCTCTCATACTGTCACAGAGGTCAAAGTTAGCCACCTCTAAGACTAGCAGGTTGTTGAAATGCTCAAATGCTCATGTCTGGTCCTTATGACTAATCCACTCTCCCAAACAAGAAAGGTCAAATGAAGAACATCCCCACAAAAACTGCAACTACTCCAAGCCATGGCTGGTGTGTAATGCACTCAGACATGGTGTCAACAGCTGCTCCTAAAACCCAATGAGTCAGCCTTTCAAAAGAGCATGTCAGCTTTCACTGTTAGAGCTTTCATATGGATTACATTTACTTCCCAGTGTTTAAAAATATCTTTCTTAAACATTGAAAATACAAAATGTTTTCCTTACAGATTGTCCCTTTTGCCCATGCAGCTGCCCAAGAACGTCTCATGTATTTATTTGGGAGCAAAACATCCTAGCCCTTCTTCCACTTTCCTTTTCTCATGCTGACAGCTAAACCAAAGGCAGGCCTCTGTTTTCTGAAGTCATGTACAAATGAGGAATTTCTGGTCCCTTTCACAACTTATGCCTCAGAGCCACAGTCAGCCTTCCAGAGAGCTGTGGGGTCACGAGTTTTGCCCAACAGACAGGGCACAGAGACACTGGGTGATTCTCCTTTGGTCCTATAACAGGCATGGGGGTACAAATCCCCTATCCATCCCCTACTCTAATCACCAGCCTCCCTCAGATACTGTCATTTCAATAAAAAGGCCTATTGGAAATGACAGGTGAAGAAAGCAGCCCAGGCATGAAATGCACTCTAAAGTATATTAATAGAAGGTTTCCAGACGAAACGGCACAAGGCATTTGATCGCATCATCTCAGGCTTGTTGTTCATGCTCCTTTGCATCTGGCTGCGTGATTCCTGCCAGATTCTTGGCTGGAGGAGCAGAGGAGGATTTGCCTGCCTTCCCTAACCCGTGCCGGGCTCAGCTGCAATCACGCAGAGCACTGAAAGAAATCCCTTTGAGTTGGGATTCATTCCGAACGTGTAAAACCCAAATGACTGCTTCTCCAAAGTGAATCCCATTTCACAGCAAGTAGGTTATTAGCGTGGAACTCCATACAAGTAGCCTGCATTCAAAAGCCCTCTGCATTATTAATAGAAGATGAGCTTTTGACATCAAAGGAGAACCATTATGTATGCTAAACGGTGGCAAAAATTGTACCCGCACTTCAAACCTTTTCAGTGCTTTGTCCCTTGTAAATCAATCAAGGTTGACAGATGCTTTAAGGAGAGTAATCTTTTCAATGATACTGTCAATGGATAACATAATGGAACATTGTCTCTGTGCTGTGTGAAGACATGGAGCTAGTCAATTATGGACAACACTTCATGCAGCCGCCAGTTTTCACTTGAAGTGCTGCTGTTGAAGTATTATAATCCCAACAAATGGCCGCAGCAGCACACAATGTAAATGAGACCTCCTGAAGCTTTGGAAAATTCATTAGTAACAACAGTGGTCCATTCCCACACTTTCAAACACCAGCCTGGTAATGTTAACGATGCACTTCCCCCCTTCCCTTTGAGCAGGCAGTAGGGCATATTTACATACACTATTTTAAATCTTCAGCACATTCCCCCCTCCCCATTTTGGATTCCTTTCCTCTCTTCACCTGATATTTCCAACAAGTCACATAATCCACATGGCTGGAGCTGGAAACAAGAAAACAGACCTTCCTATTTGGGGACACGTTTTCATTTCACACGTGTCAGACACTTTGTGGCTATCCCTTTTTTCAACACTTCTGTCTGCTCAGCTGCCCTGGGAAGAATGGCCTGGATGGATAGCAGGGGAAAATCTTCCAGCCTCAAGAGACCAGTGGGATGTCAGGGGGAAGCTGAATGCACCCAGTGCCAGTAGCACCTGGGTGGAACTCTGCTCGAGAGTCAAAAGGGAGAGACTGTGCTGTTTATTTAGCTATTGGCTTCTATTTCCTACATCATCTTCTCAAAGATTTTCCCTTTGTCAAGCAAGGCTTGTGCTAAGAGGAACACTTAATCTCCCACAGTGGCAGAGAGAAATCCCACACTTGAGCACAGAATCTCTAAACTCCTATCAACTGCAGGTTTCCATTGCTATGATCTGTGAATGCCCCTTACCCCTAATGTGTTTTTGAAACAACCAGGTGCAGACCAGAAACTCAATCACTGAGGGTAGGAACAAGCTGTTCCTTGAACCCAACTTCCCCTTTCCCACTCTTCAAGCTGTAAGCATTGGGCAATTGAAAATCCTCTTGCAGAACAGTTTTCTATGGTAATAGCAAAGAATTTCAAAATCATACATTCCTTTTGCCCAACTTTCAACAGATGTTATCTAACCTTTTCTTTCAAGCGGATTAATTTTATTTCTATTTTCTAGTTTATTATTATTTAGAGTATATAAGTAAAAATTTTGACCAATTAATATAAGCATTGGAACAATAAAGTTGACCCAGTTGATCAAAAGACAAAAGATCTGAGAAAAACGGGGTGTGCCAGTAATTCAGAACCAAAGGTTATTAAATAGAAGATGAAAAACCTGCTTTTGTTCATGTGTCCAATGACATATATAAGATCACAACTTACCACTGCTGGATCAGGTAAGTATGAGAGGGGAGATGGTAGCTAATAAAATTTTAAGGTAGGCTTGTATTCATACTGAAATAAAATTCACTCAATCAAATAAAGCCAGAGATTTATCATAAAGGAAAAAAAAAACAAAACTAGGAAAGAATAATTAAGAAAAACTGACTTACATAAGAGAAGTCTTCAGCATTCTGACAGAGTAGCTTGGGAAAAACAGCCTGTCGCTGAAATCTTTCCTCATCTTCAAAGATGTTCCCATACATGAAGCCATTCATCATGGTGGAGTGGGCATGGATGTCGATATAGAACTCCAGGTTAATCTTCTGTTGAGGGAAAACAACAACAACAAAACATTCAGCACGAGATAAATCATAACTGAGCTATGCAGGTGAAGCCTCCCATAAATCCAGTCCTGCCGTTCTTGAGCCCATCCATGGTGCCAGCATCAGGGAGCCACGCTGAAGATCTCACTGTGATGCACACAACCATTCCTGCCTCTCTGTGGGGGCATGTGAAATACAACAAAGGACCATGACAGACATTTCTTTCCCTTTTTTTTTTTTAGAATATTGGAACATTTTGCACAGGACACTGTGCAAAATAGAGCCAAACCATCCTTCATTGTGATACAGGGCTTACTGCCAGTGATAAAAATATGCACCTTCCAGTTCTAGAGCACAATTATTTGGGCATAGCTTTGCCATCTCTGCACAGTTCTGCATTGAATTATGCAGATGTTCCCTTCTGCCAGGTGAAACAGGCTCAAAATTGTGTAAAAAAGACTCCAGTAGTTCCTGGGCAGTCTATTTCTTGTGTATAAAGAGAAATAATGCAAATGTTTTGTCTTCCCCTCCTTTGTAGCAGTAACTCAACAGAACAACTCTCCAAAGCAAGTGCCTGGAATACCTCTCTGCTTGTGCACGATTCTGCACCAACTCTTGCTTTAGAAGAAAATAGCAGGACCCCCTAGCACAGAATTGCCTGCTCTGCCCACACACTTCCCATGGCATCAGTGGGAAAGAGGGAATGTTCACCTGGATCCCTACACACAGTGCCATCAGCAGCACTGTCCAGCACTAAAAAGTGATACCAGATCAGATGCCACTGAATCACTCAGTTTCCCCAAACTCTTACAACTTCTGGACCTGAACAAATGACATGACAAGCCCATCCCTGTCAGCTGGCCAGCATGGGCCATTGAGGCTGTCCTGGTGCCCAGATCTCAGATGTCCCTGCCTCAGCAGAGGGATGGAGAAGAGCTCTGTTGGCAGCACGAGGCTCCTGAAGCTTCTCCCGGTACTGACATACAGCAGGAAGCTCTGCGGCCCCAGGCCTCTCCTGCGCACAAAGCTTGCTGGGCTGCTGGAGAGCACTGAGCTGTGGGACCCTCCAGTGTGACAGGAAGGCAGGTTGGGTTGGGCAGTTCATGTGACAGCAGTGCCAGCTCTTCTAGAGCCTCTGATGGGGGGAGAGCATCATTTGGTATGCGACACTAATATAATACAGATTTACTCTTCCCTGGCAGAAAACCAGTGTATAATACACAGCCACTGTTTAGTTTAATTAAACAGTCTAGAGAGAGTAATAATGTATCTTATTAAGCCTCTGCTATGCTAAAATGTTAACTAACACAATATCAATATCTGACCATGCTTCATAGGAAAGGGAACATTTGATTGTGTTGACTCTAATACAATAAATTATTTGCTCCTGCCAAAACATTCTGCTGTGCTATAGAGGACCAGCCCTGCAATAAAGCACACATCTGCTATTTGGAGATACAGCACTGAGGAGAAAGATTAGCATTGACAGGATGAAACACCACACAGGATTTTCTTCCTCTCCAAGCATACAGAAATTAAAAACCAAGATTAAGTAATAGTATTTTCATGAGATAATTTCCCCATCGCAAACAGAATTTGATGAGATCAGATGCACACTGGCATATCACCATAAAACAGAACATCTTGTAGAGTCTCAAAACAGTGATTTGATGAAGTGAGCAGATAATCTAGTTAAACTGGGTATTTGTAAAGCACGAATGTCCTTCACACAGAAGTCAGTGACCTAAGTCATACTTATTTTAGAACAACCAGACAGAATTCTTTATAGGAACATAGTTACTACCATAAAATAATCGAGAAGCACAGTGAGATATATAACAATGGGCTAGAATAATTTGTGACTTAAGACAAATAAAATTGCTGGTGTAAACTGCAGGATTTGTGATATGTCATGGTGTACTTATTCATTCATAGTTTTCAAGTTGTTTCCAAAAGAAGGTGGCCACAAACAGAGATACAGAGGCACAGATTACTAAGATAATTTTCCACAGGCTATCCAGCAAGAAATTCACCTGCAGAACATGAGTGTCCTGAGCCTCAGCTTAGTATTCAATTATCAAGTTATCCAGTATAACACAGTGTCACTAGAGTATTTTCTAAACTCTCTTAGGACCTTCTCGCAAAAAAATTGTTGGTAGAAGTGTCACAGAAAATGTTAGAAATTCTCCTGCTGTGCTGAAATTGCCTTGAAAATCTTTTTTGTTCATCAAAACCATTTTCAAATAATCTGGTTGCAATGGTTATTTGTGAGGGAACAGTGTCCTTCACAGATGTCTCCTAAAGATTAAGCTTACAGATCCCTTATTTGGAAGCTGTGACATTAAACAGGTAGCTCATCACCCAAACAAGTGTTCAAAAACATTTTTCAAGTCATCCATTTCAAGATAATTAAAAAGTAATTTCTTAAGTTAGCCCACAATGACTATTCAACTGGGTTTTTTTCTGGTCTTCGTTCCTTACCCTCCAACTGAACGCATAAAAATCTGTATTTCACATATTCCTGTGCACTAAATCTAGTCCAAACTTGCAACTGCCCATCCTATTCAGCACATTTTTAAACATTGCTACAGTAATTGCCAGTTAGATGTACTACTTCCAGACACTGCTGAGTGTGAGCAGAACAGCATTTCAGTGGTTCACATTTCTCCTCCTCACATTCAGTACTTTATCAAAGGGAAACATGTTCAGCATTCTCCATTAGAGAACAAAATAATTCAGTGCATTGTTGATATAACACATGAGTTCCTAATGGAAAAAGTCCTCTTATTTACAGACACAAAGTTATTGTGGCCTTAAAATGGACAATAACAGCCCAGCCACTGGGACATTAAAAGTTTGCCACCTCGTGCTTCAAGTGGTAGACCAAGCAGCAGACAATTAGTTGGCACTCAAGCTTCACAAGAATTGTGCTGTGCTCCTGAACAACAATGGTATTTCTGCTTCCTCTTTAGAATCACAGATGTTCATAGGTCCTTTACATGTAGGAAGGAACTGTTTCCCCCACTGCCACGCAGCAAATTTAAGCAGGGGAATAAAGTTTTATATTTCAGTTGAGGTTCTCTGGAAGATTTTGACATAATTACTAATCTCCAGCAATTCAGGTAGGATCACAGAATTAACATTTTATGGAATATATAATGTCACCTACTGATGGCAATTTCAGCAAAGTCAGCAGAGAGGTGACCTCCTGTAATTGTTGCTCTTGGAGATAGGAGAACTTTAGTGGGAGAACGAAGTAAATAAACAAATGTTTGCATTTACATGAGCACATGCAAACACACTTAACCCACTGCTATCTGTTGTCATACCCCAGGGGTATCTGCCAGTATCTACCCACCACAGCCCATCCCCATCAGGGCTTCTCTTGCTGCAGCACCTGCAAGTGAGAGGGGGAATAAATCCAGACGTGGTTCAAAGTCTCATATTCACATTTTCTTTATGCAGAAAATAATGAATAACTGGGTTCAAACAGCTCTGGATGCCACAGCTGCCTTCTGAGAGACTTACCAGTTACATCCTACAATATGATATTAAACTCATCATTTTCTGCTTTAGAGGTAGAATGCAAAATGATTCAGATGCCTTATAAAAGTCATCATGCAATTTAATTCTCTCAAGTGCCTTTTCTTTGTGCTTACAAGCAGTGGCAGAGTTTTCCTCTCTCACAATGTTTCTTAAGTAAAGCTGTAATTACCTGGATGACCCAGGTTACAGAGCTCCAGAAAACAAAGACAGACTTGGTCTTTCTTTTCTCTGAGTCTCAAAACAGAAATCACTTACTAGACTGACAGAGACAATGATTGAACCCCACTTCTTTGGAAAGAAAAGATTCTCTCCCTTGAAAAGAATGGTTTTTATCTCTTCTTGCCACTTACCATATAAACCTAGCATAAATAAACAAGCAAATGAATTTCTGCTCTAAAGTTCATTTGAATCCCTACTGTTGTGACATGCATTTTCCTACTGAGTCAGCCTGAAGTTTCTGTCAGCTTGAGAAATGTACATAAAAATTAGGGGGTGGTGAAAATGAAAGAAATCATGAATTAAGAAAAAAGAACTCTCATTTTCAAAAGAGGAAATAGTTAAAGTAGTACAGAAGCTGGTTCATGATGGCACAGAAAGTTTTGAGAAAATATATTCTAACTTGTCTGCATTTTTATTTCCTTCACTGCATGCCTTTTGGAAGGTCAGTAATTAAAGAGTAAAAGGAAATAACTGTGTTAATAGCCAGTGCTGATGTGACCAAACTTAGACTTCGAACAGTGCAATTATGGTTCTTAAGAAAACAGAGGTTTAATAAATAAATAAATAGAAGTCAGTAAATGCTGTAATAAAAGGATAAATGTGCATTGAGCCCAGAACATGAGCCACTAGAGAAACAAGTGATGCAGGAAGAAGCCAGCTCTGTCCACCAGCTGTCACTTCAATATGGATTTTATTAATTCTTGGGCATAGCAATTGGTTTAGAGAGAGAGGCATCCAAAAGCCTTCTCCACTCCAATATTTCATAAAGGGGATGGGATAAACTCCTTGCAATGTTTTATACAAGCTACTAAAACCATGGACTGTCATTTGTTGCAAGGAAGGGAGCAGCCTCCAGGCAGACGTTGTGCTCTTGCTGCTAAACCACTGTTTGGAGTAAATGGACATTCAACAGCTGGCTCAGCAGATGGAGTCTGCCCCTCTTTTATTCAGAAGACATTCAGAAATTCCCAGAAGAATGGCTCCTTTGTTGCTTCCTCAGGTATCTCTCTGAAGAAAAATTTTGAAGAAAAAGAATCTCTCAAAAGAAAATTTTGCACGTGTCTCTAAGACATCCCTTTTGACATAAACACATTGTTACCTCAGGATTAGTTATTTTGGCAATGCTTACAGTGGTGACACCAGAAAGCACAGGAGCACAATGTGCTCCTAAGGAAAATGAAGGAAAACTGACCATTCAGCATCACATGGCCAGCAGTCCACATTCAGCTACAGAGCACCATTCCTGTCCCTTTCAGCCCGATTGAATTGTGCCCAGTGCTTTGAATTGCTCTTCAGAGATGTGTGGCACTTGTCTCCTTCTGGCTTTCCAAGGGAGCAGGAGGTGGGATTCAAACTGTCTGGATATGGTACACACATTTTCAAGCTTGAAATGCCTGCATTTGGATGCTGGTAAGATGGATTTTACCCAAATTACTTTTCTTAGCTCCACCTTCTCCCCGTATTTCCCCCACCACCCTAAAAAAGCGTTAAATTCTTCCACATTTTCCTCTGCTATCCTTTATATAACCTTTGACAAGTTAGTCCTACAGAATCATTCTCAGTTTTTTCAGACAACGCAAGCCACACCTTATCAGAGGCACTATTTCAGATTTATACCACTCCCCTTTTGTAACCATAGGGACAACATCTTTCTCCTTCCATTCATCATCTCACGGACCACCTGCTCATTCACCTCTGTAAACACCATGGCAACAACAGCAATTATTTACACAAGAAATTAATAGTAGGAAAGGGAGTTACTATTTTTAAAAACCTTAAGCAAAAAAAGGTTCCCTCATCTTGCTTCCAGAGAAAGGAACATGCCAGTTTAGAACCGCTCTTGTTCTCGCTGATATGAAGCACAAAAGACAATTTTGCTTTTTCTGTAGACACCTTTACAGTCTGACAATGTCTTTTAAGTGTCCCTGCAGAAGCAGCTTGCCAACACTGATGTGCCACTAACTCTGCATGACCTTTCAGAAACTCTTCATAATACTTCAAGCATTTTTTTTCAGAACATTTCAATGATATTCCAGGAGCTGTTGTCTCTCAGAATGAACCGCTCCAACCCAATTGCTATTCAAAAGTAACCATTTACCAACCCTGTTTCATGGCAAATAATGATAAATAATGATAACTCTTGGTGGTAGGAGTAACCTGGCATGACTCCCTAGAGCCTCAAAGTGGATGGAGAAGAGACTTCTGTCTGTCTATGGTTCAGCAAAAGGATGGAAGCCCATCAGTACTGCTTTCTTGCCTTGAAAAGATGCTTTTAGGAAGAACAGGAACTTGAACCCAACTCTGGTGTGCCCATCAGTCGCCCCCAAAAGAGCTAAACTCAGAGTCCTGGCCTCAGAGTGGGAGGTCAGCAACATGCATATTCTGATCCTGGCTTGTTATCTGCTTGCTTCTCTCACCTGCCAGTGCAGATAACAACACCTCCTGAGGATTAGCTGACGTTTGGGAAGCACTTTGAAGAAATAAAGCATCGCAGTGCGTGCAAGTTAAGTGTTAATTCATCTGCCGGGCCGATTCGCTCTGACCCCTCTGCAGAGACGTCCAGTTAATGTCAGCTCTGGCAGTTTTGCATTCAGGCACCTGTCCACCAGCCCCTGGACTGAAGCCAGCAATTCACACAGGACACAGAAGAGCCGTCAGATGGCAGCAACATTTGGTCATGACAGGCCTGAATTGGATTTGAAAGGGTGACCTGGAGGTGAAAGGCTCTATCAAGAAGCTGCTGCTGTTCAAATGCATATTAAATTAGAGAGGCTCCAAAGAGACAGTGCTAAGACCCAGATCAAGTTTAGGCAAGACTTTTGGCTCTGCTGCATGGACAATTCTTGTATAATTTTTACCCTAAATGATTATGACCAGATAATATACTCATGGATTTAGGGTCTGACCTCAAGCCAAAACTAGAAGTGTGAGCTGAAGAAGGACAGTGCTTGTTCTGTCTCCTCCTTCCTCTGTCTCTCATAGGAAGCAAATGTGTGCATACACTCAGCACCATTGTTTTTTGACCTTCACAATTTCTGAAATCTTTCCTTGCCTGAATTATTAGAAAAAAAAAAAAAAAAAAGCAGTGGGACGGAACAGGGTCTTAGGGCATTACCTCACCCCAAATTTTGCTGGTTTTACTGGGCTCTGCCCATCTTTGCCCACTTGTGTGGCACTAGCAGACGACCCACAGAACAATTTAGAAATTAGAATTGGAAACAGAAGAATTACAAAATGCTTTAGAAATCCTACCTTGCTCACTCCTCTGCTACTGAACAGCATTGGCTCTAGAGGAAGAGGGCTCTTCAGAAAAGACAAGTGGCAAAAGAATCAAGAGCTTTTTAGAAGAGGGAAGAAATCCTACTATAAAAGAGGGAATAAAGGAAAGCAAGCAAGAGGGAAAGAGTAAAGGCAGAGCGAAGCTGAGGCAGTAACTGTTACTTATTCTCTTAAAATTAAAGCAAGAAAATTAGGTTATGAAACAGAAATGTCTAAATGACCACGTTTTCACTGGATAATTAAATTTAGCTCTGGTCTGGTTGTGAAGGTTCTCCCAGCTGAAATGCCCCCAGTGGCTGTATTGAAGGTTTTAGCACGTCTTGGTGCTGTTCCTTAGACAGCAACTTGCTTGCTGTGTGACAATACACAAGCCATTTAATATCTTCAGGCATCATTAATTGCTGCTTATATGCCTGCAACTATATTAAGGTCAAGAATTCCTGTTCAACTATTCACTTCATGGCGGTATTAATAGCTTTGTGTTTCACCACTAACTTTTAATTACACCTCTGTAGAACCCTCGAACCAAGGAGCACAGACTTTACAAGTACATAAATAAGGCCCAAAGACATTGCCTGCTTCTCCTCTAATTACAAAGGCAAAGAGTCATAGACTAAAAACAATGGCTAGGAGTTATGGCTCCCCGTCCCCTAATTTCCTAGGAACTCTTGCAGTTGGACAAATTGTGTGTAGGCAAATCAAACTCTTTAACTACCAGTTTCTCTATAGTCTCTCAAATAATATATATCATTATTCACTATTTCTTACTAAATAAGTAGCAGCTGGCAGAATATAAAGTCATCAGGCAGAAGAGCAAAGGCAAACAAAATGAAGTGTTTTTTAAATTAGCTTATACTGCAGCCCTCACTGTCACCAGATTTTGGCCAAAACACAGGTGAACAGAAAGATCAATTAGATAAATACAAAGAAAAATTATGTTATTACACTCCAAGCAGTGAATACAACTCCTTGAACATTAAACCCAAATTACACTTTATCAGAAGCCTTGCTCTCTTCTTAGCCTATCCCTAAGCATCTGCAATAAGATTCTGAGCCAAATAGACCTCAGGTTTGATGCAGCATTTCTTATTTTCCAATTGCACCTTAATTTTTACTGCAGAATGAGACTTCTGTAGTTCTTAAAAAGGTAAAGTGTTGATTGGTGATGAAAAGTATGTGTATTTCTACAGTTTAAACTAAATCTGTAAAAAGACATTAAACAAATTACTCTAAGGTAGATCCTGATCTATATAAAGCTTTCAGCTCAACAAGCCCTAAAACAATAAGAACTGTAAGCTGGACATCAAAGGTGAAGGTCCATTTCACAGATGTAAAATATTTTAAAGAGTCCCCCGAATTTTCCCACCTATACAGAAAACTGGATTAGTTGGACTTTTTAGAGGACCTGTAAGGGTTGCTTTTATTTTACACAGATCTGCGTGGAGGAGGAAGCAAAAAGCCATACCCGGATGGCAACTGCAAACCTGCTCAGTCAGAAAACAGCACTGCCTGTGCCATTCAGAGGTTAGGTGGGCCTCCATTTGCTTGAGAAGACAGGAAGGCTGTGGATGGTGCACATGCTTTACCAGGGGACTGACAGCTGAAAGCCAAACCAGCTCTTTCTGTTCACCCTCCTGGCACAGCCTGGCCACAGGCAGGAGCTGTCCATGGTCATCATTCTTATTCTGTTCCCTTGCAGGCTCCCTTTCTGTTCCCTCCTTGTGCTCAGGGTGAGCAGCAAGCACATCGAGGAAGAGATAAAAGTGAAAGCTGATAAACAGGAACACAATGACACTGAAAGAGATTAGGGACTATACAGCAGACATAAATGCTGAGGGGAGGGACAGCATGCAAATACCAAACAGAATTGACCCTGGTGTTGTCTTGTTCACCCATGATTCATCCACAACGGGAAAAAACAGGTTTTCTTGGCTTTGTCCTACTCAGAGACAGCTCAGCATAACATTTTGTACCAAACTGTGGGATGTTTTCTCTGAGCTTTACATCTAGCAGTATTTATGGTCTGCACAGTGCTGTAAAAGCTAAAATGTAATGCACATTTTGGAAGGGTCTGCCGTTACAACTGAAAGCACAACATATCATGTCCTTTCCAGGGCATTTTATCAGCATCAGTTGTATATGAAACTTTTTTCTCCAATATTCCCCTACTCCTACTTGGCCAAGAGGTGTCCTGGGCTGCACCAAAAGCAGTGTGGCCAGCAGTCAAGGGAGGTGATTCTACCCTGCTCTTTACACCTCATCTGGAGTGCTCTGTACAGTTCTGGGGCCCCCAAATGACACAGAACTGCTGGAGCAAGTCCAGAGGAGGCCAGATGAGAAGGATGGAGTACCTCTCCTATGAAGACAGGCTGAGAAAACTGGGTTTGCTCAGCCTGGAGAAGGAAAGCCTTCAGGAAGGACTTAGTGCACCTTCTAGTACCTCCCCCTAGGGTGACAAGAAAGCTGCAGAGGGACTTTTGACAAGGATGTGTAGCGCAAGGACAAGGGAGAATGGCTCAAACTTAGAGAGCAGGTTTTGATTAGATACTAGATAAAAATTCTTTACTGTTAAGGTGGGGAGGCCCTGGCACAGGTTGCCCAGAGAAGCTGTGGCTGTGCCATCCCTGGCAGTGTCCAAGGCCAGGTTGTGGATGGAGCCCTGAGCAACCTGGTCCAGTGGAAGGTGTCTCTGCCCATGGCAGGGTACAGAAACAAGGTGATTTTTAAGGTTCCTTTCAACCCAAAGCATTCTGTGGTTCTGTGGTGTTGCTGCAGGCAATAATGTCACCTTGTGCTCCTCCTGTCAGACCAAACAGCAGGACAGCTAACTGTGCCTATAAGCAGAGTCACAACATCTCAAAGACAATGTCTCCCCTGCAAGCATATCCTGGGGACTACTATTTTTTAGTATTTCAAACAGAAAGAATATTCAGTTCTTGCAGAAGATCAGGGGACTCAAGATTCATCACAGTGCTGTAGAAAATAAGTGACAATCTCAAGAGGACCCACCAGGGCATCCCTAACCAAGGTATGGTAGGACTCAGAAGAAGAACATTTCCCACCCTAGAAAGCAGCATCTGACCCACATGATCAATGGTTGACTTAGAGATTTAGGCAGTTTCTGCATGTTTTTTCCTCTATATGTGTATATATTCACCTTTATAAGGATGTCTGTGTGTAAAACTGCATCTTTAAGTAAAAATATTTTGAACTTGTTTTCATCCTTCTCTGTATCTGTTACAGATGTCTGTAATGGACAACAAAGCAATTTGCTCTGAACTGTAAATAAATCAGTCCAACATTTAATCCTTGCTCTCTTAAACGTTGCATCATCACTGATGGTTTTCAGGTTGAGCATTGTGAACAATAATGTGATTTAACCGTCCCAGGCAGATGAGCCCCACAGAGCCACTCACTCCCTCTGAAGTGGACTGGAGAAGAGAATCAGGAGGATGAAAGTGAGAAAACAAGGTTTGCTCTCCTATTCCAACCACAGACCACACAGCAAGGCAGAAACCAACCCCACTCCAAGCAGCAAAGTCTGGCACAAAACTTTGGCAGACAACTCATGGGCAAAGCAAACTTTTGCTGAACTTGCTGTGTTTTTCCATAGTTTCCCTGACAGTTTCCTCCCCTCCACACTCCCACACACCACACTGAGAGTCACAGAAAGTCCAGAGCTGTACTTTAACTTTGGATTTCTCTGAAGGAAGGAGGTTGCTGCTATCTCTGATGGTTGGAACCTGATCCTGTCATCATTAACTTTCTCAGAGACTCTTCATTTGCTGAATATTGGTCTGTAATAAGAAGCAGGAAGTATAGGCATTTTTATAGCAACTACCTGCCAACAGATTTCAATTCTTTATCCCTTCAAAATCCCACATCTGTCCATGTCTCCAGGCACTAGTGGAAGAAGCTCTGCATTAGTTATTTTTATTATCAACATAAAAATCTTTCCATTTATTTATTTATTAAGGAGAAAAAAACAGCTATCTACAAAACTCAGTTCATTTTGTCCTTAGGCAGACATTTAAAGCTGTCTGCCAATGTCTTTTCTTAATAAAAAAAATAAGCTAAAGTCTTTATTACACACTGTGCAACAAAATACGACCAGCTACCTTCACCCAGCTGAGACATGCGCCATCCATCTATCAGAAAAGATTGCTGTCACTGGAAGAGCAAACATCTGCTAAAGGAGGTGGCCCTGTCCTCCACCTGGACCTGGCCACTGATGGTGCACCAGCCTGACCCCAAAAAAACCCACTTTGAAGTCGGGTCTTTGCTTTTGCCTCTCAGACTGTGATATGATGAAGGCCGAAAAACACAACCCAAGCTACTTCTGTACCTTGCCCCTTGGACCCTCATGGGAGGACATGGTAGGTGATGCATCTTCTGTCCAAAATTTTGTGGCCTGTATCATAGGGATATATCCCCATATCCCTGAAAAGCAGGAAGGATTTGGAGCCCTGGCTGGGATATGTGGCAGAGCTGCTGCCTGCTCTCTTTCTAGGCTAGTGACTGGCATGTTAAACCCAAACAACACATCTTAGACTGACACAAGATGAAGCACATTAGGCAGATGGCATGTTTTTTCTGCACAAGCCAGTGCCAGAGTATTTCCTCCTAATGATCTTCTGTTCTTGTTCTCACAGCAAAATTAGTTTTAAAGCAAAGAGAAACAACAAAAAAAAAGTATGTAGCATGATGAGAGCAAAGATTGCTATGTGGGAAAAATATCAAGAGCGGGGTTTTGTTCTTTCAATCCCATGGCTTTTATTTATATATATATATATTGTTTATAAAAACAAACACCCTATTTTGTCAGACTTGAAAAGTCAAAATTTACATTTAAATGGAGACATTTAGCTGGGTTTTTTTCTCTCTCTCCTCTCTTGAATGCAGACTACAAAAGATTAAAAACTCTCAATTTTCCTAAATGGATGGATAACAGGTGAACTTTGCATTCTGAGAGCTATTCATTTAGTGAACAATGTTCAACTCAGCAAAGACCAAAGCCCAGCTGATCAAGGGGAAAAGAGCACTGGCTACTAGGCCTGACACAGATTTGTTCAACAGCTGAGACCAGGAGAAGCTGTGATCCCATTGTGTCCTGTTCCCAAGGAGGAAATTATGCCATATACAGCTCCCCGAGGGCAACACCTACATTTCCAGATGTACAGTGGATCACTATCCAACCGAAAATCGCTGCAATTTTAGAGATTGCAGTGCTACAATAGTCCTGGTTTCGTTGTCAGAACTGCTGCAGATGTTTAAAATGTGAGGTGGTCTGCTTGTAAGAGAAAATGAGAAGACTTAAAACAAGTCCATAATTGCATGGCATTAAAGCCATTGTAAAATATCAAAGTGGACGCAAATACTGTGATCACCCTACAAGCTTGCTACCAATTACCTTCCTTTAATTTTTCTTTTTTTCTTTTCTTTTTTCTTGTCTACTTCCAGGCCAGGAAAATAATTCCTGATTTTAAGCAGGGTGTCTATCAGACAGGTACAAGTGCAAGCAACGTGCTCAGATAATGCCATCTTAGCCCATGGAAAGGTGCAGTAGCAGCTCATTCAATTCTGGGCTGCATTTCTCCTCTCTGGCTTTTGCTAACATACAGCTGATCCACAGTGTTAAAAAGACACACAAGCCAAATGCTAACCTCATGTTTTTTAAAACAAGGGTTAACCACAGAGCCAACCAGCCCTTTGTAGGGTCTGATTTTAAATGCTTTTAACAGTTTCTCATGTCTTATACTGAGTGAAATGCATCTCTAAAACCCCAACCAACAAACCAAAAAACTCCTCAACCACTGCCCTCTCCCCTGTCAAAAAAACAAAACCTAACCCCCCCCCCATGCCCGCCCCCCCCCCCCCCAAAAAAAAAAAAAAAGAAAAAGAAAAAACCCACAAAAATCCCAGGAATAGTAATAACTGTTTGGAAAAGGCACAGGCACAAAATCTAAATGCCTGGGAGGCAAATGCACTATCACTCTGTACCCAGCAGTAGGAAATTACTGACTCACTCTTTTAAAAAAAGTTGCAAACAGTGTTTCTGGACTCCCAGGACCAGAAGCTATCCCAATCACATTCCTTCTGGGACATGTATTCTGATGTTTACCCATCATCTCATTGGTCCCTCTGCCTCTGGCGAGTTTCCCTTTCTGTTACTCTTACAAACTGCACAAGAATCCATTGTTTAAGCAACAAATGCTGCCTGATTTTCTAGCAGTTCCCAACTTAAAAGCATTAAGAAAAAAGTACAGAAGAATAGAATATGCTAAATCAATTGATTCTGAATTTAAGCCTTATCCTGAGATAAAAAGGATTTTAACTGAGCCAGGAGGACAGACATCACAATATATGAAGAACCCGTGTCCTGGTTTTCTCCTCAAACAACCAGGAGCATCTGGGAGTATTTGGTTTTATCTGGAGCACTGACCTGACTGGCATCCATGTGGTACTAATCCAAATAGTCTGAGGAGTCTGCAAGACAAGAAATAGATGAGCAGTGCCTCCCTTCCCAAACACAACTCTCTACAGCAGTGTCCATCCCTGTGGTTCCTTTACCCGAAATATGAAGCAGAACATTAAGGTAGTGCTGAGATCACTGTGCCATTACTACAGCTGCTGCAATGCTGTTTCTGGACACAGACTTATCACAGCAAAAAAAGCAGGAGGCTTTTACTTCAGGCAACCCTTAGGATAAGATTTCAGCCTCCAAGTGAGATCACTTGATTCAATCCTGAGTTCTCCTGAAAATATCAGGGGATCCAATGAAACATTCCCTTTTGTTGCCATTTCCTACCATGACCTGTTCTAACAATACTACACAAAGGTTGGTTTATTTACACATTTCTTGTGCCATCCATGCCCACAGCATCCAAATCTGACACCTGTTAATTCCACACAAGTGAACTCAGCTGGTCAAGAGGATATAATGTAATATAAAATGTCAGCTTTAATGTTCTCTGGCTAAAGCCAGCCATGTAATCAGGCACTCTTTATGATGGGCATATCATAGATTAGCAGTGGTGACAGAGTTTATCAGATACCAAAACGTACTCCTGACGCTGCCTCTGCAGGAGTTTTTCAATCAGTGGTCCCAAGCTTGGCACATGGTTATCACAGCTGGTGGAAACATGAAACCTTCTGGGTTACCTTCAAGCCCTAGCAAGAATTAGCATGGCCTTGGATTAACCTTGAATCTTACCCAAGGGAGGAGCTGTGCAATTTATTGGAACAAGCAGTGCTAACTGGCTGCAGAGTGTGAGCTTTGGGACAGAACAGGGCCAGTAAAGATAAAATACTGACCCCTTCCTCCTGCTCATCCTGCTGAGGGCTGGACAGGGCTCAGCCAGCTGCTCTGCTCTTCCAAGGTGTGGCAAATGAGCCCAAAGAGCCAGGCACCAACTAAAGCAGAGTTACATCTCATGCTGAATACCCAACTTCTCTGGAATGGCTTCTCTGCTCTGAAGAAGCAGCTTCTGGGCTGGCTGGGTGGCCACTGGGTCTATGTGACACTTCTCTGAGTTACCTGAAACATTTTTATTTAAACTAGGCATTTCAGAAATTTTGTGGGTTTTTGCAGCAAAAAATATTCTTGTATTTTTTTTCAATAACCAATTGGTGGAGAAAAGGACTTTTAGAAATATTATTCAAAGAAGAATAAGCTCAGCACACAACTGCAGTCAGGTCCCTCATGGAAAGTGGTCCAGCCTGAAGGTACACAGTCCTTAGCATTATCCCAGCTTTTTAGCAGAGTAGTCCATGTCTTTACATCCACAAAGTTCCCTGCACAGGAGAGATCTTCTTCTCATAACTCTTCCTTTTCCTCCACCCACCCCAAAACAACCCCACAAGCCAACAACCGACAGCTTTATGTGCAGTAATTTGACAACATTGCAGTCTTAATCTGCAGCTGGGAAGCAGAGACAGAAAAGACAGTACCAGTGAGGAGAAGCAAAGCATCATTCAAGCCCGATTCCTCTTCTGTGCCAACATGACCAATTTGTACTCAAAGCACCACAGCTAAAACTGTGCTGCTCATCTACTTGGAAAAACCAACACATATCATCATACCAGGTTCTGAGTGTTGTTTTTTTTGGTTTTGGTTTTTTTGGGTTTTTTTTTTTTAAAGTTTGGTTTGTTTTGGTTTTTGTTGTTTTGTTTGGGGATTTTTTTTTGTTTGTTTTCTTTTTTTTCTCCTGGTTAATAGGTTTTGTTCTTTGTGGTGAAGGCATTTTTTGCTCTGTTTTCAAGGGCTCTCCAGATTCCAGTAAATGACACTGGGTTGTGTATAAAGCTGTGGCATTTTATTCCCTAATACCAGGAAATTAATATGCGCACATTTTTTCAGTTTTTTATCTTGTGAATACAAAGACTGAATCAAAGCATCAAAAAGAAAGAAAGTGGGTTTTCTTTTTTCTTGCCTAAGTTTTCTGGGACTCAATAATATTGTCAGTTTCTCTTTCTCTCCTGCTTCTATTTTGTCTTAAGGCTCTGCATCTTGGAAGACTGTGAAGCTGCTGTGTGATTTTTATCTCCATGATTAAAGTGTTACACTTTATTGAGCTCTTTGCATCAGCACCAAAATCTGCAATGCAGGATTTTACATAACACTTCATTTTCTCCTCGCACCATTACTGTTATTAACCTGGTCGCAATAAACAGAAAATACAGCTCGGCTCATGATGCACTCCTGAGCTCCTGAGTTTTTGGTGTGTGTGTGTGCATAACAGAAAAGGAAAAAGAAGAAAAAGAATGGAAATGAAAGTGCCTCCACCCTGTGAAAGACTAGGAATGGCTGCATGAACTTGTCTTTTCCTCAAAGAACGATCTCAGCCTTTCAGAGCTAAAAGAAGTTCTGTGCTGGAGCTTCTGCATGTAAGGATTTCTTCCAAAATAAAAGATCAAAACATCACATCCAAACTACTTCCAAATTCTCTAACTAATTGTTATTCATCATTGGACATCTCAGATGGAAGATTTGACTGATATCCTACTTTGGGATGTTGCACATTTCTTTGTTTAAATGACAAAGAATGTGAGATCTGCCAAGGGGACACCAGTAATGGTTTGGAAAGCAGCTGAGGAGCTGGATGTGCCAGCACAGGTGACCTTCCCACTCCATCAGTGGGTGGAACCTGTGTGTTTCACAGACACCAGATCTCTGAGTTCCCAGGAAAACAGTGTGAGTTAAATATCCAAATGTGCAGGAATCTGGGTTACTGACAGAGATTCTCTTTTTGCTGAGGCAGGAGAGACCTGCAGGTTGTGGAGCAGAGACATCGAGATGTGTAAGCAAGACCACAGGAGCCATGGAAAAAGAGATGGGGTGTCCATGAACAGATGGTCACCAAAACTTGATCAGAGCCTAATGGAGGAGGGAGAAAGAAAGCCAGTGTGGGGAACCTGGCATGTCCCAGAGAGAGCCTTCAGAGACAAAGTCAGTTTGGGTATGGCCTGACAGAAATGCTTCAGGAGCTTAGGCATCATCTTCAAAATAAAACAATTAGGAGGCCAGGTTTCCTAGACTTGCTCCTCCCTTTGGATAACAGAAGCTCTCCTTTTGCAGTCCTGAAATGCTGGAGGTGGGGAGCAGGGGGATATCCTAAAAACCTGTGCCAAGCTGTCTTCACTTAGGAGCTGCAGGTCCATGAACTGCACTGCACTGCCACAGCAGCCCCAGGCACCTCCTCCCAGCAGTGGTCAGGAAAATCAATGCAGACTGGGCCCAGTGGCACTGCTATAGCTTACCCTGAAATGTTCTGGTTATTTTTGAAGGATTGTTTTGTTTTTTAACCCAAGAGAAATATTTTAGGAAGCTTGCCAAGCCTCTGCCCCCTACTTATGTGGGTTTCTGCTCTTTACTCATGCTATTTATTTTGTACTTGCTCTTTACTCAGTTTACTACAGTTTGAAATATAGCAGAACATTTTTCAGTTCGTCAGTGTGTTGTTTGCTGTCAAGGAGACGAAATGTTACTACTTTCCTCTGGAGAAGCTTAGGACATGATGGATGAAATGTCACAAATAATTAGACTTTTCTTATGAATTACATTTTTTAAACTTCTGTTTGCATGTCAGCAGGTATGTTACAGATAGGCTGCATGGAAGGACCTGGGGAAATTTTGGTTCTCTGGAAACAGCAGTAATGTAATATCTGATAAGCCAGCTGAGACAAACTTTAAAAACTTCTGCTATGGCAATTTGGGGCTAGGAAAGATCTGAGTGCAGTGGCAGAATCAAAAAGGTCCAATCCAGTTCCCGAATAGCATGGACACGATTAGGGATTTAAAGATTGCTTGACACAGTCTGACCTAAAGTCCATCCACTGCAGTGTCTTGTTTCTGACAGTGATGTTTTGTGGCACTGTTAAGCCCTACATGATAGGACACCCAGTGATAATCTAAATAACTATCAGGCTTGGAGGAAATAAAAACTGCAGTTCACTTTCACACTTTGAGCAGAGATGTACTGCAGATAGGCAGATACTCAGATTGCATAAAATTATCCAGGAGACAGACATGAACAAACCCTCCAACTCTGAACTCTCCCTGGATAACTGGTCTACACTTTATGGGCTGGGCACACACCAATGAACAGCCCCAAACACCCGAGCTGAAAAATCTGCACAAAACAGTCACAGGTATTCACACACTGCTTCTTCTTTAGGGTTTATGTGAGTTTTGAGATCTCTCATCATTTTAATCCCTAAGTTTATAAATGGCCAGTTGTTACAGCAGTAAACACTGGATCAAACATAAAGCTGCAGCTGAATTACTGCTTTGAAATCTTGTACCACATGCAATGACTTTAAATTGCTTGCTTTGCTAGAAAGGCTGAAAAAATGTGAAGCCATGACACTCTAAGTCACACTAATCAATGATGTAAATCTTAACTGTATGAATGTATCAATAATGAGGAATGTTCCAGGGGAAAAAAAATCAGGGGAACTGAACACCTTCAAGATCTCCCTTCCATAACCAACTTATTCTCATACATGGTAAAATCATCAAGAAAATGTAAAGACTAATAATGCAAAATTTACTTAACCCCCTTGACATGGAAATAAAGTCTTATTTTTTCTAGGGGGGAAAAAATGTCTCTCACATGTTATTTGCTAAGCAATCTTAACTGATTAGGAATGATTCAATTAAAATGGAATCGTTGCAGTGAATGACATAAAAAGCATCCCTGAAATTTTCTCAGGAGATTTGAAATGTTATTTTTAATGCTAAACTGTATACACACAAACGTTTGAAGGGGAAGAGGAACCATGAAGTTCCAGTGTTCATAAACAGGACTTGTTTAGGGTATCACAGTATTTCAGATAAATATTTTATATATTGGTATTATCAAAACGGGGCCTGGGAAAATAGTTGTCAAATACCAGGAAAGGCAGGGGGGGACACATCTCTCAAACCCTTTTTTTCTTCTTACTCAGAAAACAAAGCTGTGATCATCAACTCATCTCTAAGGATCATAAAACAACAAAAGAAAATTGCCTCCCAATGGCTAACATGATGAGAGGGAAAAGAGGGAGCTTGAGTAGCTCCTTGACTGTGTTGCTTCCTCCCAGCAACAGCTAATGAGATTCCCTGCCAAGGTGGAACCTGCCACACATCCTCTACATCAAAGGGGATCTGGAGGATATTCTGTTGCCTTTGACTACCATGCTGCCTAGTGTGGTAGTAGAGAGCCACATCTGAAAATCCCCATGACCCCCAAAAGTCACATACTGCTCTCTGAGGAGCTTGGAAGCTGATAAAACCCATAATCGAGCCCTTATTTTGCTGCTTCACAAACACTTGTATTCTAACAGCTGTGTGCAGGTTTATCAGAGAGAGATGGTTGCATCTCTGTCTTCCTGAGTCAGGCCCATCATAACTTACATGGTCTAATCACTGTCCATCCTTCCTGTTCCTTCACACTGCAGCTAGAGAATGCTCAGGAACACTGTCAGATTTCCTGTGGTGAAATCACAGAGTCACTCCCATGATAGTTCCCAATCTATGTTCCATGTGCTACTCCCAGTGGGGCAAGGCTCAGTCAGCGCCCCAGACTCCTGTGGCTGCTGTCCAAGGTACCTGTGCTCCCTGTGCCATTTCTAGCCGGTCTTAAAACACTTAATGAATTGATTCAGTGGGCAGGGTCACACTGCAGCCCAGCAACCAAAGCCCAGGGGGAAAACAACCTGCCCAAGGTCATGCAGGATGTGAGGAAAAGCCAACCAGTGCTTTTGATTTCTGTCCATTATGCTGCTGCTCTTGTTTTGGACGGTTAGGGAGAGGCTCCAGGTGCTGAACTGAAACCTTTTCCATGTTAGACCCTGTTTTCAAGCAGAATGAAGGTGGAGGTTGTAACTACAAAAATGACACGGAGATGGGAGGTAGTTCATCTCTTTCTCTTCTACCTCTTCTGGATAAGTATTTCATTTGGGAAGACCGGAAGCCTTCATGGTCCAGTGCAGCTTCTACCACTGATCAATGCAGGCCAAGGAAACAGAAAGAAGCTGTTTTTCAGGGAAACTATTCGACAACCTTGCTGTTTGCTGCACTTTGCACTGGGAACCTTGCTTCCTTCATTTTGGGTGCAGAGATATAAAGAAGTATTCCAACACGAAGGCATAATTTTGGCTCTGTTCCACTCGACTGGATATAAGGATGCAGTGTCAGCTGCCTGGGAACATAGCTCCCAGTGCTACGATATTTTTTTGGATTTCTCTTGTTGGATCCCAAGCCACTGTGCTCATTTATCACACGTTGAAGACTGTTGTTTCCTAATACTTCTGCTACAGGGAATACTTCAGGAGGCCCTGCCTCCACTGTTCCCAAGCCAGCAGAAACAAAAGGGGCAGAAGCTTCCATCTCATGAAGTGACATGTGCATTGATTCCTCAGTTCTGACATGGGCTTGGCATTTGACCTTCAAGAAATCATCCAGTTCCCCTCAGCTCTCACACTTAATGGGCATTGCAGAAACCAGTTTGTCTAATCTCCACAAATCACCTCCTCCTTGTGAAAGACACTTTTCCATAGTGCCCAGTAGTGCAAATTCAATGGGATGCTGATCAGAACAGGAGCTGCTGTACCATATATAGCCTGCCACTACACACACCTAAACACAGCACCCTTTTCTTGTGCTCCAGGGAAGAAGTGCAAGAATTGCTGGTAAAAGGAACATCCAGAAAAAATGTTATTTCAAAAGGTGCTGTTTACTTAAGAAATTACCCCTACTTTGTATTTAATATTTCATACCTAAGGTTCAATCAATGCAGGAAATTCTCCTTCTATTCTCGTATCTCAACAATAATGATGCAAAAGGTCAGACAACGTATCATCAATAAAATACTGTCTCTTGAAAATCAGTTTTCAGATAGTCAAATTATTTTTGAAATAGAAGTGCCATTCTTTAACCCTGACAGGAAGTTAGAGGCACAACATTCAGTTTCCATTTAAAAATCAGAGTGTAAAAGGGTAGGGGAAAAAAATGCCCCCAAAAATCACTAACACAAATGTCATTCAGGCCTGGCAAAAAGGAACACAGAGATTAAATGATACCCTTTATTGTTTACAACCCAAACAGAAGATCACTGAGCTAGAGCATGACAATAAAATCTATTGCATGTATGCAAACTAGCCAGTCAAATCTCCAGCTCTCTCCAGGCTGGAAAAAATAACCAAAGGAAAAAGAAACAACAAAACATCAGAACAACTGAAAGAAGAAGTAACACTTCAAAAGCCTTTCTGTTTCAACTACATATAATAAGCTGTTCCTGATACTGGGGAAAGTCTGAGGGTTGGATGTTTTTTTCTTTTCCTTTTAATGTGAGATTTTTACTCTGACAATTTCTTCTTAATGTTACTTGAACATAGGTCACTCTACCAGCACACCAAAATATACTGGCTTGGAGTTTAATTTTGAGACACTTAACATTACATTTTCCCAAGAAATGATTGCTCTTCTCCTGAATTTGATGGCTCATTGAGCTTCCAGGTAAGAGCTGGTTTTACAGGGATGTCTCTGTACATTCTTTACAGTCCTTATAAAACTGCCTGGCCAGCCAGGGCACACATTGCCTGGGGAACTTTTGGTAGGGGTAGGTTAATCTATGTGACCTCCATCATTCATCTGAAACTGCTGCACAACTTTCTAAAGAGCCATCTTTATTTCCTCCTCATCTGCTCCTCTGTCTCTGAGTGACTCCCAGCACACACTTTCTCAAGGATAGATGGATCAAACACAGAGGTGAGCATAAACGCATTTCTTCCTGTGAAAACATTTGCAGTGCTGTAGACAAAGACTCAAGGCTGCTCACTAACACTCACAGTCCTTCATGCACGAGCCCCAGTGCAAAACCACGTAAACGTGCAAACACAATGATTGCTCTCCAGCAGAAGTATTCCTACTCCCACAAGAAATACAATCCAGCTGCTGGGAGGGTGTTTTTATTAGCAGGGATCTGTTCTTTCTAGTAATGAAAATAATTTTTGTGTTCTCTGATAGGACCAGCAGACACCATTCATGCCAGGTTAAAGTCTTTTTCCTATGTTAATGTGTTTGATTTTTAAGCTGATGATGGGTAGTCTGTCAAAGTAATTTAAATGTAGAGCAAAGGAGTAGCTCCACACAGCTTGTAAGCCCTTCCTTCCCCATCCTCTGAAGCAGCATTAATCAGAACTGTTGCCTAAGCCACGGAACATTTTGTAACTCTACCCAGCCTTCTTCCCACCCCTTAACACCTCCTCTCCTCTTTCCCCCCACCCCATCAGCACTGCTCCCCCAGCACAAATTGCCACACATCTGTACAAAGGACAGGCGGAAGAATAAGGTGACAGTTCTTTAAGGAAAGAATAAAAATGCAAATTAACAAACACCAAATTTGCTGTAAACATTAAATACTTCAGACACGAAACCTTCTGTGCTACAAGAGTGCTTTCAGCATTATCTATTCACAGCAGTTCCTCTGCTCCTGAGGGTCATAAACACTGAGAGATGGAGCCAGCAAAAAAGCTCTAGTTGAAATTCAGCTCACAGCAAAAGCAATTTCCGAGTGTGCAAAGTGCTGTCAGCAGGCCTGATGTTTGTGTATGAAATATAGACAATATGACTGGCCCATCGGCAGTCACTGTCAGCCTGATGGATGGGGCCTGAAAAGAAGTAAAGCGGCTGCCGTTAGGGCCCAGTCTATCAGATGCCTGATGGAGATTCGGGGCCTTAATAGAGGTAAAAGTTTCTTCTAATCGGACAAAATTTCCAGCGGTGATCACAGAGAAAATAAAAGGGATAGCGATCTGATCCGAGGGCACAAGCACGGCTTCCCCGCCTCAGCACAAAACAGAAGAGGAAAGAGATGCATTCTAAATATGGAGGGAAATTGGTGTCTTTGTTCTTGGATCTCAGCTGTCCCAGAACAGACAGGACAGCCCTACGGCTCACTGTGTGCGCAAGCATCTTCAGGGGTTCCCCACTGCCCACTCTCCTGGCAAAATGAAAACATCACTCTGGCGCCCTTCACAGCATACCTGCTGCTGTGACAGAGGGAGGACTGATGGACACAGCACCACACCCATGCAGACACATTTGTGAAACAGCCAGTTCAAATGTCCTTGCTCCTTTTACCGTTTGGAAACCAGAGTTCTTGTTATTTCCTTTTTTTTTTCTTTTGCCCCCAAGGTTGTTATGTGGGTAAAACTTCATGTGCAGTATGTGTGGGCCATCTGCAATAAAAACAGAGGGCTAAACTCCACATATACCTCATGCTATGGGGCCTTTACCTCATGATGCCCCTCAGGCAGAAAAAGTAGAGACCATAGAAAAAAGGCATGGCATGGATCAGGGCACTTGGAGTGGTTCAGTTGTTAATACGTGTGCCAAGAAACCATGAAAATCAAAAGGCTCTGTTGAAAAAACGCTGACCACTTCAATAAAGGTGGAGAGCAATTAGAAATGAGCTTGTGCTTCAAAGTCCACAAACCAGTCTGCAGCCAAACTGTATATATTTTGAAACTAAATAAACCACAGCTTTGATCCATCCCTATTTGCAAAGGCAAAGAGGGGCTGACAGCTTGTGATGTTTGCTTTCCTTCAGGTATGTGAGAAGGCAAGTTCATGGCCTGGGGAAAGGCAGAGTTATTGCAGGTTCTCACTCCACACCAGGACTGCCAAGCAGGAGAAATTTCAATGAATGCTTACATTTCTTAATACAAAACCACCATAAGAATCGAGGCAAAATGCAGAACAGGAAATTAAAATTGTGCACAAATGGGAAACCACCCCAGGTCTAGCAGTCTGTCTAACATTTTGGAAGAAGCAATATATTTCTACAAGAAACCATTGCTTAAGAAAACCCTTCCTCTTCACTGGGACTTTATACTTTTCACCCATCATTACAGGCTCTTCCTTGATCAGAAATAAAGCCAAGAGTGGCTGCTGGGGGTAATTGGGGAATTTAAAAATGGTCTTTTCTTTGCACCAGTGTTTAAATAGCTCTCCAACAGGAGAAGCAGCAAACTTTTCAATACACTAAATGGTCATGGTCATCGTGACCTGGCTCAAGAGGACAGACTACACTTGATCAGTTCCTACCTGACCTTCCAAACATACAACCTACTGGTTCCCTCACCTCAGGCATGCTCTCTACAGCTGGAGATTTTCTTCCCTGGAAAACCTCTCCCCAAAGACATCCATCCCTGCTCTCAGGCTGGGAGCTGGTCTTCACACACCAAACCCATCAGTGTTTCTATGACACTCTGTGGGGCTTTTCCTCTGGAGCCCAGTATATTCTGCCCCAGACTCAGCTAGAAATTCTACATCCCAAAGCCCCAGCTTAGAACTTGTCACACGGGCTGGCTGTTTCCTACTTACCAAAGGGACACAAGAGCAGGCAGGACTCAGCTGGAGCCTCTGGTAGCAAAGCAGCTCCTGACATTAATATCCTTTAGCACAGGCTCCAGAAGAGCTGCTAACAGTAAGCTTTTAAAATAGATTGCTGCATCTTTAACAGGTTTTAAACCAAGCTCCTTTATACTATTACCAGCACCTGATGAAAACCACTACCCTATTGAACTCACCAGAGGGCCATTAGAAGTGTGTCAGATTATATTAACTAGGCAATTAAAAAAGAACACCCAACCAGCAACAACAAGGAGCAGCAACTCGGCTGGTGAGGAGAGGCTGTCTGTCGTTTTGTAAATCCCCAAATTAATTTTGAAAGGCCACTTTCAGCCTGGAGTTAAGGCCAGATTTACCCTCTGCGTTGTCTGCAATGGGCTGAATCTCTGCAGCAACCTGATGAAACTGATTATTTATGATAAGTGACTGACATTGGAACAGTGCCCAAAAGGCGAAGGAATGAAAGCTGCTGTGACCCCAAATGAGAAGATTTTCTTTGATCAGCTTGCACCAACTTCTAAAAAAATTATGACTTTTGTTTTCATGCAGGAGATCAAATAATTAAACAAACAGATGTGCAGATATTAATAAAAAAAAGGTGTTGCATGAGGGAAGCATTCAACCACAAACAAGCCATTTATTTTAAGACTTAAGTGTTGCTGAAATTCCCAATCAGAAGAAGAAAGAATGATTTTTAAGTGTGGTGTGGGAGGCATTTTAGAGAACTGGGGGTAATTTAAAACAGAATATGCTTTTTTGATGAGACTGCCAAAACCAAGATGCCTCTGGATAAAAAATAAACCAAAAAAAAAAAAAAAGTTAATTTACATACAGACAGAGCTGTCAAGCGAGTCATCAGCAGGGAGAGGGATAACAAGTCTTTGGGTAACAACTCCCTTGTTAGGAAGATGGCAGCAAGAAGCAGGATCAAGGGAAAAGGAAAGTCACTGTACAGATGTTTTAAAGGAACAGTTAGCATTTTCTCTGGCTTGGGGGGCTGAACATTGCAGCTGCTTGCTCGGTGCAAGTGGAAAAACCACCTGCATGAAGGATGCATGCACAGCTGGGGAAATTGAGTAATATCTTCTATTTCTGTTCAGCATACAAGGGTCTGAGCAAGGAGTTTGGGTCTAGACTCCAACCTCAATTTTCCTCAGCTCTATGCTATTGGGGAAGGCAGGAAGGATGTTATTTTGGGGCTTTACCTCTCCAGGATATTCAAAAGTGACTTGAGGAGGCACTGGGGAGAGAGAAAGAGGCCCTGTCCAAGAACTCTCAAGGAGTACCACACACCCACAGTGCTGCTGGATGAAAATCCCATGGTAAAAAAACTAAATGAAAAACACCGTCGGTTCCCACAGAAGAGCTGCAGAGAGCAAATCTCAGGCCCTCATCAACATGGCAGCTGCTCCTTGGCCCTCATTACATGCCCGCAGTGCTACCAGCAGCACAAGGACCACTGACATCCAAGATAAGGAGGAAAAGGTTTCCCAGCCCCAGCCAGAGGCACATCTGGGGTCGAGCCACCTCTCCTTCCTTACCTTGAATACCAGAGGCTTTTGTACTATTCCTATTCCTTCTATCTCTGTGGATGCAGCAAACCCCACTTGCAAGCACAGATGCAAGGGGTGGGATTTGTCTGCTGGAGTGCTGTTTATTCCCAGCAGAGCAGAGAAGGTGGAATGGAAGTGCTGACCAATTCCATCTGCAGGCCATCAGCTGAACTGGACTCTGGTGGTTTCTTTGATTTGCAAATCTCTTCTGCCAGCTTTACCTTTCCCTAACAAACTCTTTCCCGAAAACTGAGGGCCATCATCCTTTTCTCTTCCTTTCATCAAAGATCTTCCAAGAATTGTGAACATTCTGAGAAGATTTGATGAAAAAGAGATTAATTTCATGTGGAACCCCTACATATTCTCTACCACTATGGACTTGTGGCATGAGAAAGGGACAGATTGCTGGGCTTAAATGGTTTTACATTGCAGAAAAGAAACTGTGGACTATCCCTCAGTATCTCAGGGAGAAAACTGAGACCCCAAGAAACAGCACAGAGTGATCCATAAAACCAAGCCACTGGCTGTAATGATCACCTGCTTCTCACGGCACTCAGGGTCACACGGATCACACTGAAAACCCATTGGTTTTCCTCCACTGGTTCATTGTCCTGACTCACGGAATTGGTGGCTCACCTGTGAGCTGGGTGGGGACCCAGGCTCAGCTGATGCTTTCCTGGTGCGTTCAGTAGGATGTGAGTGCCTCAGCCCTCACGGGAAGCCTGGCACAAAACCATATTCATCACATTTTGACTGGTATCAACTGGAACCCTGCCCCTGACAGAGGGAGTAGGTGTAAGCTGCCCATGTCCTCCTAAACAAGAGAGCTGAGTGAAATGCTACTGCCTGAGCCTTTCCAGATAAAAAAGGGCTATGGCAAAGCACATGGTTTCTCAGGAAAAAAGGGAAAACCTTTTGTGTAGAAGTGAATATTTTATGCAAAATACATTTTTTCTGTTCTTATATGCTACCAAAATAAATCCTTACACTGTGCTGAAGCTAAATATCACACAGAGAACTTATTTTAATGAAACCTAAAGTAGGTACTGCAAAGGCTTCACAAAGAAGAAAACCTTTAGGACCAGAACTCTCCTTATATTGTTTTAACATGGCCATTTTCATGTATGTATTTGTGGTACAAAGCATTGTGCATGCTGCACAGAATTGTACCTTTGTGACCATTGGATATTTGAGTAAATATCAATGTGACAGTGCGTTTCTTCATGAGAGTACAGGAAATAGCTGTAAGAACAGAGCAAAGTGAGTTTTTATAAAAAACCCCAAAAACACAGTAGGGTAAGAAACAACTTGGGTGGCTCTGGGGGTGGACTGGCTAATCTAACAGAGTGTTCCTCTCTCTGTCTTCCAGGTTGCTACAGAAATGACACATCTACCCAAAATCCAGCCCAGGTGACTCACAGCCATCTGCATTTCCCCATCATGATTGCGGTGATGTGGACTGGAGATGGGGTTGAGTTTCAGAAAGCAACACGTACCCACAACTCAGACTGACTCTGTCTTCCAGAGCTCAATGCATTTGGTCTTACAGGGAACCACCAGCAAATTTTCCAACAGTATATTCTCAGGAAAGAGAGGTGCTCAGCCAGGGGAGGATTCCTGGCTCCAGTGCTCTACATATATCCAAGACATGTCTTTGGCTGATTCACACAGACAGAAAAATGATCAGTTCTTTATGGCACATTGTCTTTTCTTCCTCTGCATGACCAAAACAACACCAGGATTCAAGACAAATGCCAAATTATGAGGTTGGGGTTGGTGAGACACACACACACATACACGACAGGGAGTGGCCATGGGAGCTGAAACAGCCTGGCACACCCACTTTGCCTTGCTAATGCCACAAAGTCCCCGTGTAAACAGATGTTCCACTCCTGTGCAACCCCCCTCCCTTTATCAAGGTTTTATACCCTTCAGTAAAAATCATTCTCAACCTTTTCCTTACTCTGACCTCGCTGTACAAGAGAACAGCAGCACCAACAGTAATAAAATGTGTCCTTTAGTTTCAGGAGTCTGCCTTCCATTTAAACTATGGAAATGGGAAGCAGCAGCTGCTGATGGCTGTATAAACATAACTGTCCACAGAGCATAACTGGCACTTTGCTGAACTCATCTCTGCAAAATAATAGATGTGGCTGGTCTGATGTGATAATACTTGATTGATTTACCCACATGGTATTTAAAATGTGGCTGATGTGACCCTTTTGCTCCAGACTACCCATGAACCATAGATTTAAACTCCACACATTAAGTGGATTTGTTGGAAAGCTGGAATTCACAAATCAAAGAGGCTGTTAAGGTTCAATAATATGGTTGCATGATGAATGTAAAGCCAGAGCCCATTGCATGCTAAGTGTGTTGGATAAAAAGGCATCTCAACAATATCTTAGTGTGATCCCCATTCTTTCCTGTATCATGACCCTTGCCAAAGTTTTCCAAAGCTGTGAAACCCAGATTTACAGACTTACCAATACAAAGAGCACAACTAAATAAAATTTCTTCTGAACATGCATCCACATGTTTGAGTGTTTATTCAGATTTCACCTGGACTTCAACCCCAGCCAGGCTTAAGCCCTCATTAACAACTGTGACTCCAATCCAACATTACCCAGTCACTGTGCTTGACAGCCACCAGTGCTTAGCAAGTCTGTAGTTCTTTATGTCTTGGAGTAGTGCATCATTTAATTTGTCCATATAGCTCAAATGCTTGCTTTGATATATAACTGAAAGGATCAAAGGAATCACTCACAACTGTTTTTCAGTAAGGCACCTACCAACATGTTTCCAAGAGCTACAGGCAATTTAGGGGGAAGATGTGGTAGGAATTATGGGCAAACAGCAGCAAATATTACAATAAAATAGAGGAAAACAAATGTTGCAACCACAGCAACAACAACAAGGAAAAATCAGGTTTGATTTTTTTTTAACTTGACTGGATTAAAACTTGTTTCTACTAAGCAAAACAAAAAGAAAACGTAACATTTCTAAGTAAAAAAAGCCTACTGATTGGAAGTTTTTATTTATTCCTTCTCTGTGAGTTTCAAAATAAAACACTATCAAAGGAGAAACTGACTGTTTGCTTGTTTTTACCCTTGACAATCATAAACCCACATGTTCAGACAAACCTTTTAACTAAAGAAAACCTTTCTCTCCTCCCCGTGTTTCCCATATGTATGCTCTCTATTATTCACCCTTTTCATCAATAACTTCCAGCACTTGGAATTTATGTGCAGTATTTAATAAGAGCTGGTGTGAATGTCGAAAGTATCTTGGTAAGATGTTATGTGTCAAAAAGCGATCATGTTACGGTGTGATGGATTAATATGAAGAAACAGCTTGAAGACAAGGTATTAATCTTTTTTTTTCTCTTTTTTTTTTTTTTTAAATGACAACACTAATACATTTGTTTCAGTTCTGAAATTAATTTCCTAATAGTAAGAAAGGTCAAAATGAACGAGAGACATATGAGCCTTTTTGTCATTTTTGACAAATTATCCAAAACAATCCCGTCAAATCAAAAGGGATAACATTTTGAGTAATAAATGTTAGTACTGATTAACTGGTCAAAGTTAATTCTTTCCAGGAATTTCCATATGCAAAAGGCAGGAATCCATTCATTTGCTTTGTTGTTGTTTTTGGGGGTTTTTTTAGTATTTTTTCTATCATGTTTTCAACACAGTTTTCTTGGAAACAGGCCAACCCGGTGTTTTCTGGGAATGATACCTGTTGGATGGTACAAACTGAAAGTGGTATCTTCTGCAGTGCTCAGATGGGTTTTTTTGAAGTAATTTGAAAGATAAGTGAGATATTAATCAGCAGAAAAGAGAAGGGGCTGTTTTGCAATGCTTCCTGGTTTCCAGGTGCTTTGCAGTGGGATTATGTTGGGGGTTTCTCCTGAGAGACAAACTCTCCTGAGTATGCAAAGAGTTAACACCCATTTAGAGGAAAGAGGAATTTAAATCTAGAAAAAAGAAAGTTCTTCATTATGGCTGTTTTCAAACTGGTAAGGCTCTTGGGTTCTCTAGGGCTGGGTTGCTCTTCTGGGTGTGTTCAGTACGTTCAGAGGCTTTGAATTATTAGAAACTCCTTAGGGTAAGACTGGGGCAGAGAAACCACAGTTCCCTCAGGGGATTCAAGGATCTGTCCAAGGGCAAAAGCCAATAAAGTCCAGCAGATGTTATGGGTTCTTCACCTTCGCCAGCTATGGGACTTCTTTTTGAAAAGAAAAATGGTCCCTTCATCCTATTTCACAAGCAGCAAACTATGTGGGAAAGATGTAAGTTGCACTCAGCAGTCCCCAAAACTGTGGAACAAACTGTTGTGAACACCTGGTTATAAAACCAGCACACACATAATTTAAATAGAATTTTAGGAATCTGTATTTCCCAGGTGAAAATCCAGCCCAGCTCTCCAGGGACCAGATGTGATTCATAAGATGTGACTTCCTGGCAGAGTGTCTGCGTCACAAAACAATGACAAACTTGTCTTACTTCTCCAACAATACCAGCTGGGCAAAGGAAAGTTATTACCTCTTCTAAAAACCTTGGGGGTTTTCTATTCTGAAACTGTGGCAGCCACAGTAACATCATACCTCATCCCACAAGAAGACCTTAACATCTCCCAAAGGCCTCGCTGTGCAGTCCAGAAAATCTTTTCTATGTTTTTTTGTGAGGTGATTTCACCTGCAGACCCTGCAGGTGCTGCACACAGGCCCTGCTGTGGAATAGTGTGCAGGGCACCCTTAATGGCCTGGAAAAGGGCTGCTCTTAATTTCCCCCACACAGTCACAATCATTGTCTTGGCTAAGCAACATTTCCAGCTTCATGCTGCCTTTCTGTCCCCTCTTGGTGACTCCAGCTGCTGCTGTGCATCAGTTCCAGGGATTCCAGAGCAGTTTCCAAGCCAAGCTGAGTTACAAGCACTGACGTGTAGCCCACAGTGGGTACCACTGGAGGCTGGGCCCACCAGTGCCCATGGGAGTACCTGAGCTGCTCCAGTAACACATCCTCCACCACTGCACAGCCCCTCATTTAGGGTCTTCCACTAGGAATACCCTCCTAGTGATCCCCACAGAGCTGATAGTGGCCATGGTCCTGACAGCAAATACCCAAAATAATTTCTCTGTGCCAGTTTTCAGGCTTTTAGAAAAATGAGTTCTTTTTTCCCTTTTTATTGGAAGACTACTCCAGAAATCTAAAAAAACCTCCATATTAAGGGAAGTTTTCCCCTTAACTTATTTCTGTAAACTTATACTGCTAAACCTTTGGTCAATACTAAATAAATCCTTTTCTCTTTGGGGCTTATGCAAGTCAAAAAAGATCTGGAAGAGAGCACAGAGTTAGGTGACAGGGAGGGGGAGAATATGCTGAATTCTGATAATTGCTCTTCTCAGAATAAAGTGTTTCCAATTTATTACAGTTGGAAGGATTTATGCAGCATAGAGAAAGCTGTATCAGTCCATACATATTAACACAAGATTGGGCTCTCTATTATATCAACACTTTTCCAAAACAGGCAGCAGCATGACTAATCTCAAAGCTCCAAAAAAGAAAGTCTCTCTTCTTTGTTTGGCCTCTCAAATCTTCCAAATAATTTAAAAAATATGTTCCCTTCTCTTCACCTCCTTCTGCAACTAAAAAAACCCCACAGAAACCACAAACCCAAAACAACAACAATAAAAAACCAAAATACACACACACACACACACAAAATTCCTGAGAAGAATTTAAAGAGCTCATTCAAAAATAAAACACAAAGATAAAACCTCCAGTGGTAGATTCTTTCTAACCACTGAATTTATTCTAAACTCAGTGCAGAGAACTGAGTAAAATAAAGGTCAGCCCCTGTGCTGGGAATTCCCCTGACCTTTCAGGCTACATCCATCATTGGTATTACACAGAATTTGCCATTTATCACACCAAACAGAGAGCAAATCTTTAACTCCTTTTCTCTTCCCAGCAGTACAGACCCAACAATTATTCAGATTTTAAAACAAAATCGATGTTTATCCAGCTCCTTCTTACAGCTCTGCCTCTTTGGGCTCCTCACTTCTCCAACCTCTGGATGTACAGCAGGAAACTGATGAAGCAGGGAGCACATGAGAACCCACGTGTCTTGGGGAGATGGGTGCAAAGGGGTGGATTAAAAATGCATTTGGAAAGGCCTTTTAAAAAAAGTTTGCTTTCCTACTGACACCTATTGAAGGCTATTTGTGACAATCCACTCCTGAATTCAGGATAATATCTGGGGAAGCCTGGAACTACTGAGGAAGAGGATTCTGAACGTTTCAGGCCTTCAGATAGCATCAGGGAATTGTTCTGCTACACTTTCTGCAGAAGTTTGGCACCTGCATACATCAGACTTGAATAGTTTTGAAGGATTCCCCCAGCTGTGAAGCCATCCTGGATGGATGCAGTGAAGGGAGCATCCCAGCCCATAAGGTCACAGCCCTGCTCATCACCACAGATGAATTTCTCTCTGACATGGAAATCTCTCATTTTATTCTCAGACTTTCTGACAGCAAAGTATAGTCAGTCCAGAAGAGGAGACAAAAAGAAGAAAGAGAATATGGGGAGCAGCTATTTCCATGTGGGAATCCACCTTCCTCAAAGCCAGTGATCAGAGAAGCACTGCCCCTTCTCCAGGACTCTCCAGGACTCATTCCAGAGAAGAAAATAAACCAAGTCAGGGTCTTGGGGTCTGACACAACCACACTGGGAGCCATAGAAAGGAAGACATGGAAAATCTTATGGTTTTCCATTCTTTCCTTGGAAGAAATGGAACAACCTTATCTCCATCTAAGTGATCTCCCGTGTTTACAGCTGCACTCTGGCTCAAAAAAATACAGGGATCCCCTGAGAGACCTACTCCCTGGGATGGCCCAGCTCAGCTTTCCAGGCTGATAGAGTACGGCAGGATTCAGAGCAAGCCCCTTTCACCTCAGCACAGGGATCTCTTCCTTCCCTAAAAGCTATCAGTGTATGCCTGAGCCACCCAGTGCCATTCAGTGTCTGCTGCTTGCATTCAATATTCACATTATCAGCACTAAGGGCCAATTTGGGAGCTCCCAAGCTTCCTCCTGACAGAGAATGCAGGAGGGGAGGGCAGTTGCCAGGATATTTATGAAAGGGTGCATGGGACAACTATATCTGTGGAAGGTTAAACAGCCTAATGCATGATATGAGCATCTGTGTCATGAATCAGTGACTGAAGTAAAGTCTCTTTCATCAGAATTCAGCAATCTCAACCATGGTAAATAATAGGCTAATTAGGCATCTGCTCATCCCATGTCCAATGGGACAGGCCAGTTCCTGGCACAAAGCAAAACATTTGTTGCACTAGTGAAAAGACATTTCCAAGCCTGTGGACCACCTATAGCAGAAGAGATCAGCTCCTTCCTTTGCCAAAGGATGCTGTTTACAAGGAGAAAAACAAGATCCTCTCCCTGCTGTCAGGGCTTACAGACTGCCCTTGGGTGGGTGAATCCAGCACCTGGTCCAGAGTGAGATGGAAGGGAAACTTTGGACTAAATTTTAAAGCACTGATTGATTAGAAAGGATAAAGTGGGGAGCTGGAATGTTCCATCTGCCCAAATGTGTCACCTATAAGGTTTGAAGTTTACATACAGTTAACAAGGGGACAGAATCTGACCAAAGTCCAAAATAGGCAGGTTTGGCAACAGCAGTAATTGTTTTTCCCTGCATGGACTCAGCCACCCACGACATGCCCAATACTTCCAGCAAAGGAACAAGCTTCATTTGGTTCAGGACTGCTCCCCTCCACTCCCATCAAGTTAGGCTCACCTTCCTGTTCCCTTTGGCTCTGTAGGTACAGCTTAACACAGAAACTGATGCCCTATGTGCTGTGGGGACAGCAGTGTGCTCCACAGCTGGCTGTGGCCCTGGCACTGCTGCAGTGGCCAAATCCATTTGAATGACAGCCAGATTTAAGAGGAGATCTCCTAAGGCTGATTGAAATAACCCCGGAACAGCAAGGATTACATGCCAGTAGGGAGGCTGCAGATCCATCTTTATTCAGAATAAATGCCATTTCTTCCCAAGCACCCTTATCTATCCCTCACACATACCTCTTCAAGCAGTGAAGTGCTGCTGCCAGGTGACTGAATACCTGGAGGCCACTTGGCACCAGGCAGCCCCTCAAGCAAAATTTGTCACTAATTTTTCTGCCTGACACACTTTTAAAAACAGACAAGTGGAGTTTTTTTGTCTCAAGATTCCTCCTCGTTTGCCTGGACATTGTAGAGGAAGGCTGGTCACTCCCTCCTAGAATACCATAAGAATAATCAGCAGCTCCCCTGAGTGGAATGAGCGATTTCTTAGAAGGTTTTGTGCTCTTAACACACCACCTTAATGCCTCAGCAAGGCTCTGTATGTTCCAAAACCAGCCATGTGCCTGCTGTGGCATTCCCTGGGCTCCTGCATTGCTCCCCTGGGACAGACCAGATTTCCCATGGCAGCTTGCAGCTGACTTCAGAAAGGAAAGTTTTGCTAAATGCAAGATGGTCATGAATAACAGAGGGAGTTTAATAACCTGTGTGTTATTTATTTTGCTCCTAAATTCAATCCATGCACTTTATTACATTCAAGGGTGTCAACTCACGAAATATGTCAAGCCTGCTCAGTTATTGCCCAATGTACAGTAAAGCTGTTTTCACTCATATTCCATGAGGTTATTCAAAATGACTTTAAAATGCTTACTGCTACAAGAAGTTCAGGGAAAAGCTAACATCCTCCCTGTGCCCTTCTGTCTCCATTTGTCTGGCTGAATATTTGTCCTTTTGTACCTTCAGCAAAATTTCAGCAAGGTTTTTCATACATATCCTGTCCGAGAGCTGTTTCTGAAAGCCATTACCAGATGCATTTTTAAAGGTATTGAGAATGGGGAGAAAAAAAAGTAGATCATCTTAAAAATATCTTCTTTTTGCAAATACAATTTCTGATGTCAAACTGTTACAGCCAAATTGGCTCTTTCCACTTTCTTAGTTTTTAAACATAAGTCACTTTGCCTCCTGGATTTTTGTATCTCACCCTCCTCCTCTCCTTTAATTGTAATGCAAAAGGACTGAGTAGCACTGTGAGAAAAGCTTAGGCTACACAATCAGTTCAGATGAGCAGAGGAAAGTTAAAATAAATGGAATTTACTGGTACTAAAATAATAAAGCTCAGAGACATCGAAACAGCATTCACTTGCTTGCTTACCAGAACTAGTCATTTTGTTTATTAAAGTGACAGCCTTTCATACAGTGAAATAGCTTCACCTGTGCATTACTGCAACAACTCTACTAAGCTGAAGAAATCTATGGTGAGGTGAAATCTGCACTTAGGAGGAGATAATCCAATATGCTCCATCTGCAGTCTGTTCTGTCATTTCCAGTCCAAAGGACAAAAATCCTAAAATACCCCATCAAGTCCCAGTGTGCTTCAAGAGGACATTGACTTCCTTATTAACAAAATTAGCTGGGGTACAGAGCCAGTGAGCCCAAGTGCAGCTTTATTCTCTCTACAGGTTCCTGAACGAGGGTGGCAGCTGGCAGTGCCCTCCATCCAACCCTGCGTCACAAAAGTCAGAGAAGGAAAATTCCTCTCAGCCCTTCCAGTCAGTCTGCAGGTTCCTGCAGGATGGCTCCCCACAGCTGACTGAGGGGCTGTGCTCCAATTAGCACAGACCCTTCTGATGCTGGCCAGCCTGCAAAGCCAGATGGCAGCTTCTCCCTGGCATTTTGGGCCTGGCTACCCAGTGCAGACCACAGCTTTTGTAATAGCCTGGTAAATGGCTCCCAAGCTTTATTTCTAATGCTCCAGCCTCTCCCTGAACTGCAGCACAACTAGATCCAATCATACTTCTGAACTCCACGGGGAAGAGATGCAGATACATTCCTTTGCAAAATGCATAATCAACAGGAAAACAATGCATAGAACATACTATAGGTGCAATATATGTATAGACACATACACATACGCTTTCCCCACAGCTCTCAGTGCACAGATATTAATGGTTCAGGTGATAAATCAATCTGCATGGCTAAAAGCAGTCACAGTGATCATTTACAGCTTCCACTGACTTCAGTCAAAGATACTGGCACTCTCAAAACAAGACTGAAAACTAAAATAATGCTGCTCTTGGATGGATTTCAGTGTTTCAGATCGAGCAAACTGCATTTGAAGTTATTTTCACAAATAACATAAAATCACAATGCCTGTCATCCATTTTCATTGCCCTTTCCTAATACAACACTGCTGAAATCAACAAATTCATTTGCAAACACTGTCCAGAATCCCCCCTTATACAACAGTGATACATCTAGTTGGACTAACACACAATAACTGCTAAATACTTGGTTTTTCAGAGAAGAATCCACTACTATGACACCTGTAAATAGGCTGGGTTGGAGGTGCTGGTTGCCCCACTTCTCCTGGCAACCCACTCCAAATCACCTTTCCCAAGGGTCTCTAGAGGACAACTGAGCATTCACCCCCTCCCTTCCTCTAATCTTGTTAGAAGGTAACCACACCACTTGGAGAATGGAATTAACAGACTATGACCAGGATGAGATGGGATCAAGCAACCAGCATTTTCCAGCTCTCAAAGAGAAGGAAAAAAGATTAAAACAGTTTTCACTTTAAATCAGCTAATCTATCCTCCACCTTGGACTCTGGAGGAAAAAATCCAACCTACTGATCTCATAGTTAATCCTGTTCTCTCACCACCACCCCATCCCAGCTATGGTGTCAGGCTTTTAAAACAGACTAAAACAGGTCAAAGTATTCTGTCACGGTGAGACATATTCATCATTGCAGAGCTGGAATATTATTTCTTATTTCCGGGGACAACTGGGGGTTTGTGCTAGGAAAATCAAGTACACAGACTTAAATTGTTTTCTAAACAAAGAGCCAAACCTCCCAGCAGTATTAGGAGATTCAGCAGTTCCCACTCCTGCAGCTCTGCTTGGAGTTGCCTCAAGTAAAAACTCAGGATCAAAACCTTTTCTCCTGCCTCTTGCTTTCTAGTGAAAATTCCTTGCTGAACTGAACAAGCAAAGAGATGATGAAGTAATTTGCCCAGAGCTGTCAGGCTGGACAACATCCTACCTTCCTCACCCTTCTTACTCCTGGCTCAGGGCAGCTTTAGCCACTTTGATAATTTTTTAAAAGAAAGGAATGCTCAGTTATTTGAAAACAGAATTCGTAGGTGGTGTTGCACACCGTTGTCATTGTGACTTATGTTTCCAAACAAGTGAAAATTAGGCTAACCTTTAAACCTTCCTGCATTGCCTGGCAGTCAAAACAAAAATGACAAAAAATATACTCTAATTTTAGCAGCATCCAAGTGTGACATATGCCAGATTCTGACACATGCCATTTTCCTGAGTCACCGACATGTGGCATCCTGCTGCTCCAGCTTTCACACACTGTGGCTGAGGGATGATGGAATGTGTCTGCTGGTGGCAGTAATAGTCTGGTACCCTTAGCAACATGGGGCGAACTGTGAACCTTTGCTTACATCAGGCCAGATCAATACAGCCAATATCAAGGGACATAAACAGAATAAAAAGCTGTCTCTATTGCATGAGTTAACTGCAGCAAGAGGAGAACATCCAGTTCCTGAAGGGCAGACTCACCAACCAAGCACAGGCAATAACGTTTCCATAGACTACAAGTCATCGGGGAGGATTAAATCTGCTCCTGCTGAGATTTAATTCTACCGTGAATATCCTTTTTGGGGGAAGTCATAAACCACCACAAATTCCCTAGCAGAAGACCGATACTGAGATGAAGACAGTTTATTTTCAAAAAATACAAAACAATAGAATAGCTGGACTCAGAACAGAAATAGATTTTTCTTGATGTACATCTAAGTAAACGGCCTTCAAATAGTGCTCTGCTGATGGGGTCTTTTCCAGAGGTGACTACATTTCAGTAGGGCAAAAACTGATTCCTTACTTGCATTTAAACTTCAGAGGTTTGTCTTCAAGATATAATGAGACAGGACAGGATCCTATTTCAGAGGGTGCTATTGAAAATCAAAACCTAAATGCAAGATATTCTCACTGTTAAAAATGGAACTTTCAGGGGCCAGCCCATCAATAAAAAGATTTAAAGCAACAACCTATTTAATAAAATCACATGATGATACTAGTAGCACTACAGATTATGAAGTGATGTTAATTGGGCAAAAGCACCAAAAGTACCAAAAACCCCCATTAAATTCTATACATTAACACATATGAAGGGTTGTTGTCTACCTTGACGATGAGCTGGTTGTGTCCTTGTGGCCAAGGAGGGCCAGTGGAGTGAGCCTCAACACAAAGAAGAAATTCTGCACACTGAGCAGGATAGAGCACTGGGACAGGCTAACCAGGGAGGTTATGGACTTCCCTCTTTGGAGACATTCCAAACCCACCTGGATTTGTTTCTGTGTAACCTGCTCCAGGTGACCCTGCCTGGCCTGGGCTGGATTGTCTCTGGAGGTCCTTCCCAAACCTAAATGTCCTGTGATTCTCTAAACCAGACACAAACACCAGGATGAAGGAGGGAGTAAACTTGGCACACAGATTAATTTGCTGATCTCCCTTTTCAGCAGCATCAAACACATTGCTGATTTTTCCTTCCTGCCTATACGCTCCATGGTTGTGTGTTAACTTAAATTTTGCTGTTTATGCTCAAGCAACTCTCTGAATCTCCCAGATATACATTTATGTGAATCAATTATCACATTGATGCAAAGATTATCAGTCTTTGTAATATGATCCCTCCTATGTCTTGTGAAATAATGAAATAATTAACAGGATTGTCTCTAAAGGAGTCACCCTGGAACACAAACAAGCCCCACAGAAATGAAGGAGGCAGCTCACACGTTGGAGTATCCCTGGCTTTCAGCACGCTCAGGCAGATTTATCACATAAAGTATGGTCAGATTCTGCAGCTCAGGCCAGCAAAATGACCCAGCTCAGTAATCCAGCTCTACACTGCAGTTTCCTATATGTCACTTCCCAGAAGGTAGATGTACTGAAGAGAAAAAGAATGTTGTTTTTTTTTTTTTTTTAAGAAAATAATTTGTTTAAAGAAAACCACCTAACCAGCACAGGAATGGAGTTTTGAAGATATTTGGAGAAAGATTTGATATTCCAGATGCTCTTGTGAGATAAATCCTCTAAGCTCTTTTAGATCAGTCATTTTCTCTAACAGCTAAACCACCAGAAGTTGAAGAAGCTCAGACTTTGATGCCCATTTAGGAAAACCATGATGGATGATATTTAGTACTTTGTAAGTCAGACTAGATTATCACAGTGATTCCTGTCTGCTTTTAAAAACCTATTGATCCACTGGTGTCAGCACTGCAGAAGACAGCAAGCAGAAGCTTTCAAAATACTTTTAAGATGGGGACTATTGCTAACTTTGATGTGGTAAAATTCCAACATCATGATGTATCTCCTGACAAGAAGAAAATTAAACTTCTGGTAATTAATACATTAATTTTAATTGGATTTTTCACAAGGCATATAGTAATCAGATTCTGAAGAGATGACTGAATGCATCCACATAGGAAACATTGATCTGTCGTGTAACACTAACTTGAAAGATTTAAGTTACTAATTCAGTTTTCTTGTCTGAAGAGCCTTTCCAGCAGGTTTGCATATAGTGGTCCTCTGGGTTTGGGAGAGTTTCTAAGCATAAACTAGTGAAGGAAGTCAGTAAAAAAGCTTTAACAAGAGTAGGAATTAAGTCTTGTTCCAGTGCAGCTTGAGCAATGCTAGGAATAGGTCATATACATCATGGAAACCAGCCATGAAATATAAGAACTTGCAGCCATCCAGAGACTGATTAATGATTCAAATAAGCAATTTCTTTTCGTAATTGCACTTAGGGAACATTAGAGACACAGTCCCCATTCAACAGCTTAAAATGGGCTCTAGATCAAGAAAACATATGCAAAACTGCAGGGTTGCTGCCTGCAAAAGCCAGCTAGTAATGCTACCAGCATTAAGCCATTTTTTGATGGCTATGAAACTAAAAGAGCAGTTTTTCAGGTTTAAGGAAAATAACAACTCTGGAAGCAGCTCTGCTTCGTTACAATCCTCATAGGATGGGTTTGCGAAAGGAAAAGATTCTGGCAACTTGAAATCATAAAGGATATCTATTATACTTTGCAGAGGGGAAACTATTATCCGTTCAGCTCTAGTCACTCACTCTGTAACTAAAACCTATCTGCCTAAATATCCCCACTGGATCCATTAGTTACCTTCCTTTCAGCTGTGAGGCAGTTGCTCTGTTTTTCTCACAGGATTCCTGTTCTCAGGCATGGGCTCTGGTTGACACAATAAACCAGCCACAAACTGAAAATAAGCAGTGGAGAATCCTGTCTACAGGATTAGCTGGGATTACTATTTTGGAATGGCATATGCCAAGAAATCAGTGGGCCTATCCTATACCTCTGCATATTATCACAAAGACAATATAATGGTCTCCCCTGAGGATAATGATCTTTTCTCTAGGGAAATCATATAGTATGTAAACATTTCCCATCAAAACACAGTTTCACTTTTTTTTTCCTATTTTTTTTTTTGTATGGCACTGCAAAGAAACTCCACTAAAATTCAGATCAGATGTCCCCAAGCACCACAATTACAGGAATGTAGAGGTGCACAGGACAAAACAGAGCCCTCTTTTAGGCAGAACAAACACTATTGATTGTTCTCAAACCTGATAGTGCCAATCCAGCCATCCAACAGCCACCCCTTCTACTTTAATCAGGGAATAGTACAAGAGGCTGTGCCAGAGAGCAGGAGCTGTGTTTTCTTTGCCATGCACTTGCTCATGAAAGAACAGCCACACAGATTCCTGGATGTGGGAAGCACAGGATGCTTAAGGAAACAATGCAACTAAAAGTAAAAATGGGCACAAAAAGCTGTGATCATCCAAGACAACTTGGATTCTTCACTTCTTTAAAATAATTTGGTTAGGAATTTACCAATGCTTTTCAGAAATTCAAAATAGGCAACAGGTTGATTGCCTTTATCTTCATGCTCATCAAACCTCCCAAAAAAGGCTAGCAGATGTATAAATTCCACTTTCAAAAATGAAAACTCCCATTAAACCACTAATATCTATGTTATCTGACTTGTCCCCCATAAAGAGGAGCTCTAATTTGGGAATTCCCTTTAGGCTCCTCACTGTGAACACCAAAGCAAATAACTCATTTAGCTTTTCTGGAAAGACCTTATTTTCCTTGAGCACTTCTTTTACATCTTGATCATCTATCAACCTTGTAGACCTTCAGGCAGGCTTCTTGCCTCTGATGTGTTTGAAAAAGTTTTTATTATTAGTTTTTATGCCTTTAGCAAGTTATTCTTCAAAATTGTTTTTGTCTGCTATTATTATGGGTTTGCATTTAACTTGCCAGAGTGTACCATAGGTTTTTTTTCCTTAGTTCATTTGGGCAAGACTTCAAAGGGTGTCCTTTAATGCTAATGACCTTCTTCAGTCTAATAATCCCCTTTGCTAACTTCTCATGCAACCTTTTATAAAGTTGTGGAGTTTTTCAAATAGGGGTAACACACTCTCTAAAGGTAAAGCTGCAAAAATGCATCCTAAAATGGTGATTTTATATAGCTGCCATGTCACCCCAAAGTGTTATTTTGTTGTGTTTTGCCCTTTTAGCTACTGCTTTTAGATTTCTTTTCCATTTTATGTTGGCCCCTTTTCAGAAGTATGTGCCATTCTAAGGTCTTTTTGGTTTTCATATTTCACCAGGAATGATGAATTTGAACATGTTTATATTTATTATTATGGAAAGTTTCTATGACAAGTACATCTTCAATCAAGACTTAATCCTTACTAAGAGATAAATTTAAAAAATAAAATTTGCTCTTCTCTTTCAGGCTCTTTGATTTCTTGCTCCCAGAAGATGTCATTTTTAAAGTCTATAAATGTGGCTTCTACATCAACTTTAATCATGACCCTTAATCAGGCTCTGCCATTACATTCTTTGAGTCCTCATTGCTTCTGGGGCAATTCTGAGCATGGCAGTAAAGATGCTTAGTGCTACCATCCCATCTTGGCATGAAATTTTAATGCACAGAGATTGTGGGTTTTTTCAGTACTTGTTGATACAATTCCACTCCCTGCCATTTTTTTTTTTTTTTTCCCTTCTTTTCTTTTCTCTTTTTTGCTTCTGATCTTTCTTTGAACTGTAATGTCACTCCTCTGCTGGCTTGGTTTCCTCTGTTATTAGTGTATAATTTTACACTGCTATTCCACTGCTGCCTGATTGAAATGCTATTATGTCAATACTCTCATTTAAAATCAGCATTTCACTTTACTCATCTTCATTGCATGCACTGGGCTAATTGTCCACTGGCTCTATTACTGCTATCTCACACCAGTAGAATAGCATGAACAGACACAGTTAGGTCAAACACTTGGCCAGCTGTCTCTAAATCATTTTTGAATACTAAGAGCTCTTTTGTATTAAATAAAAAAGCCCTGGCAGTGACTTTGCCCCAGTGTCTTAAAAGGCAAATGCAATCCCAGGAAAACTGAACAAAGGGCATGGTCCCAACACCTTCTGAAGTGGGAAAAATAAAATGGATCAGCTCATTCCAGGCATTTCCACTTGCATCCTGTGAGAAGCCCTGACTCTAAGAAGCTCTGGCAAGAGGCAGCTGGAATTGAGTGCTGTATTGTGCAGGAGCTCATTCTCCTCAGTGCTCAGCAGTTCAAATGCAAGCACTGAAGCAGACTTGTCAGTGACCTTGACTCTGACCCACTTTATAGAAGCACTTGGGGAAGGAGCAGACGCAAAGGGGGAGTTTTTCATAAGTGGCTAAAAAAAAAAATCTCAAACTCTCATGTCTCACTGAAAAACTGAGAAGGGGAGGAGGAACATGAAACCAGAATTACTGAGGAGGAGCTTAATGATATCTCCCAGACTCGAGGAAACTCTCAATGCAGCACTGAACATGTCAGCCACTCCCTGATTAATGTTACTTAAAATTAAAAAATCCAAAACCCTCTCTCCCCAGTGCAGATGATAAGAGGAATTCAATAACATCACATCCTTAAGAATTACAGAATGTATAAGCAGGAAGAAGATGCAACAGAAGGAGAAAGGAATCCATGCTGAACCCCTCTTGTACACTCAGCCCAAGAAAAAAATACTTGTATTATATAAAGGGAATGTTTTCCTCCATTGGCAAGGGGTAAATTCTTTGAAGAGATGGCTCTGATTCATCAGCAGGGTGCTGGCAGATGCCCCCAGAAAAATAGAGAACATGGCTGTACGTCTTCAAAAAACTATTTTAGGAGACACTATTTCCTCAGAGGGATATTTGAGTTGTGTTCAGCCCCCTAGGCACATCCCAGCAAAATACAACCATGTTTTGATGGTAGAGAGGATACTAAAGCTTTGATGGATAATATTTTGATCCAAGGTAAAAGAGAGGAGTTTGACTAAAGGCCCTAAAGAGCCATGGAAAGAGACTGAGATGCTGAGCTAAAACTAAGAAAGCAACACCATAAGTTCCGTGTAATGGCAATAAAACTCCTGGAAGAAAAGATAAGGTGTACAGTAGAGCACTGCAAAGTGGAGGTCATAACTAACATGTCTGGCCCAAACAAACAGCAGCAGCACAGAGATTCCTCAGAATGGCAAACTCCTGAAAGAAAACCCCCCAAAAAAACCCCAAAAAATTCCACAGAATGGCAAACTCCTTGAAAAAAAAAACCAAAAAATCCCCTCTGATTCAGATGTTTAGAGCAGTACCAGATGGTACTACACACAGACACCCCATGCCACAGTATGCAAGAATTAACACAACCTGTGAGAATATCAGAGTTGAGTAAAGGGACATTTATCTAGAGATATGATAGTGAACCACAATCTAATCTGTCTGCAGTGCTTCATGCAGGTGCCTGAGTATCCTAGAGAACAGCTTAGAAGTGTCAGGTACAAATAGAAACTGGCCATTACTGTGTTGAAAAAAAGAAAATTTTAGTCACTGGGATTACAACATTTCATTCTTCTTTGTGTTTTTGGTTTTACCTGAAACTGTTCCTATTCTAGATAAAAGCATTACCAAAAGGGATAATAAAAAAAAACCCTAGTCAACCAAAGAAACCACAGCCTGTGTCAAAGATTACCACTGTGAAATGATTAGCACAATGACTGAGTACAGACAGAGAGAAATTTGGTAGCTGTAGACACATTTCAGACTTGTTTCCTGGAGAGTCTGGAGTATTTGACAAAAATACAGTGGAGCATCATCCAGAGCTAGACTGTGAACATGCAAGTGTGATCAAAACAAAACAAAACCAGCCAAAAAGCCTGTCTAGTTTAGATGAAATGTGATTTATAATTTCAAAATATAAATTTTGCTCAGCAAAAAATAAGACTATTAGCACTGGTTGGCCTGAATAGCACTCCCTTCCTTGACTATCACTTCAACAAGGAGTTCACAGTTGCAGGTGGAACTTCATCTTACAGTGTCAATGATTCCTAAAAGTTTCCAGAGAAATTATATATTCACTTTTATATATACATTTATATTTATGCAGATTTACATGTTGAAAACAAATCAAAGGGAAGGGACAAAAATCATAGATTAATTGATGAGAGATGAGAAGGAGATGAGAAGGAAATCTGTAGAGTTTATTGAGTGTATTCAACTGCCTCAAAAGGGAATTAACTCTATCTAAACCTTTTTCCAATAAATATCTGTCAGAAAACCCTCCAGTGGCAGATTCAGCATCTCCTCCAAATAATCTGTTCTAGTGTAAAACCAGCTCTGCTATTTGCAAGTTTCTTTGAGTACTGTGTGTGTTTAAAGGAGTGTGGGAAGAAAGTTGCTAAGATCAGAAGGTGTTTCACCAGGTATAAACATAGAACACATTACTAGATCAAGAGAGAATGTTTACTCCAGGAAGCAGAATTGTTAAAGTTGCAGGAAAGGAGCCAAGGAGCTCTTCTGAACTCTCACAGATAAGATTGCTTATCAGAAAATGTCCTAGCTAACAAACTGATCATGCACACCACCTTTGCTTCTGTCAGCAGATACCAAATTTATCCTTATTTAACAATGAGTGGAGTTTAATGGGAATACTTTTATGCAGCCTGTATGAAGTAGAATGTTAGCTAGAGCATTAGTGACTCTGAATATGCTGGTGCAACAGGAAGGTATGAAATAGCCAAAATCCACAAGCTTTTGGTGGGTACATCAGACTGCTAAATTGCAGCATTGAGAGAAAGGCTGTCCTTGCTACTGTTCAACAAAGAACCAAAATAAAAATGGTATTTTCAAAATACTGAAAAGTTACACTTCATTCAACAGGGACTTGCAAGAGAGAAGTGGTACAGGGCACTCCTCCAACACCAACAAAGTGACACAAACATGAGCATTGCCACAGCAAGTGGCCACGGGGCTATCACAGCTGAGCACACACTGCGTGAGCACAGGGGATCCCTCCTCTAGTGTCAGGAGGAGAGAAATAAGAGGCAGCATCTTAGCCATTCTGCCTAAGAAGAACTCAGAGTAATATATACTACGTTATCCCAAGGATTGTTGGCAAAAGATGATGCCTGGCAATGGCTGCTTTGATACTGGAGTGAAAACCATCAGGTACAAATGACAGCCCAGGATGTCTGAGCGACTGACTCTCTGAGTATCACTTCCTAGAGGGTTGGTAAAATTCAAGATTGAGTCAAAAATGATTATGCACTACTACTGAGTTGTTTAGAAGGGGAAATAAGTGTAAGAGCTCTGCTAACAGCAAAATGGAGCCAGGTAGTGTGTGATGTTACAGAGCTCATTACCCTGTGTTAATCTGCTATGACTCCCCACACCAGATGATGCAGACCTCTGCTGATCTGTTTGGCTCTAAGTGAGTTCTGAGCAACACCAAGCCCCAGTCCACAGCCTTTCCAAACATTTATTAACATCCAAACTGGCTTCAGCTAGAATGAGAATGAGCTTATAATTTTCCAGTAAAATATTTTCCAGTTTGCTGCTCCGATTTATAACAGGAGCAGGGGAGATGATGAGGGAAAAGAAGAGCTTTTGAAGAGAAAACAATTGCTTGCAGTCATTCAAATGTTAGATTAGAAAATGCTACTTGAGGGCTTATAGCATAAGAAGCCTAAATGTACAGTTTTGATGTGAAAACCTTGCAAAATCTGTTGTTGTACTTTACTTGTCAAATATCCAGTATCACATTGATGGTAATACTAACAACATCATTTCAGGAGATGAGTGGAAGCAGAGCCTCTAAGATTGACACACTTTACAGGACTGACAAAAATAAAATTTATATCACTCTCCAAGCAAAGCACACACATCTTGGAGACCAGCTGCATTTTACTAAATGTGGAGCTGTCTGGTGAAGAATGTGGCACTGCCCAAGGCAGAGAGGATGTGAGGCCACTAAAGCAATGCTGCCATTGGGGATAGTTGCCACCTGCACAGTATCAGCTCCAGGGTCCTAAGTCTATATCTTGTGACTTAGTTTTCCATAAAAACAGAATGCCTCTCTCAAAATATGGCAGAGATAAGAGAAAAAAAGAAAAATTCTGATTTGTTTCACGGCAAAAGTTGAGGATAATGGGGAAAGTGGGGGGTTGGATGTGCTGCATGTGGAGCAGTCCCACAACACCACGGCTCCTGCACAGTCACAGCTCCTCTCCTTGACAGTACACTCCAAACGGAGCTACTGGAGGCCTAGAAAAGATGTGGGCTGAACAACAGCATTAGCAGTGGGTGGCTTAAACGGTGTCTGAAAGACTGCAGCACGAAGATGGGTACTGATGGAGGGACTTCATCAAGCACCAACACCCAAACTGCATCTTGGAAAGAGCTGGGAAGTGGCCTGGATGGTAAGAACACCTGCTGAACCTTCTGCCAGCAATGCAAACACAGAACCAGAATGGCAGAAACAGGAAATGGAGAGGAAGTCTGTGACCCCAGCAGGGGGGAAGAGACTGGGCTCCTTGGCAGTGAGGAAACCTAGAGAAACCACCTGGCTGGGCTAGACAGGCAGGTCTGGTCACAGAGGAGGGTGACAACGTTGTTCCCTTCATCTGGGAGCTCACCTGCTTCACACAGCACTCAGCCTTCACCCTCACCTTTTTTCAGTTATCAGGGCCTATCAGCCACAAGCTGGAGCTCAGAGATCAGGCCTTTCTCCCCAAAACAAGCTCTCTCTGCTGTCTTCCTGCAGCAGTGAGGTGCAGGATATTCTGAGGATATTCAGCCCTAGGAGGACACCCATCAGCCTCTAAAGAAGGGCCTGGGGAGAGATGATAACACAGAGGACTGCATGCTCAATAACTCTGGAAGAAAGCAAATATATTCTCTTTCTGAAAAGGAACACAATCATCTGCTGAAGAATCCAGTTCCATTGACTTTCCAGGCTAATTCTCCTGTACTGCTTGCCCACTCAAACCTACCTGAATCAAAAGCTGGGCCTCCTCAGAGACAGGAAGATTGGAAAATAATGATTTTGTTCAAATCTGAGCCTGCACGCAGGATCTTAAAAAAAATCCTCAAAAACATAAAAGGTGTCACTCACCCTTAAATAGCAACCTTCCCCATGCCTACAGTATTGTGTTTACTCATCCTGTCTTATTACTAATGCTGCTGTCAGCAGATACCCCCAAAGCCCACAGACTCCTTCCCTCCCTCTTTTCTGTCCACAGCAATAGCAGACTGCCATCCTCTACCAGCTAATTCATCAGCCCTTGTGGCAGATGTCTGTGTGGTGGATCTAAAGGTTCCAGCCCAGCAGATGACTCAGACTTCAGCATGCTGGGGCTTTCATTTTGCATTGAAAACTTTCACCCAGAATAGTATTAAAAGTATGCAAGGGCTGCAACATCAAGCACTCCAAAGTCAGGAATGGATAAAGAAAAGTCATTTTTGCAGAAATAATTTAAATTTTAGTATATGCGTGCATGATAAAGGAGATGCTAATGAGGAGCACATCCCAGGTAAGTGGTTTTTTTGTTTGTTTGTTTTGGACAGATCTCTGGCTCACTCAGGGCACAAGGTGAACAGCATCTAGCAAAGGAATAATTTACTTGTATGACTCCAGCTTCATTTCAACAGGAGGCGGAGAACAGGCAGAACAGAAGAAACACAGAAGAAAGAACATAAAGTCCAGTGTTGCAGTGAGAGTGCCTGGAAGCCCTGAATCCCACATCTGCATTTTCACTTGGGAGGAGCAAATTACTTGAAACAGATTCATCCCAAATGGTCAGTCACAGCCTATTCCTTGTCTCCTAGGTCCTAGGAGAAGCAAATGACAGAAACAGTCAATCCCAATCTTCCTTTCAGAAGCAAGGGTTAAATACAAGACAGTGAAGGTATCAGTCTTTGCTGAATGACATGAAACAAATCTGATTCCAGGCACCTTAAACCATCTATCACAAATGAGTAGGTGTGATCATAACTGTTTCCTGTCCACACGAGGATGAAACACTCTCACAGGGGTCCCCCCCAAAAATAATCCACACTTCTGCAATGCTCCCAGGGTATAGCAATGAGCAGAGCAAAAGAGCCTACGAGGAGATTAACAGATCTGTCTTCAGAGCAGGATCTGCACAGGGCACAGTAAACACAGGACAAGGCTGCACAAAGAACACTGAAGGTAAAACACTGAGTAGCTGCTTATTATGTGGGAGTTTTCCTTTGGAGAACTTGGTGAGACAGAGGTCTAGAAAGGAGAATAACATGAGCCCCTGGGAGAAAAGGTCATATCATAATGCTCATATCAAGGGGGCTAGGCTGACACTGAGCACAGGACCTGAGTGCACTCACCAAATCTGTTTTTAAAGGGTGCTGGAATGGCTCACATGAACATGCTTTAACAAACTGCAGACAAGCTGAGTTGGTTTAAAGAATGCATTAATGTTCTGAGATAATTCTGCTACCTGCTCCAGCACAGACAGGGAAACCATCAGCAGGTATCATCTGGTGGAAAGACATTGCTGGCTTGTCCATGGGCAGGTAAAGGTGCTTGGGAACTGAAATATCCCCAGCCAGCAGCACATGATCTAGAGAAGACTATCACTTCAGTCTCATCTGCAAGACTGATACCACTAGAAACAGCTGAGAATATCCCCTCACTCCCTGTAGGTCAGCATAATGACACTGATCATGAGAGTTACTGTGTCAAAATCAGTGGCATGGAGATCAAAAGCTTCCTATTGTTCTCTCATTTCTCGACCCATCCATTCCCTCCTAAGGGCAATGTGGTCCTTACGGAATCTGAAACACTTAAAAAATAAAATCAAATAAGCACACGGTGTAAAACCCAGAAGAACAGTGAACCACAAGTGCTTTGGATTATTTTTATACAGTAACTACAGCAAACACTCAGCCTTGGAACACTCAGTGCTGGAATCACTGTAGCTGTGGCATTGTGCGTGTGCCTCATACCCACTTCACTTATTTCTGTGTCACTCATCCTCCCTGCTCCAGAATGAACTTCTTTTCAAAGGAAAAGAGCTTATCTCCCATACTGCAGAGCAGAGGAAAAATCCTCCTATGCAGCAATATTTAAAACATGGTTTTATGGTCTTATGGCAGCTAATTTTCCTTAAGTGATTTAAGGGAATGAATACATCTAAAAGTCCTGCACTGAGCTGTTCTGCAATGGCAACATGAAGCCAAACTTCCTCTTGCCTTAAACAATCCAGTCTTCTGTGGACAGCCCTTCACAGCAGATCTTGTCTGCAATGGGAGGGATGAAGGTTGGTTTTTTTATTACATAATTTCTCAGGGAATTGGGTTTTGCATTTCATTTCATTTTCCCCAGTGTGGGAAGACTTTAGATGAGGAGAGGGTGGCAGGACAGATGTGTTCAAATGCAAAATGCCTGATGTGACACAGTTTGACACCAACTCTCCTGCAGCGGGTCACCTGTGCATGCAGCCAGCCATCTATCATGTGTTAGTCATCTGAAAGTAACATTCTACCCCTGAAAGCACCTAAAATTTTTTGCTGCCTGAAGGGATTCAAAGCAGGATTTATTCTGGCACTCTGTCATGACTTAAGAGCAGTCACTGCTAAAGCAGGATGGTGGATGGACAGTCCCATGGCACCTGGCTTGTCTCTCCTTTTTGTCCCAGCACTTTGGATATGGTCTTTTCATACCAATATTACTGGGATCAGAGGGACTAAGAATCTGGTATTTCCTGAAAATAACAGTAATCCCATATACTGCATTGCATTGCTGAGCATCCCTGAAACTGCCAGAAAAGCTGGTGTTGACAAGGCCAGACAAAAAGGTTTTTTTTCACTAAGAAATGAAAGGTTTTAATTCACTAAGAAACAGAATTCTGAAGAGCAACCTGAACTTTGCTGGTACTATAATAAAAAAAAATTCTAAAAAAGTACTTTTAAAAAAAATTAAATAAACTTGAAAATTAAATGTTTAAAAGTCTCCCTTTTCTTTCCCTCTGAAAGAAATTACCTGGAATTGATTCATCTCAGGTTGATCACTGGGGAGAGTGGGAGATAGAAAGATGGAGGAAAAGAAAAAACTTCCATTTCAGATCAACTCTCACCAAACAGTTCTTTGATTTTTCATTTTAGCCACCAAAGCAAATGAATTCATTCTTCACACATAGGACAGCTGGAAGCTATCAGAATTTTCAAAGATTCCTTAGAATGGGATGAAGCTGAAAAGAACTTCCCCCAACCTCCAAGAATAGCTTTACTTTGCTGACAGTGACTTCTAACAGTACCAGAATTTGTTGCCTTACTGGCTACAAGCACTTCCCCACACCCAACTTTCTTGTAATGTTTAAAGACCTCTTCATTCTTGGGAAAAAACCTCTGCTTAAAGCAATCTGCATGATCACTCCATCGACTAGAAGGAAAATTGTCTTGCTTTTTGGGGTAGAAAACAGAGGAAAGACCAGGCTGGCTGCAAAGCTCCTTTCTGTGCCTTTCCATTATTATCATCATCACTTTAATAGAGCTTAGGAGCCTTGGCCAGAGGCACAATGCACAGTGCAAGGTGCTGCAGAAACAGAATAGAAAGACAAATTCTGTGCCAAACAATTAGTGGTCCAAGAACATATTTTTCATGCAATTGGATTCCAGTCCATATGTAACGATCTTATCTATTAACCTATCTTCCTTGTACCTAAAAACTCCTCTGTACAGGTATTACAGGAAGATAAAAAGTCTAATTAAGATGTATTGGGAAAACCAGGAGTTAAATTAAGGGAGGTCTTATCCTATACATGATGTAGCTGGGGGTAAGAATCCTCTTTCTTTATTAGCAAGGCAAGCCAGGTCCTTTTTCACAGAAACAAAAAGGAAAGAAAGAAAAAAACAAAAGGAAAAATTAGCAAAACTTCAGGGACTTAAAGATTCAAATTCCCTCTCCATTGTGAGAAGCAAAAAGAAAAGACAAATACCAGGAATCCTGTAATGAAAAAAATAATAATCTATAAAATCTCCTCTTATTTTTTGGTAGTGATTTTTTTCCTACCCATCTCCATTTTTTTCTAGCAGTATTTCTTAGGTGCCACGTTCAATAATCCTTGTGCGCTTTGATGTCAAACATTCAATAGCTGTCTGCCTCCCTCCCACTCCTCCATATTCTCCTCAATCCATCTCCTCTGATTAGCTAAGATTTCACCTTCAAGAACACCTCTGCTTCTCTGAGTGAGCATGAGTGTGTGTGTGTGTTTATGTAATATTTGCAAATATTCTCCCCCTCCTGCCCTGCACACCACACAGCCACCACAGCCAGAGCCCCGGATTAAGCATTGCTGCCGTTCCCTAATTCAATTTGGGAGCCTGCTGTTTTGAATCCAGCTCAGAGTACGAGAGCAGCTCAGCTGAATTCAGGCCCTGCTTTCAGAATTATTTCACAGTTAATCTGAGCTGAACTTCATTCCACACGCTTTCTCCACTTCTGGTGTTCCCTGTGGCAAAAGCACAACTGTTCCCTGCTCTCCTGCGGTGGGGGGTGGGTCCCTCAGCACAAAGGGGGCTCAGCAGCTCTGTCCCCACTCACCGGGTTGTTGTACATGTCGATGATGAGCTCCTTCACTCCGTGCAGGGTGGGGTGAGCCCACGGAGAGGGATTTGCCCAGTGCCGGTTCAGATCAAACCCCATCAGGGAGCACCTGCACACACACACAAAACACAAAGGATTTAGTACGGCTGCAGCCTCTCCTCGGATCAGCTGCAGAATTAGGGTTATAGCCTGTGGCTGAAGTAGTTAAACGTTGTTCTCATGGGGGAAACAAAGCAAACGCTCCCCTGAGGAAAGCCTGCAGCAATGGCACCTTTCAGAAATAACGTGAGCAGCAGAATATCAACTGGAACAGCTCTGGCCATTCAGCCTTCTTCCCCTCCACAGCCCGTGCTCACAGTATCCTTTGCCTTTCCCCAGCTTGGCAGGCTGGCATTGGAACAGCCTTTCCTGACCTTGGAGGTTTCCTTCTCTTTGGAGCTCTGGCTGAGGGTCTGCAGCTGTTGGAGTGATTCACGCACTGCACCACCAAACTGGACCTTCAGCTTGTCCTCAGTCAGGCTCTGACTCAGCAGGGCTCTTCAGAGCATTGTAATCAATGGCCATTAGGTTTGTGCTTAAGGGATTTAAAGCATGAATGTCATTGTTCCACTAACCCAGGGCCTGTCTCTTCCCCTCCTGCAATTGCCTACACAAAAGTTAGCCAACCAAACCAACAAGGTAAAATGCTTATTGGCCATCAAATCCTGTAGGTGTTGGAGCATGGATGCCACCTTGGCTTCTCCTTCCTGCCCTGACTCAGATCCCTCCCAGGACACTGTCCTCACTTGGGTTTTGCTGCTCACAGCCCCACAGAGTAGCATCCAAATTCTTTGTGAGGCCTCACTGAAACTCAGGAGGCTGTTGACAGAGTGAGCACTAAAACTGAAAATTTGAAATATGAAAATGAAATTAGAAAGCTGGAAGTGGCAAAAGTAGGAGAAGAGGGAAATCAGGTTACACTGCCTGCTGCAAAGATCACCTAGAAAACCTTTGGCTACTGATACATGCAGGAAGAGAACTGTGTCATCTCAAGCTAAGCTTGGGATGAGTTGGGTAAATTCTTGCTCAGGAATTCTGTGGAAGATCATACAAATAATAGAAGCCCAGGTAGAGATGCAACTTCTTCTATAGTTAAAACAAACAAACAAAAAATCAACCTGACTGCTAAGCCTTAAAGCTTCTTGAGAAAAGAAGAGCTTTCATTGATCCCATGTCTATTACAAGAATGTCTGTTCAGCCTTAATCTTTTAAACACACCTATGCAAACAAGAGATTCACTCCAGCACTGCTATCCTTTGACAAAAAAAAAAAAAAAAAAAAAAAAAACCAAACTAAGATTCTGAAGACCCAAAACATAGGTTTAATTGGCAAAGAGAAAGGAAAATAAAATTCAGAGAGGTGAAATGCTGAAAAAAGTGAGGGGATGAAACCAGAGGATGAAATTCATTTCCAAACCTGATGAATAAATATTTTCCTATGAACCAAAGGATACAAAGTTAATGTGACATTCTTTTGTAAAAATTCCTATGGGTATCTAAGCAAGCAGGAGCTGCTTTGCTCCTTGGGCTGACTCAACCCACCCATCAGCTCTCTGGGAGCTCAAACACCCAACTGCAGCTCTGCAGCTCCATCTCTGCTGCCGTGGGTGGCTTGCTGGGCTGCAGAAGCCACCTCCTTGTCATGGTAGCCACTTCTCTGCTTGTATAGAAACAAGATGGATTTCTTTTTCCGTGACATTTTAAACAACTACAATTCCACAGACAACTCAGAGAGTTGCTGCCATCCCACTCTACAGCGTATTGTGTCAGATTTCTCTCTCTCTCTTGTTTTTGTCTGCATGTAAACTCTCTGCACTCAGCTCTACTAAATCCTATCTTCTTTTGAACTCATAGACATTAATAAAAACCAGAAGTACTTCCAGAGACGTAGGTGGAATTACACCAGGATAAAACTGGCAGAGGAGCAGAATGAGAGGAATGAGCTTTTCATTTAATAAAAGCAGAAACTGCCACGAGTTTTACTGTATTTTGGCACAGTTCCCAAGAAAACAATATTCTTACTGTAGAAAAACTTCCTAAAGAGCTCAGAATCTGAACCTATATTCGTATAGTTAATGTGTCACATTTACATTTTCTTTTAATAATATTTGACACAAGAGAAAATGAGCATACTGTCAATATTAAATTTGGGGGTTGGGACTTTTTAGATAACTTTATCTAAGTCATCCCCATAGAGAAAAGAGGTAAGCAATACCTAATTTTTATAAGATCCTATGCAAGGCATTGCAATTTGCAGTATTTGGATGTGTCAGGAATGTCTGGTAAGAGATGAATCTCGAAGTTCATTTAAAACAACAAGAACAGTTGAAAATAGAGGTCTTTACTTGAAAAGACTTTATAAACAGAAGGAAGCAATGCTTAGCAAACAAGTTATTCATTTGGGAAGCTCCTCTGAGCTCTGTTTAATAGGAAACCAAATTAATTTCCAAATATCATTTAGCCAGTCTTTGATGTGGTATATCACATATTTATCAATGTAACAACAATTAATTAACTTTCTGATGTAGGCATCACTATTTCTTTCCAGTCTGGAAACAGTGTAATATTTTCTCTCCCGCTTCCAGTTTTCAAGTCTTTTTTCTTTCCTTTTTGCCTAAAGACAAATTTGTATCTACCACACTCTCTCTTTATTCATCTGCTGCAAACTTGGGGCCTCTCTAAGGAAACATCAAGTTGTGTTCCTTGGTACTTCAGATTTGATTATTGACTCTATTACATGTAGAACTGTCTCCCAAAGCTCACGTAGATCAGGACACGACCAAAACATACGGCGAGAGTCTCCCACGTGCCCATTACAGATCCTGCATTCATTTTATTATCTTGCTCCCAGCTGATGTGATCTCCCTCATGGCTAATGCCTCCAATGCAAGAGCTTGAACAGGAAAACTTAAAAATTGCATCTTGCACTGCTTTTTAATTCATCCTCCCAGTCTTAAACCAGCTAATTTCTGACACACTTCGCTGCTGGTTCCACTGCTTAACTGTTTGCCTGCTGCTTCAAACGCTGGGTAGGTAAAGTAAAAATACAGATATGCTCTGGAAAGAGCAGCTCCATGGTGGGAAACAAGTGTGTCCTAAAATAATACATTATCTCAGTATCTGAAACCAGCTCTTTTACTCAGAGTGCAAGTATTGTCATTTGCTTCACTGCAGTTCCTCACATGGCTGTAAGTGTTCCCCTAGTTTAGAAAGTGCCTCCAAATCTGCCCTATACAGATTAGCTTCATTTTGTGTTGTAAATAAACTACTGTGTTCTGTATAAAATTACCAAGAGGGGGGAAAAACCCCTAAATTATATCAAAGGACTGTTTAAGGATGATCTTAGAAGGAGGACACAGAAGACAAAAAAATAAGGAAATATTACAGACTCCAAGAGGTACAAGAGAAGACAAAACCAGCTTCAGAATTAGAGAGGGTTGGAGCAAGGGCACTGGAGGATATCCCATTCCGTGAGCATTAATGACCAAGCCCATGAATGCTCTTATGAACGTGGCAGGTCACAATGCCACAGAGCCTGATGAGAAGGAGGTGCTGGCACAGACTCTGCCAGGTTAGGAAAAGCATAGTCAGAACAGATAGGTACAAGCAAAGTAGCAACCTGCAGCTATTACCTGATTTTGGTCTTCATTTCTACTGTAAAAACCTAGATTTTGGTCACATAGTCACTGAAGCCACAAAAAATGACATGTATGTAATTTAAAGCATTTAAGCTGATAACCATTGTTTGAATTTTGGATTATGCTTGCTATAGTTTGCTAGATATACAGACCACATGCTGTGCTTCTGCTTTGTGACTGAATGTTCATTTAAATCAGGTTCTGTGAATATTCCTGTTGAATTAGAATTTGTGTTGCACCAATGTTTTCCAGCCTTTTTCTAAAATTTCTGTTTTCTGTGAGTAGATAAATTTATTACAGTGTTTATAAATTTACATAAACACAGTGCAAATTCAGTCAAAGCAAATGAGTTTCAAAATTGCACTGGAAACTGAAACATTTTGCAGTATTCATCCCTCCCTACTTGGGAGGCAGCCAGATCTGAAGAGGTTACCAGCTCAACTCAGTAAAACCAAAGATATTCAGACCAGCACCCAGCTTGCTGGGCAGTTCTCAGGACAAAAGCCCTTTGCCTCTGGGACTGAACTCATCCCTACTTTTAAGGGTTTCTTATGCAGCTGCTTTAGTGACAACATCCTGAGGAAGGATTTAATACCAAGGCCATGCTGGGTTTATTTTTCAGGGCTTCTTCCTATTTTTTTCAGGAAGAAGAAAGACTCTCCCTGGAATCTCCGGGTTATAGAAACCTCCAGGAGCTCTGCCTTCCTTTACCTTCAGTTCTCCCTGCCCTGCTTGTTTTTTCCTGCCATGTGAGTCTAAATCTCTTCCTAACAGACCCATTTCCACAAGGTGAGATATGGAGAATAATGGAGGAAAGGAGGTAAAGAAATCCTTTTTCACACCATGTGATTTATTACAAAGAGAACTCTGCACCCTTCCCTCCAGCTTTGTGAGGCTGCATTGGTTCATTGGATCAGCACCAGGTGAATCTCCAGATAATCTCCACACACAAAGCCAGGGAGCTCCAACCCACGCATGGCACCACCAGCAGGGTTAGCATTTGAGGTTGGAAAGGCACTGGGGAAGGGGGAGCACTGTTTTCCCCCCTGTCACTGCAGTGAGAGGGCAGACAGAGGGTAGCTGGTCCCTCTGGCTGCTGTCCCTCGAGGGCAGAGGCAGCAGGCACTGCCATGGGGCTGCAGCAGGGATGGCACGGAGCAGGAGCAGGTGTGCGGCAGCAGGGAGCAGAGACAAGGGCAGCACGCAGAAGATTTGCTTCTTTGCACAAATATCACTTCAAAACTGCTATATTCACGGCGTTTTACAAATCAACTCCACACCTGCCAGCCAAGCCAGGTCTTCATTAGTGTGTGTTTCACCGTCTGGGTGCTCGGGGTTTGCGATTTTTGCATTTGCCTATGATTCATTAAGAAGGACTCATTCAAGCCCACATATTCTAAAGCAATTAGGTAGCAAGACATCCTAACGCTCCAGCTACAGAGACCCCCTGCTCTGAAAACTCTCTCCTCCTCCCCAGCTTTCTGCATTTTTAATTTAGAGCTCTGGAAGCCTTCACAAAGGCTATTTAACAGAAGCACTGCAGTGTGCTCCAGGCTGAGAGCAGCATTAGCTCGCAGAGACCACACGGTGGAGTAGATGTTTGCAGAATGAGCTCTGCCGGGTGTACTGACATAATTTTAAATGGTACATGACGGTTAAAGATGTGTTTCTCCATTTTCTGTGTAAACAATGTTAAATAAGAATAAACACAAAGGGATATTTTCTCCTTCTGATGAATACATGCATTTCTCGGGGCTGGTAATAGGTGTCACAGGCACACACACCAAGGAAGACACGCATCCCCTCCTGACATGGGCACGCTCTGATCTTCAGGATATGTCTCAATCCTTGTATTAACTCTCCTTACACACCACAGGTAATGCCAGAAGGATTCCTGGGCACAAAGCAGCATGCTGGAAATAAAACCCATCCTACAGAAAGAAGAATTCCACCCTGTGAGCGTGCCTGGTGTGTCAGAGGATGAGATCCCCTCCCTAGTGCAGCTCACCCCTGCAGCTGTCACAGGACCTTGTCTATTTTCACATCTGCATTGTGCCCAGCCCAATTTTCAGTGGGACAGGGTTTCCAGCACTTTCCTTGGGATGCAAGCCCAGCTTAGCAAAGCTCTCCCCTAGGAAGAGCCTCCCCCCGTGTGTGGATCTCTCCAAATGACCCTGCAGGAGCCAGTCCCATCTGTCCTGCCCTGGGAAGGCTTTCTCAGGCTGCTGCTCCCAGCTGGATCTGAGTCACTGCCACACCAATCTTGGGCTCTCAGGTGTTTTAAACAAGTTGCTGGCAACACCTACAGTGCTTCCATTTTAAAGCCTGATTCATTGTTTGGCCTTTTCAAAAGCAAACACATCGCTGACTTAATGACACAGGAGACAGGTTTTTTTCCGACTTTTGGATCCCAAAATATTTCTACTGTAGGCACAGGGCCTTCAGAACTCTCACACATGTAGCTCATAATGCAGTATTACATAAACTTTCCTTTCTGATGTTGTTCAAAATCCACCTGCTCATGGATTACAAGCTACAAACCACCGAGAAAGAGAATTTTAATATGTGATTAATTTACTGGACTCCCATCCTGTCAACAAGTCAAACTCCTCTAGACCCTTCTGCCCTATCTACTTGACACTTCCCCACAATGTCCTAACAAATGTTTCCCTTCAGTTAAGCAACCCTTCTTTAAAACATTTGTATTTTTTGTTGGTCTGTCTGTATTCCTGGAGGGGCAGGTTGGGTGGAAATAAGTGCTTCATCATCACAGTGGTTGACAAAAAACAGCTGATACACACATTTCTGGAGACATGGCTGCTCTTGAATTGTGCTTTTGTTCCCACTTCTGGCCTTTCTCAGGCTGTGCAAATAGACACACAATACATCTCACAATTATTAGGGAATACTCCAGGTGTTGTAGGATGGTATTCCTCCATATTACAACACATCTCCTGTACTGCCTGGCATGCAAATCTGGAATTCCACTCACTTTTAGGAAAGAGGAAAGATACATCCTGTTCCCTTCAGACCAGCATGATAGAAACACCCCCAGAAGACGGTTCAGCTCCTACTACCAGACCCATGACACACAGAGAGCTGCACTCAAAGGAGCCAAACTTAATGTCACAACGCTGAGCTCTTAAAAGTTGGGACATTGCACAGGTCCACAGAGCCATCCTTCAGCCCTGTGCTTGTCACTGTTGTGACACAACCTTTGTCTGCAGGAGCACAGGGTGCTTTTCCACAGCTCTCACTTTATTCTGTCGCAGGATCCTCACTGGTCATTAATGAGTAGATTATTCAATATTTTGGCTTTTCCTTATTGTTCAGTATGCAACCCCAGCCTGCTGCTTACTGCATGCTACTCAAAGGCTGCTCCAAGGACAGAGCTATTCAGTTCTTCATGGCTTTTCTAAAGTGCCCAGCACTGCAGGAGACAACTGCTTTATAAGCACTGATGGACTAATTTTCCCAACAGCACTGGTACAAGAGGGGACTACATTGTTCCCAATTCATAAAAGAGCAATTGGGACAGAAATTGGCTTACATAAGAGACAGCCACTAATTTGAACCATTCTATCTGAGAGGCCAAGGACAGGACTTTTTTAGGACAACTTGGGTTTACACAGCATGTTACATGTCCAGCACCTAACTGATTTGAGCTGAAGCTGACTGTACTCCAGGCTTCTCCAAATCTGACAAAAAATGGCACTGTGAGTGGACAGAATATTAGGAACATCTGACTTTGTCAGAGATTTCTAGAAAATGGTAAAGTTACTGGATCACGAATGGGTTTTGGGTGGGTTTCAGTTATACCTTAATTCAGTCATTTTTCTTGGCTTTATATCCGGATACTGCTGCATTCAGCTGTGTCTGAGAACCTGCTGTAACATGTGGTGGTTGGGGTTAGCACTGTACCTGATATTTCTTTTACTCTCCTAGAATAGAATTAAAGGATTACTTTGCTACATTACAGGCTACCAGACTACTTCCACCCAGGACATCCTCATAGGCCATGCCAGAACTCAGCCAGAAATCATCCATCTCCATCATCACAAAGGCCTTTTCCTCTCGGATATCCTGGAGGAAGGCTTTGAGCTGATCCCAAACTGCCAAGAAGGTGTGTGCTGGCCCACAGGGAAGCAGCACAGGACTGGCAAACTGCTGGCTGAACCCTAACGAGCAAAGTTTAACTCCCCAGCACCAGGGCAAGGCTGCTGGCTCCCTTTTATAATGTTTGCTAACAGGCTCTGACACACTTAGGTACTTCTCACTTCCATACATAGCCGGAATATTAATTATATTCCTGCATAATCTTGCTGCATCTACGGATTGTTGAACTTGAAAGCAAATTTTTGCATTTATAAGGAGGCATTTATTTTGGGTTGGTGGGAGGGAAGGCCCTTTTACTTTCCCTGCACTCCCATACACATGGTTTGCAAGCAGCCTTCTCCTGCTGTGTTGGCTAGCAGGTATCAATGTCATCAGAAGTTAGAGCCAGGGACATGTCCAGTAGCCAAACACTCTCTTTACCACAACTAATTGAAAGCTTTAGAGTTGTATGCAAGCCCTGAACAAAATCCCAGTTGTCACAATACAGGAGAGGGACAAGTGGTTGACTTAGAGCATCACCATGGGACTGTCCTGTCACTGCCTCTTATCTATGCTAGGTCAAAACTGCAATGCCTCAGTTCTTCACTTGTAAAAATAATTATAAACCCTCCACGGTGTTTGAAGAGGAAATACATGAAGGATTGTAAGGTATTTTAGTGCTCCAGTGATGGGGATATGTAGGTGAGGGTCCATAGTGACCCAGGGTCCCCAGGCAGGTGCAAAGGAGAGTCCTTTATTCCAAAAACCAGGCCTTTTAAAGCCTTGTTATCAGCTCCACAGTGTTAAATCATAACAAACATAATTCAACCAACCTCCACACACCAGGATGTGAACAGACAATGGTCACATAACTTGTTTTTCTACCCCTAATTCAGCTGAGTCCCTTCCCCACAGTCCTTTCCTGCTTAGCTGAAGTACCAGGCCTGAGCCAGGGTTTTCCAAGGCCTTCCCTTTAAGGTTTTTATGCAACAGGGATATATTAGGTCCTACAGATGGAGCTTAAGTGATCTATGGAATCAAAGAAAGGTTTTCTGCATTTTGTTGAGGTTCATTTCCAACAAGATTGCATAAGTTAGTACTTAACAAATGATCCTGCAACGCCTATAAGAGCATATAAGATAAGCATAAGATATCCCAATCCAGTTTTTGAGAAACATTCTCTAAGGGTTTGGATGGAGAAAAGGGATTGTGTAGGGTTGTGCTGTTGTATCAGTGAACATTCCCTTCTGTTTCTTCTACCCCTTAACACCTGTAACTAAAGATATTTTCCTCTCCAATCTGTATTTATTCTCACTTTAAATTTCAAGGTTATCTGGCCCACTGGGTCTGTTGCATATGGCTGTCTAATTAAAGAGAGAAGATTAACCTTATTGTATTAGATTATTTTAACACCTGCCAGGTGACTACTCTGCTTTAGCAAAGGCACAATGTGGCCAAATCAGTGAACAGAACTCCAAACCGACAACCAAAAAATCTAAACCCAAACAAAAAACCACACAAAAACCTCCTGATTATTTCATTTTTGGAAAGTCCCCCAGAAACAGAATGTTGCAAATGTTCTTCCCAGAATCACTACCACGATAAACTAACATTTCATAGCAGAAATAGTACCCGTGTTATGTTTGTCACATAACATTTCAGAAGATGGCAAAGAAGCTGTAAAGTCCTGCTCTGTCTCTGATTGCAATCAATAAAAAGCCCAGATGCTTTAGAAGGGAGTTAAATCAGGCTTAGATTTTTCCCAATCACTTGTTAATTTAAAGGGCACAGTTTTACCACCTGAGCTTCTCTGTGTGGTGCAGCCTCAGCCCAAACAACACAGGGAATGAGGAACTATTTGACAACATGGTGGTCTCTGGTCCATTTCCAATTCCTACCTCAAATCACTTAGGCTTTAAATTTTCCACAGTCCCAGCAGCTGGGCACATTGTACACCCCAGAAAGGAAGATACCTGGCAAAGAGACATTTCTCATGATACTCCATGACACCTCCTTTTCCTAACTCAAAGCCACAAGCAAGGATATTTGGTGCCATGCCATGGGACATGGGTCACTTGTCTGATTTGGATGCTTGTTGGATGCAGAGGAATAGGAATGTAAAGCACTCAAAGTGTGGCTTCTATCAATCACTGCAACTCACCAGCAGAATGTGATTTGATACCAAGCCAAGCTGAAACTACACATTTTGGTTCCAGAGCACTGAAACATCTTATTGCAATGAATAATGGTGCAGTGATAGATTAGTTTGAGAATCCTGACGAGAATGTTAAAGCTGAAAAGTTTAAACCTTAAGGGAGTCGGAGTTTTTGGTTTTGGGTTCTTTTTGTTGTTTTTTTTTCTGGTTATGCCTCAAAAATAGGTGCAAATGGGTGTAAAATTGTCAGAAAAATTTATTATTATACCCTTTTCTGAGATGCGTAAAAGAATGCAACACTTACTAAAGGCATGTCACTGTTCAAGAAATGAGGTGAGGATGAAACATTAGGGAAAACAAAATCATCTGGTGATTGTTATACAGAAAGACCAGGAAAGAGTTCAGGTGGAAGCTGATCATGGAGGGATTTGGGTTGGGAGAGATATTAAAGACCACTGAGTTCCAGCCCCATGCCAGGGGCAGGGATGCCTTTCACTAAACCAGGTTCCTCAAAGCTCCATCCAGCCTGGCCTTGAACGCTTTTGGGGATGGGACATCCACAGCTTTTAATCACCATTGAAAAGATTATATAATGAAGTCAATATTAAATGGGCAACAGAGAACTCAAATAAGGGGAAAACCCTCCCACATTATGACTTTTTATCCATGGAGATTTTCAAATCTTGCCCATAAAAAGCCCTAAGTAACCAACACAATGCTGAAGCTAGTCCTGCTTTGACAATGGGCTGAAGACCTCCAGAGGGCTACACTAAACACTTTTTCTTTATAAATCTGTGAAAGTCTTGGGCACAGGGAAAGTTTCACTTGCTGCTCATACCTCAGTGGACACCAGAGAACCCTGCTGTGGGACAGGTGACTTCACAGGCTCACAGAATTACTTTTTTTTTTTTTTCTTTCTGCATATTTGCAGCCTCACACAGTTCAGCACCCTTGAGATAAAATCCTGTAGCAAAAATGTACAATGAATGGGAACATATATGAATGGGAAGCAGAGGAGCAAACAAATTTCAATTTCAAGCTTTCATGGCTTAGCATAAACAAACATGAAACAATTCATCCTCAGAATATAGGGGTGGGAGGGGGATACTGACAGTGTCCTCAAGACACACAGGGAGACTGAGAATGAGGGAGCCTGGAGCGAAGAGAACATTTCAAAAACTCTTTAAAGCCTTGGGAAAGTTTGAAGCAAAGATGAAACTTTCTTGATTCATTCAGTGGGTCTGCAAAAACAATTCTCTTCATCCACTGCCAGCCCCCAGACTGTCAAAAATAAGCCAGCTCTGTCAAATGTTGTTTTCTTCTTAACAAAAAATGAGCTTTTAAAATCTCCGTCAAAATTTGGAATGGGTGAGCAGATTCTGAAAAAATAAGAACAGTCTAATAACTTTCTAGAGAGATGCAGAAATAGCTTCTAAAGAACTCACACTGAGCTAATTCTCTTTATGAGCCTGCAAAGTCTATTTAAATTTTATATTTTCCCCTCTTTTATTTTTTCATAAATTCATCCTCTGCCTGCATCCAAGCTGATACAGGACTAAAACTCAAAACCCTCATCGGGGATGGTGCCCCATTTCTACACCTTTTAGCAACAGGGAGTGCAGAGATCTGGTAGTGAATATGAAGTGATTAGGGAGATGGTTTGCTTCTGTTACAGGTTCTTGTAAGCATTCATTTGAGCTGTAAATGGACAAAGGAAGAAAGTTCATCTTCCCAGCGGATCTATCCTTATCTTTTTGTATCCCACACCATACAAACATCATACAACAATGATTAACTGTGCAGGTTCTGGCTGTTTTAGCACTTGCACAATGTCATCCTCCTGACAGGGCTCCGAAATCAATCCCTCCAGTCATATTCCCCCTTGAAAAGTACTTCAGTGTTTGGCAGGCAAGAAAGGAAACTGTTCAGCAGAACTGTTACCTGCTTTGTTCAAGGCAGGACTAAACCTGAGTGCTATGGCTTCCACTCTGCACACAATTTGTTCTTTGATTTTGGTAGCCAGTGCTCCCACCTTAGAGTTGTTCAGAAATTGGTTCTTGCTGCCTTCTGACAGAAAAATGCAAGGCCCTGTGTTTGTAAGTCTCTCAAAATGTGGTTATTGAAAGCAAGCAGGTAAAAGAGCAATTCCCTACCTTCGGAATCAAACTATTCCTCTACACTGGCTTGACCTAAATGTCTGCCAAGAAAGTTGTGGTATCTCTATCCAAAACTTACACGGCAGAACTAATAAAATAAACCAAAAATGGGTCACTCTGTCCATGCATGGGCTTGAAAAAGAATGCAGAGGTAAACAAATTTGAGGATGACAAAATTTAAATGGTTCACCTGCAGTCAAAGCCCATGGAAAGAGTAGTTTCATGGCCAGAAAGAGATGGAAATTACTTTCTCCACTTTAAAAGAGAATTTATTGAAGCCTTGAAGACAAGAACAGAAGCAAAGAAAACAAAAGAAAACAAAACAAAACAGGCCAGAAGAGCTCTGAAAATCCAATCTCTCCCATCAGCCTCTGGAAAATGGATAACCTATGCGTGGTATGATTGAATTTCTCTGTTTCATCACCCTAGTGGAAGCATCTTGTATGAAACTCTGGTTTATGAATTGAGTTTTGAGAGGGACCTGGGAGAGCAGGAGTTATACCAATCTAATCAGGATGTGACAAACACATGCATCAAAATGTTGCATTGTCAAGATCCAGAAGCCACTTAATTCCAGAAAGATTTTAAAGATGAGAAAGCAGCTTTGGCAACAGGATTAGAAATGATGAGAAGGCAGATGAAAATCCAGACAGAGGAAGATAACACAATTTTTTTTCCAAAACATCCTTTCAAAAATTAGGCCATGTCCCTACATGGATTCTTATTAACTTCTTTTGCAAACCTATGTTTTATTCAAATGAAGGACACAGTTGCTTTCTTCCATTTATTATACCTTCTTCCTAAACATATGTTAATGATGGAATGAAAGATACATGACCTGAGATAAATAACACCATAAAATCCTATAAACCCTACAGGTTAAAACACCACAAAACATTCTGAGCAAAATATCCAACAAAGCAGATTAAATACAAGAATAACATGCAAATGTCATTGCCACAGAGCAGAGAAATGTGCTAATGCCAGTGCCACAGGACAGGAAGCAAGATTCATGAGATTGATTTGTGACAGCTCCTAAGTAAAAAGAGGGGACAAAAATAGCCCGTGATTATCAATAACATGAGATCAAATCAGAAAGCATGTGCATTAAGAGAGATGGCATCAAATCCTTCCTTCAAAAGAAAAAGAACACCACAATCACTTTGTATTTGCCTGGTCTCAGCTTGCATTTCCTATCTAACTACTGAAGATAGTTTCACAGGATAAGTACAGATTAGCAAAATATTCAAGGTGATTGAATGGATTAGCATTATTGTTTAGCACAATGCAAAGTGATAGGCAAATCCACAGAAAAGAAAGATCTGCTATCTGGACAGCCACTTGAAATTATGCAGCTCACAGGTTGAATTCTTACATTTCTTGTAACATCATCAAGTGTCACAGTGGATGCCTGAAAACATTTCCAACTGAAGAGTGAGATTTAAAGCTGGGGATCTCGAGCAACAGGTGGAACAAGAATTCCTAAGTAAACTGCTATCTTGTTTGTCACACAAATAGAAAATCCATATGCTTAGTGCCAGAGGCAAAAAGAACATGTTCTAGCAAACGACACAAAAAAACCCAAACCCTGAAGAAACATTTGTCTGTAGGAAAGGGGTGGGAAAGAAAAAAAGAGATTAAATGCATCTAAAAAAGTCCAAATTACCTTTGGAGGAATTAACTGTGTACTAAATCCCAGCCAGGTAGAAAGCACAAATGCCTGCCATCCCCACTACCCTGGCCATTGTAATCATGTCCAGCAGCTTGGGCTGCCCATTTTCCCCACCCTTGTAGAGATACCCACTGTAGCCAACAGATGTACTGATGTGCTATGCTCCCCTCAGGCCCCAAGGATGCAATACCTGATCAAACAGACAGACTGTTTCACACTGTGACAGGGATATTTAGGTTTTTTCTAGGTATCTAACGTTAATAGAGGTCAAACTGTGAACAAATCCACTTAACCTGTGACTAGGGATGGAGATTTCGCATTCAGACATTGCAATTCTGCACAGTTTTCCTCGTTTCCAGAACCAGAGACCTTGTACCTCAAGAGCTGAACCAAATCCCCTAAAATCAGACATCTCTGGTCTGCTTTTCAGGGAGTTTCTTGGAGCATTTCACAAGCATTAATGGAATGTCCTCCAATGGTTCAGTTAGGCAAGTGCACAGAATTAGTTTCACTTTGCAACTAAGACCAAGGAGCAGAGGGGGATTGAGTGAATCAGCCAAGATCATTCTGCATTCGTCTGACAGAGTCAGAAATAGAAATCAGGATTCCACAAAAAGTAAATAAAACCTCCCTCCTTGGAATACGCAGAAAAATATTTGGTTAATTTTGACTGCATGCATCCTTGCTGGGTTACAGCCAGGAAAGGAAACATCATTGTTCTGAGCAAGGTCACTCCCACAGCAAGTCCAGGCAGACCTTCAGCCATCAATTGTGTGTGCAAACTCCATGTCTCCTCACAAGAAATAAATATAAATATTAATATTTAAGATCCAAGATACTTGTATAAGGATTTCAGATATCTTAATAAGCCTTATTAATCGGAAAAGAGCCCAATTCCAAATTTACCCCTGTTTCCTCACAGGTAATCATGGAGGAAGAGCTAAACAGTAAATGGCACTGGCCAAGAAGACACAGATTGCCAGGTTAGCAAAATTACCTTCAGATATGAAAAACCAACTTGCCCTAGGCTGGGACAGGCAAGTTTAGCCAAACTAAGGAAAAAAAAATTAGTGTTGATTCTCTTGAATTGATACACTCTCTGCAGTGTAGCAAAAGAGCTTAACTGGTCTGTGTGGGGAGGTGAATAAGTAAACCCAGAGAGCCCTGCTTGCCCAAAGCACAGCAGACACCTCTCCACCCCACAGAATGCAATACTCAAGCTGAACTGAAAAACTTACAAACACATTATTTGGGCTAAAAAGTCTGCTTTTTTACTTCTCCTGACAGTTTTGACAAGATGACTATCAGACAGAGATTCAGAAGATGCAAAGCAGAAAAAAGGCCAGTTAACAACTCTTTTCTCCTTCAGAAAAATCTGAAACTGTTTTCCAGTAATGAACAATACACAAGCATATCACTGAAAACTGAAAGGTGACTTACCTGAAGTTATCAGCAAAAAACCTGGGACAATTCTCAAAAAAAAAAAAAAAATCCTCTCTCTCCAAATTTGTGTTCATACCTCTTCTGACTCCCTCCCAACCCCTGAATTATAAGTCAGGGCTTTAATTTACCAACACAGGCCCTTTCTGCATTGGCACTAAACATTCTCTGCAGTCATTGCTGTGGCCACAGTGCTCAGCAGAGGAGGATCATTAACCTTTGAGACAAAGTCTGACATCACAAAAGCCTCTTTAGCCCTGTTTGCCTCTTTCTCCACTGTGCCACGCTGCCTGATCTCATGTGTGAGGGGATAACAAAAGTTGAGAAACTTTTAAATGTAAGAGGTTAGAAGGAGTTCTGCATAGAGCAATAGAGAGAGAGCCCTGGCCAAAATGCAAGTGTCTACATGACACTTGTAGCCACAAATGGCAGCAGAAGAGTTGGATTTACATCACAATAGAACAGGGGGCAAGGGGGAAGATATAAAAGAGCAGCAGATCAGTAACCAATGTAAGAATATTGGTTTAGTCCTCTGTAGCAGCTCCCATGTTCTTGAACACTTCACTGCTAATCAGACTAACCATTCATGTATGGATACTGAGGCAGAATTACATCCTAGATACTACATCCAGTATGGTTACACTTTCTTAGAAGAATAAATTTAAAAAAAAAAATTCCACAGCCGCAGGAGGGCTGATCCACAGTCAGTATAAATTGGTACAAGTGTTGACAATTGTTCCCATGGATATCAGTAAAGGTACAGCAGCTGGAGAGCAGATCTCCTGACTCTTGTTAAACAGCTTAAGAGAGGCAGGATAAATCTGACTCTAACCCCAGCCCCAAGTTAACAGGGTTACAGAAATCTGTTCAAATGGCAGCTTATCCCACTGACCATGGATGCACAAATCACTTTCTGGGAATGCCCCACTGACCACAGCCAGCTCTACCAGTCCAGAACAGATGACTAACTTTTAGATGGCCAAGACTAAACAAAACTAATCCAACTCGCTCATTCAAAAATGCATTTAAAATGTAGGTGGTGCTATACCTACTAAGCAAAATCCAGAATCTATAGGGCAAGGTCTGACAACAAGAAGACAACAATCCCCTAATCAGGTACACAAAATTCTTTCAGGCTTTCCAAAATACTAAAACCCCAAGGGAAATTTTGTCCTCAACTGATTTCAAGACAAGTTTTACAACCCAACAAGGTGCATAGTTTTTTCCACTGAGTTTTTACGAATGGAGCATGCAAACCTTTGAAATTCTCTCATGGCTCATTTGTAGGCATCTCACTGTATCCCAGTGAGAGTGGATGAGAGGGATAATTGAAAATGGGACACATGGGCATCAAAACAAGCAAAATGACCCCCTCCTTTCTCTTTTTCCTTTTCTTCTGGTTCACGCTTCTAAATGAAATCCCAGGCTGCCTTCCAACTGCTACTCAGAGCTGTCACAGAGGAGGAACACGTAGAGAGCACTAAACCACTGACCTATTTCCATCCTTGGAGCTGCTGTGTCTAAACTCTTCGTTCTGAATTCTGCACACACACATGCACATGTGCACAGCAATTTCCCTGTATACTCCCACGAGGAACTATTTCCAACGTCTAACCTCAGCTCCTAGAGGAGCTCTCTGCTGCTTCCTGAACAGCTGTTAACCCCATGGCCTCAGTGCCCTCCATAATTAGGTTAACTTTTGGGAGTCTACCCTTTGGGGAAGACAATAGAAGCTTTGGCTCACTGACCCATCTTTTCTGTTCTCCATTGCATACTGCTCTATATCTGAGATTTTTGTATACAAGGATCCTTTCATCTCTTTTAAAAATTCAAGCATGCAAAGCACCGCTGCAGAGTGAATAAATCTAAAAGAGCACATGAATGTGTGCAATTCAGGCACACTGAAAATGAAACCAGGTGGCTTGTGCCTTCCTGCAGCACCTAAATCACTGAAATAGCAAAAGGTGTCAGAACCTGAGGGTTCTCAAATCCTCCCTCCCTCTTTTAAAGTTAAATAAAAAATAAAAGAGCTTTGTTGCCCTATATGACTTCTGTGCTACTTATGTCACTTCCTAGGAAGAAGCAGCCACTGTCTTACTGATCTTGGCTGAACATCAAAGATGCAGAAAAGTTAATTGGATGAAATGAGGCTTCCAAAGAAAAACTTTGTGTGAAAAGCTCTTCAACCAAAGATTTACATGCAATCCAAGGAGCCACAATATGGAGTGGCAGCAGCATTATTAATGTTGTAGAGGAATGCATAATGCTTGGGAGAAAATTTTCCTTTGCTCTTTTTCCTCCAAAATGTTTCATTCTTTTCCTTTTCCCTTGCCCCACCATCAATTTAAAGGTGTATAAAATAAGAAATGTAAAGAAAGCTAATGAAAGTAATATGGAACATTAAACCAAAGATTATTTTTTAATATGGCCACATTATTGGCCCCTGAAAAAGGATAAAGTAAATGTTGTTCCATTTTTATTTCTTGTTATAACAGTACTCTGACAAAAGGGAGTATAATTATTGCACCTGAAGCTTTGTATCATTCTTCCCATAAGTTTTCTATTTCTACTTAATATGGGTTTGTACTGAAGGAAGCCCTGGTCAGCAGAGTGCCAGGTACTGCACAATACAATTACCTTTTGGGGAGTAGAGCACACTCCTGGAGGAGATTTTTGGACAGTTATGCAGAACTGGACCAGAAAACTAGACTTCAAGTGGCCCAGAAAATTGTGATGAGCTTCAGAATATCCACATACTATGAAAAGTCAGGGGAGACCCTCTTTTTATCTAAGCTGACTTTTTAAAACAAAGGAACATTTGATACTAAGAAACTTCTACAGTCACCCTGATGAGGGAGGAAAAAGTTTGGTCTCCACCAGCAGTCCTCATGAAGTGACACTCTGCTGTTTACACTGGCAGCTTGTTTCCCCATTTGAAACATTTATTTTCCTATATGAAAGCCAATTATTTTTGCCATATCCTCCTCTGCTAAAGTTGTCATCACCTGCCTTGCCCCTCAGACTGAACGTGGACACGGTGGTGGTGTCGGCTTGCTGCATTAAACAAAATTATCCCTTTTATCTTGTTCTAAAAGGTACGTTTTCCAGACCTCAGGCAGATCTTTGCATCTCTTTCTCACATCCCAATTTTAAACCTGCTTTCCAGTTTAGGTTTATTGTCTAGGTGGGAGCCCAGGGTTAGCCCAGTGGCCCAAACAAGCTGTTTCAGTATCTGAGCGTAGTTCTCAATGTTCAGGAGGGTGTCCCATAAATAAAAGGTATCTAATGTTCACTCCACTCTGCATTTCCACATCAAATGGTGGCATACACAGGAGTGGCACATCAGCCAGGGACAAGAAACCAGTACACAATCACCCCAACACAGACTAATGAACAAGGAGAGAGAGAAGGCCCCTCTCCTCCTCAGCCACACTCAGAGCAGATTTCAGCTCCTCCACTCTGGCTCTGCTCGTGCCCAGAGTATCAAAGGTGTTCTGCTCCTCACAGTCATTCCCAAAACTCTCTTGAGCTCTGTCCCCTCTCAAGCCAAGGATTGCCACAGAAGTTCTCACTAATGGCAATGCTGGCGTGTGGGTGACAGACACCACGCCCTGTCTCCCAGTCATAGGGTACCAAACTCTTAATTTCTTGTTAGCAGATTCTGTCCCATGAAAAGTTGGTGGAATAAAGGGGAATGAGGCACAAGTTACCTTTAAAAATATGTCCCAGAGCAGCTGCAGTCCAGGCACTCAAATTAAAGCAAGTGTCATTGCTTGAAAGGTAATTGAAATGCCAAAATCAGTATGAGAATTTGTGCTAAGTCCTCTCTCAGGACTACACCAAGGCTCGTGATTCAATTAGGTATTACAGCACTAAAGCCAGACCTTCACTCCTAATCTCTGGGCAGAGGATTCTGTATTTTAGAGATAAAAAAAAAAGCAAATGACAGCACTTTCTTCCACCTGTTCAGGTCTATATCGAAAAGGCCTGTTCTGCAGCTTTTTTAGGAGATTAGAAGACTGTGACTCCCACACACTGGAGTTACAGAGGTGTGTCATAAGGCAAATGCCCATTTCATTAAACCACCTCTGAAGTTTTTTTCTTTCTTATTTTAATTCAGGATAAAGCAAACTCTAAAACAACTCAGGTTGTTGATCTTTTAGGAAAACTAGAAAGAGTCTCCAGTGCAGCCCTAAAACATGCAGCTGCTACATTCTTGTTATTTACAGATCTAAGAATTTCTTGCAGAGACACCCTGGATCTTACTTGCTGTAGCATCAACTGTGTCCAGAAGTACAACCTCATGTAGAACTACATCCATGTCCTGAAGAAGAATTACAGAGCTAGTTACAGAAACCTGACTTTACCAGAAAGCTGAATTTTTTGATTCTTTTAATTGATAATCTGCATAAAAGTCCTATTTAGCAAACAGTGTTTTAAACAAAGGGTACCATCTTAAACTATATATGCCAAATATTTCTGTCTTTTTATTTTTTCAACAAACAGCTCTAGAAACCCACGTTCCCATGATGTTCTTGGGAGACTTGTAACAGTCTCAAGAGAAAATAGGAAAAAATAAAAAGAGAGAGATAGTACAGCAAGGCATAATTGTATCCTGCAGCTGAATACACTTCTCAAAATTCCATTCTCTATATTCTGTATGTCCTGAGATGCCCCATCCTGCTCCAAACCAGATCCTCAGCTAACAGGACAGAGGCAGCTGCTCTGGTCCCAGCACTGGTGCATTTATGCCTGCAGGCAACAACCCCTTGGGAAATTCTACTTGCAGCTGGTTTACACCCACTCATCCTCTTAGGCTCACTCATGCAAGGGAACAAAATCCAGCGACAGGGGCTGTGGGAGATGAGAAATGCCAAACAGGCCACCAATACAAGTGCATCTGAATGGAAACAAGCTGTAAGGCTGCAATCAGAAGAGGAGTCATCCATCTAAAAATTCACTTGCCCCTCTATTTCATCTACAAGATGAATAACTGTAGAGCCTTTCCATGGCACCAGTGAGGTGCCACATTCTAAATTCCAAAGCCAAATTCAAAACTATTTCACTCTCTGATTTGAGAGGTGCCATAAAGGACCTGGAATATTAAAAGCTACTGAACAATTTTCATCTGGACTCCAGAAGCCTTTGAGATGTCTCAAGCACAGCAACCTCAACTTCAGCACCTGCGGACTACAAATTGCTAATGAAAACCACAAGCCCCCAATCCAGGGCAGACCTAAGGCTTTCCTCAAGAGCAGAACACGAGGTACAGCCAGATACCTGAGCCACTCCAGCTCCAGCAGGATGGAGTGAGAAAGGCATAGGAGCTAGGGAAGAACACAGAACTGATATCCAGACTCCATCTTCCATGAGGTGCTCTGAAAGTACTGATTTAACAGACATTGACTGGCATGAAACAAAGCTCTTGCTACCAGCCAGTAACATTAAAGTAATTCCAACCATGTAAATGACCACTTGGCATTTTTACAGTATTTTGTCACTGGCACTAATTCTAACTTGCAAGGTAACTTCTTCAGCTATACAGTATGATAAACACATATAGAGAGGTGGTTGCTTTAGTTAAGATGACCAAAAGCAAAATATTCTGTTCTTAACAGAACTCAGTACTAACCTTCACCTTCACCACTGGTCAAAGTGACATTGAGACCATTTAAGATGTCAGAGTTTAATAAATTTTATGCCCTCAGATATAGGAAAATACTTTATTACTTCCAAGACTAGAGAAAAGAGATGTGGACTATCTGAGAGACCCATTATTAAGGAGGTGGCCACATTATTTTCTTTGTTCATGACAGCACTCAGTCATGGCCTGTATCTAACTTAAATAATTGCTCCAAATTCCATGTATCAGCCTTTTATTTTACAGGTTGGACATTGTATCTTTATAATAATAATTTTTAAAATCTATTTTTCACGTTTGACCTTAAATAAAGCACCATGTCTATAATGAACTTGTCACCAAGGAACAGGCAGGTACAAACTATTTCTGCTCATGCCAGCAATGGTCAAATGGTCAAAGCTGACTTTCCTCCTGCTTCTACAGACCTGGAAACTCTACAGGGCTCACACAGCTTCAGCCTGACAGCTTCTGCTTAAGGCAAGTGTTCAGGGAGGCATCAGCAAAGTTAAATGGATTTTCTGAGGAAGTACAACATTTTATTTTGTGATGTTTCTTCCTTACCCTATTAAGCTTACATGATACAAAACCACAAACCCCCTCTGCATTGCAAAGATGAAAGAAAAAGCCTCTAGCTTCCATTGATTCTAATGGAATTTGTCATTTGAAAGGAAAAAATTCTCTCCAGAACTCATAGAATACTTCAATTAGATGGAATGACTTAGTTTGTAGGCACTATGTCAAATTTTTCCAGTCAAACAGTCCTTTAACTCTAAGAAAGACCAAGAAATCATTTGGTATATGGGCTTATTGCAAAAGAAAACTATGAGCACTACACAATAGTTTGAAAATCATACATCTTCAATCCAGAAAGAGGTTACTGTGATCATCTTGGATGATCTACCATTCACACACAAAGACCTTTTTTGAAGCCATTCTCATTCACAAAAAAATGAACAACCCCACCAAAAAAACCCCAAAACCAATAAAAAACAACAAGAAAACAAACAAAACCCCAAACAGATATTTTAAGAAAATATTTTTATTTCAAACAAAAACAGTCCATCAGGGAAAACATACCATGTCCTCTTAAAGACTTGAATCCTCTTTTCTTGAGAAGCTGTGTCAAGACATTCAGCTCTGTCATTCCCTCCCCTATTACAGTGAAAAGTACCCTTCCTGTCACTCCATGTTTATGTTCCTTATGTACATACTCAGATCACAGATAATTTGGTCCCCACATATTGGCCCCAGATCATTCATTCCCTTGCCTTCTCCCTGCTAAACTAAACAAACAAAGCTCCAGGACTGCCTTGTCATAGAACAGTTTTTCCAAAACTATTCTTGCTGGTCTTTAGAACAGGTCAAACCTGTGCCAAACACAACTGTTTACACATCGACGCACTTGTCTAACCAGCTTTTGGTAATCTGAGTTTCTGAACATTCTGGGTGGTAAGTAACTATTTGAGATAGGTCCAAGAAACACAGAGGAAAACTGAATGATGAAGTGGACTCAAACCCTCAGGACTCCAAGAAACAGGGTATTTTTTCCTACATGAATCAGCAACAAAAGTCTGAGGTAGATTCATTGTTGAAAACATTTTGATTTTCTGATCAAGCAAGCTGTGGTTGTCTCCTTCTCCAGCTTCAAGATTAAAAAAAGAAACACCTCAGTTCTTGACTCAGTTCTTCTAAGGTAGCAGTCATTTGACTTCCATGGGAATTTATGAATCCCTGGCTGTGTTGTTACTGTTAACAAGAGCTGACAGTTAAATGCATTTCATTAACAGAAACTAGAATGAGAATGACAAAACTTTAGCAGATCAGATCTGTAATTGAAAAGGTGACCAATGTAAGGAGAAAGAACTGTCTGCCAGGATTGCACTCGCCTCGCCCCCACACTGATAACAGCCTTATCTCCTGCTCCTGGCCTGTCGCTCTCCTACACAAGTTAGCACAGCAGCAGCACCATGGAGATGTCAGGAACAAACCCATGCCAGCGTCAGCTCTCACTGCACATCAAGAGCAGGAGCAAAAGTAAATCCTGCTGGAAGAATTAAAACCAAAGGTTTTTCCCTGCTGAAAATGTGCAGAAGATTAGCAAAGGCACAGTAGAAAGTAAAGGAGGGTGACAGGCAGTTTGTTAATTGATTCTTTTCAGACTTAGAAGAGCAAGCAGAAGACCCAAGAACAACTGCTGGGGTATAAAACTAGCTGGGAGTGCTTTTGTGAGATATATATTCTCACTGTTCAGCTTCCTCACCAGCAAGCACTGCCAAAAGATTGACTGGGCCTTGAACATCTGTGGATTTTCAAAACCTACTGAACAAACCTATCTCCAGATGCACAAAACGACAATTTAATCCAGATGTAAAACAATGGGTAGGACCATTACACTGCTCAGCTGCAGCAGAGTAACAGCAGTCCTGGTGCTAGAATGTACTTGATGATTGAACAGGGAGCTGAGTAGAGCTCCACAGATTTGCCCAAGGAGTAAAGAAGAGGAGAACACCTAAAAGTAATTTATTCTGAAGAAACACACCTTTTGGGTCAACCATCCTTTTCAAATGTATTTTGTCACTGAAAGCTCCTTCCCTGGCCTCGCCAAATTTAGAGTAGTCCTACTCTCAGTTGATATATGAAGGTTATTCAGCCTGATTGTGCAGTTTGCTATTGTGTTCCCTTCCACCAGCCAGAGGGGGGGATGGAAACGTGAAAGAGGGAAAAAACCTACCACTGTTCATCCTATTATATTTAGTGCTCTGTCTTCCCCTGCTGTAACAGCTTGCTTGATTGCCTTGTCCCCCTGCTGTGCATACTCCTTTAGCTCTGAAAGCACTCGGGAAAGTGAGGATCATTTATGATATACTGGTTTAGCACCTAACAGAACAAGAGCATGGCTTCTGGTCAGCTCAGCAGTGTCAAGGCATTACTGACCATCTCAACATTCAGGCTCCCTTGCTGACCTGCTTCAATTCAAACTAATGTACAAAAGTTGTTATTAATAATACAAAATTCAACCAGTCTGTGAGGCTTTGGCCACTTCTGTGACATCCTTCTTTCAGTTCTTGGGAGTCCCAAAGACAAAACCTTACTGTAAGCCCTTCCATGATGCACCTCACTACTGCTTTGCAGAGAATCAAATCACAGCTCAGCCTACTCTATGAGTAGAGTATGAGTAGAGTCTTGTAAACAAGAAAAACATGTTCTTTCACTCAGCTGTTACTTGGAGAACCAAAGGAAAAACCCTAGCATCCCTTTCTTTCCCTGGCCATGATGTAGAGGCACCTTAGAGGGGTCAGGCTTTTCCAAGCTCCAACAGAGCTGGCAGATTCCCAGGATAAATGCTGCTTTGGGTGTTGGGAAGCTCCAGTTGTTTTCCCAGCATTTGGATGTCTGAATGGCAGTGATAAAGGGAGGGGGCAGCTAAACCCACCCCCACCCACCACAGCAGCATTCCTGTGCTGTTAGAAATCCAGCTGGTCTCTGCAAACTGACAGCATTTACTGTTCCCATTTTGGTTAAAGAGACAGACAAAACTCCCCTTCCCCATCCATGACCATTGTCTAATCTCTGCAGCACGTCAGCTCCGTGGCTGTGGCAGTGAGGAGAGGCAGAGGCAGCATTAGCATTCCAGGCACGGGTAGTACACGAGGCAGGCAGCAGGTTTATGATCTGTGCAGCCCGAGATCAGCACTGCTCTCCCCCCAGCAGCTGGGTAACACCAAGGAGCTGCACGTGAAGTCACCTACACCTCCAGGAATGTGCATCCTTCCCAGCCTGGGAGGGGACAAGGAGCCACAATCCCTGTCCCATTCACACAAGGCTTTTGTGGCTGGACACTGCACATCCAGAAATCCCACACCCCCTTTCTGATCCCAACTCCTCCACGCTGGCAGAGAGCTCTTCCTCCAGCTTCTAGGCACCAACCAGCAAGGCCATCAGCTGTCACATCTCCCTCCTCCCAGCCTGATATCCCTCCTATGCCTGGTGCCAGGGGTTTCAGGGAAGTAATCAGCTATGAGATTAATTGCTCCCTCTGCCAGGTCAGCACAGCTATGATGGCTTCTGTATTTATAAGGAGCAGAGAGAAAAGGGGTTTGTGGGCAGTTTTTTGCCATGTGTACATGATGGGGTATAACAGTTGCATGGAAACAGCTCGTTTCCAGCTTCTGACACCAAAAAGCCCCTGTTTTCTTAAATGGACATGCCAAGTCACCCAATTTATTACCAAATAGTATAAATAATCATTTGCTGCTGTTAGGAAATAATAATCCTAAAAATGAGATCACATGGGCATGACTGCTTTGGAGCACACCAAAACCCATCCAACAAATCACTGGCTGCCACTGTATTTCATTTCCAAGACCCCCAGAATCACTGCACAACAGCCAACTACAATTTATGCTCTGGATTCAGAGTTGCTTTATGTCCATCCCACCCAAGCTGCCATGAGAAAAGGATCCCTCTCTGCTCATTCCTCTTTTCTGTCTGGGTCTCGCTTTTCTGGCTGCACTGGGAGACAAGTGAGAACTGTTTTGCCAGGTTGGTTTTCTGTGGGATCAGTATTTTTCTAGCTCACAGCACTGCCACACAAGCACCAGTCCTAGCAAAAAGGAGATGGCAGGGATGCACAGCCAGGAGGGAAAACAGAGCTGAACTGCCCCTCTGGGTACCCAGAACACATTTTCCTGAGCTTAAAGCAGCTGTGGAACAGCAGTCTCCCACCTCTCTCTGATTCAGCAGAAAAGGGATGTGTACTGGTAGCTAAATAAAGTTTCCTTTACAACCACAACCTAAATTTTCAAATGAGCACCAGGACAGTTTTTAAGAGTTTGACGCCTTGCAAGCTCCTTAAACTCAATATTTTAACATGTTTCTTTTGGGACACTTCCCCTATGAGAATGAAGCCAAGCAAAATGGTTTCTTCTGCAAACAGAAAATGAAACATCACAACTCTGAACCACTTAGAGGTGCTTCACGAGGCACTTCCAAATCACAAAGAGATTACAGTGTCTGGGAGTTGATGTGCTGACCAAGATATGTGAGTGGGAGCTTTGGGCAGGTGTCTGCACTCCTCAGAAGGGATGCACATCCTCAAATTCTTTCATCTTGCTTTATTAATACAGTATTGGTTTAGATAATGACTGCTTATTATTTAGCTTTGTCTCAGGATTGTTTTGACATTACATGACGCTGCCCTTAGGACCAATATTATTAATTAAACAGCAAGCTGCCATCATTTTAAGTGCTGCAATTTTGAAAATAAAAAAAATAAAAGAACAGCTGTCACCCAGGAAAAGAAAACAACAAAAGTGGAACCTAAACAAACATTCCCTTAGGCTGCTATTGTTTTCCTAATAACTTGGATGGTATTTCCCCCTCCCCACCCACACAGCAGCAGTTGAAATAGGAAGACTGGACTTGTCTATTGCCAGCTGATAAATTCTTTCCAATTTAGAGTATTGAAACCCTCCCTTGCATAGCATTATAACTGTATTATATATAATTATGACTACAAGGAAGGAGGCTCTAGCAGAGGTCATGGGAGTGATCAATAGTTGCAGGTGATCTCATGTAAATAGGTACAACTTCAAAAAATTCCAGGGTGTCTCTCCAGAAATGCCTTCAGGAAAAGTTAATCCCTCTGCAGCCTGCCCTGGCAGCTGGTGAATGTGTTCAGGTGAAGAGATGTTGCTGAAATGGGACAGTGGAAGTGAGAAAAGATTGGAAAAGATTCTGAGATGCTGCTTGGGGTGGAAGAGTCTGAAACTGGGATACACACAAATCACAAGCTAGGCCTTCCTAAGTTCACAGACTACAGGCAAAATACCTTCCTCACTCTTCCTCTTTAGGCTGTTCACTCAAAAGGAACTGTATGTGATTTCATGAAGGTGGAATTTGACCTCTAATTGGTAATTTCTAGAGCTAAGGGAAAAATTTCCCCTCTTGACTTGCAGTTTCCATTTTTCACTTAATTGTTGCCTAGACAATCCCTGCTGGCACAAACAAGCACTGGAGTGTAACCTGTACAGCTAAAACACAGAAGTAGCCTGGTTCTGCTCCATGCACCAGCTGAGAGAGGGGGCTCAGTTCTCTGAGAGTCACAGAATCATAGAATAGCTCAGGTTGGAAGGAACATTTAAAGGCCATCTAGTCCAGCTGCCCTGCAAAGAGCAGGGAGATCTGTAAGTAGATCAGGTTGCTCAGACACCCATCCAACCTGGCCTTGGAAGTTTTCAGGGACAAGGCTTTTACCACCTCTTTGGGCAACCTGTGCCTGTGTTTGACCACCCTCATCCTGAACATTTTTTTTTTCATTATATCTAGTCTGAATCTACTTTCCTTTATTTTAAAACCATTACCAGTTGTTTTGTTTTGTTGCTACAGGCCCTGCTAAAAAGACTGTCCCCATCTTTTTATAAGCCCCCTTGAAGTATTGAAAGGCAGCAATAAAGTCTCCCTGGAGCCTTCTCCAGGAATTCAGGAAGTACTGCCAAGTACTACAGTGATCCTGTACTCCTCACCAGGAGTCAGGACAGAGAAATCTCTTCCAAACTCCTGAAGATAGGGTAGAATGGAGGAGTCTACTTAGGGAACAACCCAACTCAATAACCAGAGCACAAGGACAGCTTGAATCCCTGTTTCTAGCCTCAACTGCATGGGCATCCTCAGGATGGATGCAGCTCATTCTTACCGGGAGAACAGAGGGCTGGAATGGGGCTCAACCTCATCAACACTTCAGGGTCTGGAATTTGCTCCCAGGTGTGTGGAGAACTCCTGATGCTGCTGGCAAGGCAAGTACAGCTCAAAGCCAGCAGGGCTCCCACGGAGCTCCCCAGCTGCTGTGGCCTTCTGCAAGGAGCCACGCCTTTATTTTGGGCCCATAATTGTATTAGAGGAGGAAAACCAAACGGGCAAGGGCAGGAGGAGGAGAAAACCCAGAGAGAACCAATGAGCCACAGTGCTCATTGCAAGTGCCACTCCTGGGCACCTCCCTGAACCAGAGCTTCAGCAAAGCAAGAGCAGCACAAACCTTGTTTGGGGGAAGGAAGGAGACAAACAGGAATTGGAATGGGGATTGTCCCCACTGCTGACACCTACACCTCATCACAGGCCATTTCCTCCTGGGAGAAGCAGCCAAAGGAGCTCTCTGCTGCCCTTTGCCACTGCACTGACACTCCCCTCTCTCAAGGCAAAACCAAAACAAAGATCCACAGCACTCTGGCAGAAGTTTACCAAGTGGTTCACATAACTGAAAAAAATAAATAATAATATAACCCCAAATAAAACACAAAAGCAAGGCAGTCAACCCAAAGAAAAAAATCACTGGAGAATTCAGTCCTTTGTTTGCTGCTATGAACAGAACTAAGAACTCCAACCACCAGAGATACAAGCCAGATTTATAGAGGAAATTTAAAAAAGAGAAGAAAGCCAAATATGTTTAGTTACTTAAGTGAAAGTAAATCTAAGAAACCTAGATGGGATTATTCAGGCCTAAGATCAGCTATTCAGGAGAGAAAAAAAGAGAAACAAATAATTCAACCAAACTGACTTTTACACCCCTGTTAATTACAAATACATTCTGGAAGATAACGATATGCGAGAGAAATAAAGTCAGTGAAGGTCAAGAATAGGCTCCTACAGCAGCTTACAGACATAAATGGCACTTAGGTACAAAACTTTGATTCACTTGGCTGGGATTCATGAGCTGGGTGCTTATTCTCTGCATAATGGCTCAAAGGTAATAATCACAAATGGTGCTATTTAAATGGAAAATAAATAGCCCTGTCTCTTTAAGGACATCATGTCTCATTCTCAGTGGAATAGTGGCAGCTATAAAAAAAGCTATGATTTCAGTATTTCTTGTTATGACTTCTCTCCCCGCTCGTCTAAAAATAAAAGGCTACTCTGTAGCTCCAGATCAATCTAACTAAAAGAGAAGAATTCGCTTACAAAAACAAAATAGCAGCTCTGACACTAGTTAGGTATTCATCACATGTGGAAATGGCCCATAATGCTGCCTTCAAACCTTTCCAACAAGTTGTATTAAATTAGGTTGGGTTGGGATTTTTTTTCCTTGCACCAAAAGCAAAATAAATATAGCTTTATTTAATGCTACTAAAACGTTCAGATTCAACTGGAACCCCAAGGCATGTGGCTTTGTTGTTAAAGCACATATAGTGACTCTATTGATTGGTGCAGTCCTCTGTGCAAGAGAATTTGTCACATCAATAGCAACTGAAAAATACTCAGGAGCTGTAATATGGTTTAAATGAGCAGTTACCACATCAATATAAAGAGCATTTCAACAGCAATAGATAGGAACCCTTTTGCAAACCTAGAATTTGTTTTAAGATAAAGGTTCACAATTTTTTATTTTTATTTTTTTACAAGGGAGATTTTTTTAAAGTAATGGTGAGCAAAGCAGCATGCCCTGTAGCTGTCCTGTGGTGACAGCACTCTCTGGGCAATAAAAGCCACGATGGACAGGAAACTTCCAGATGGGAAAGGAACGGCAATGCCACAAGCCAGGTGGGTGTAAGGGTCACAGATAACTCTGCTGCTCCTTGGGCTTTTCCATGGCTGCTGCCCAGAGCACACCTGGGTCACAGCTGTACATCCACCCCTGAATTTGCTTCCCAGAGCCCCAGCCTGGCACAACACACGAGCTGGGACATGCTGGATGTGAGAAGGACAGAAGAGAAGATTCCTTACCCATCCTCAATGCCAAGCAAGAGCTGGGGGAGGAGAAAGCTTCTGCCCTGCCTCTCCTCCAGCCTCCTGGGAGAAGGTGAACCATGGAATGGCCATTCCCAGCTGATCACAGATCTAGGTGAGCTCAGAGAGAGACTCGCTGGCCTCAATGACATGCAATCCTAATTAAAAAGTCAGGAAAGGTAAGGAGAAGTGCAGGAAGCATCCTGCCCCATGGCTGCAGCAGTGCATCCTGGGTTTGTGGGGTCTGGCACACAGAGCTGGGCTCCCAGACCTCCCCAAGGCATGCAGCCTCTGCTTTGGTCACAACTGAATTGGAAAAAAAATATAAATAGGAAACGCACAGCAAGGAATGAACCTCCATTTCATGGGCTTGAGAAATCCCTGTTTTTCAATAATGAGAAATAGTTCTGTGTGTTCCAAGGAGGGAGCATGCTTTTCCTGACTCAGTGTGTTTATGGAGTACCATCCTCTCCCAGCCATATCCCTCCTTCCCTTGGGTTAAAGTGCAAGGGACATTGTTGGCATTCAGGCAAAAATCCCACCAAAGGAAGCCGAGAAGTGGCATGTGCTGCAAGTTTTGAGTAAGATGAGAAATTTCACACTATCCTGATATCTTCTGGGTAACTGCTTATTTTATGATGACTAATAGGCAATTACTATGGTAATACTGCAATACAACATGTGTGAGGTTTGGAAATGAGAAATTATAGGTAACTACTTTGGACACATTTCTATGGTAACAAAAAGTAATTGTCATTAAATACCAGTTATATTGCGGCTGTACCTGGTAATTATAGATTTTTTATGCCCAGTAACATAAATAAAACCAATAAATTTATTCAAAAGGTCCGTGATTGTTTACTTATATGTTGCTATATAGAATACACAATGACAAACACCTAATTAGGAAAAATAAACTCCATTGAGAGCTTCATCTTGTCATCTGAGATGGATAGTCTGTTTTTCAATTTAAGGAAATGCATGAATTTCACATCTATTAAATGAAGTTAAGAGGGGAAAAAAATCTTCTCTGCCAGAAAAATAGGTAAAAAAGAATGAAGAGACAGACAAATGATAGTCTGCATGTGGGAAGCTGTGTCTTACAACTGAATAAGTGATAGTAAAAACCACCTGACATATCTAGTCCCCCCAAAAGGGACATAAAATAATTTGCATAAAGTCTACATGTGCCTTTACTGTTAAAAAACCTTTATGAATTACATGTGAACATGAATTTTTGACCATTTGTTCAGTCATAGAAATAAAGTCCAGAAAAACACATTCAGGATAAATCTGAAATATTTCACCTGATCCAAAGCCTACTTTTCTGGTTGTATTTCAGATCCTTCAAAAAGAATGTTCAGAAAAGGTCAGTGTTTTAAAAAAATCATGCCATTAACAAACAAAAAGGAAATAAGATTGTCCTTCATAAAATGCTGGTATGAATGATTTAAAATGTTTCTCAAGACTTCCTTTTTTTTTTTTTTTTTTTTTTTACTTGAAACAGTTTGCTAAATTTGACTACCTTCTACAAACTATTGAAGTCTTTACAAAACTACATTTCTGAGACAAAAATATACCATTTGTTCAAAACATGAAATCCCAACAGAGCTTTCATAAGGACACCAACACTGTTCATGGTGAATTTGGTTTTCCAGCCTAGGTAGGGCTGGCCTTGTTTCTGACTAACAAATTAATCTGTTAACTCCTTACACAAATAAGAGGTAAGGACTGTGTTGGGTTCACACATATTGTCACCGGCAGTGAAATGAGAAAGGATTGGAATTGGTGTGTGCCCTCTCCTCCCCATTCCCACAAATTCTTGCAGGCCTACAATCTGACTAGAAGGCTACAGCAGTGGTGGGATTTTAGAACATTTCAGCTAATTCATGGCTGTAATTTACTGAAGGCTGATGCTGTCACAGCTGCCCCAGAGAAGGAACAGAGAAAAGGAATGGGAACACTCCCTGGGGCATGCGACAGAGCCTTCAGAGAACGGTCAGGATATTTCATCTGCCTTGCCATGGCATTTCTGGGGTACCTCAGTGAAGTGCTTCCCAGACTAAGCAACACATCCCTTTTGGTGCCAGTGTAGGATTTTGCCTCTGAAAGGTGAGGCTGACAAATTGGAACTAATCTAAGACGGTGTGGTACAGTCATCTCGCCTGCAGGGACACATTTCAGCATTCAGCTGCAGAATGCCAGCTTAAGAACAAGCTCTCGATAAAGGAAAGTTCAGGCCAAGCCTGGGGATGCACGACTTTTAAATCAAGAACACTTTTTTTCTCCCCTTAGTCTACCCCCTCCTCCCTGGGGATAGTAATATGATAATGCTGTACTGCAAATAGAGGGAGAAAAGTTGAGAAATCTCTCTTCACTGCGCTAGCTTTCCTTTATTTCCTAAAGCTGTTTCGCAGTTTAATCCATCAGAGAGGGTGAGATTAGTGCTATGGAGTAACTCACAAATATTTTTATTTTTTGTGTCACATCCTTTTAAGCTAAAGCCAAAGTTCAAGTTGTGCACTACCCCCAGCAAAAGGAGTCTTTCTGTTCAGGTGAGAGCTGAGGACAAGTTGGCAGCTGGAAATGAGAGAAAATTATGCTGAAGACTCTCTATTTTAGCTGGGTCAAACAATGGTGTCTTCCTGCAAAGCCATGCAGCATATCATCCATATACTGCAGTAGCAAAGCCAGTTACACTAAGAAGTATAATGAAACCAGGTTTTAAGGACTTCAGGAAAAGGGAGAAGCCCGTCTTCCTGTTTTGGGAAAGACTCTACATTCTTGGCCACACCAAACAGCAGGTGCCTGTCATTATTCTGTATTTCAGAAGGAGCTGGATATAATCATGCAGCAAGTAAAGGACTTGGAGGGTGTTTTTTTCCTACTGAAAAGAGAGTTAAAAAAACAACCACAAAGAAACAAAACAAAACCAAAAAAAAACCCAAAACCCCAAAAAAAACCCCACCCAGCCAATCAGAAAACCACAAAAAAGTTTCATTCAAATTGTGTATAGACTTCCTAAACATTCTGAATCAAAGGAGCTGCCTTATCACCCCAGTACATCCCACAAGGCACTGTGTCTTTTCATTCCTAATTGTAAAGGAATAAAAATTCTTAAACTCTTGCATAAACTTGAATAAATCAGTAAAATCTAGCATCCCATTTCCATGCATCCTGATACACTGAGCTCTGACGTTCATTTCCATGACCATTTCTTTTACAGCCACCTGAATACACGTGCAACATATAAACAACTTTCCTCACAGGTGAGTCTGTGCTTTATAGCTGCAGTCCCAAACTCACTTGTTGCTGGTGAGTTTGAAAATTAATATTTCGCCACACCCAAGTCAGAGTCACAGCCCATTTTGTCTGTTCTCTTGAGAATGAGCAGCAGTTTGTGGAAAACAGGCAATTCTTGGTGGCATCATTGCAGATGTGGCTTAAACTCCTAAATCTCAGTTCCCAACAACAAAGGAAGGAGGATTTGGGGTGAGAGCACAGGACTCACACCCTCAGTCAGTCCTGCATCCCCAAAAATGGCAATGAAGAAAATCTCACCAGCCAGCTGTTACCACATCAACCTGGCTTGGTGAGTGGTTGGTTCCTGTCCTGGTGCCAGGAGAACAAGTCCATCCCATCCCTTCTCCCAGAGCTGCTGACACTCTCAGGCTCCTCATGGTGCCCGCTGTGCCTGGGATTCCAGAGGACAGCCAAGTGCATCCAACAGTGCACTTTGCCAGTTGTGCAAGGCTGTGCACTGGTGGGGTAAAAGAAAATCCTCTCTCACACTGGCAGGAGATCAATTTACAAACTCAAGCATGAGGTTTAATTACCCATTTCATTATCTTAGCTTGCATAGTCTGAATGTGAACCTTCAATGAACCTAAGAAATAGTCACCAGCTGCTGCTTTGAGAGGGAGGGAGATAACAGGAAGAAGTTCAAATGCCTAAAACTCCTCTTGCTGCATGTGGCACCCTTGTTTGCAAAAGCAGGGGGTTATCCCCAGCCAACAGATCTGTGCTAGACCCCACTACATGGAAGACTTTTGAAAGTCCTAGTTATGTGCTAATCTGAACAAAGACCAAAAGAAATGAAGCAGAGTTATCTAGCCAATCACTGAGAAGCCTCAGGGTTAAATTTTCAAACACAAGCAAGTGATCCTTAGAGATTTTTTTAGACATTCATCCAGTAAATTCAAGTAAATAAATTGTGATGTGCTTGTGGATTTTGTATGAGCATGAAATAAAGTGTTTGCTGCAAATTATTCACTCAGCACTAGTTAACTGCAATGCTGGCACATTACTAGGCTTTTTAATATTCTTCTCAAGATAACAGGTAGCATTTTGCTTATTATCCTCATTTTTAAGTTATTAGTTACATTAGGCCATTTGTAAATACAGTGAAGAATTGCAAGAAAATCAAATGGTTTTTTTCAACTAGCTCATTAAAATTCTCTTTCATTCAGGGAGGCTGAAAATCCTGCATATCATGGAAAGCTAAACCAAGAGTACACCATCAAGCTCAGCAATTCCAAATTAATTCACATGCCCTTTCTCACTACCTGGGTTCCCAAAAGGCTTTTCAAGTTCTGAGCCATATGAATGCCTATAAAAAGCTGCATGTCTCTCAAAAACTATAAATAACAGAGCAGGGGAAAAAACCTACAGGGCAAGTGAACTTAGGGGGAAAACAAAAGCTGCTTAATTGCAACTGGAGTTTGCTTATGTGCACGGCACCTGGAAGAAAGGAAAGTGTTGTAGTATCAGATTCTAGGGACATTTGGGGTTTTTATTCCTGTATGGTGACACATTCTGATAAATTCCTGGTGCTGTCTGATGCCACCACTGCAGTATCACTGTCTGATTTGGGATTTGCCAAGAGCTGGGTGAGCATCACTGCTGCTGGAAGGAACCACCTGTTCTGTGAAGTCTCACTCAGAACACACAGAACCACTGTGGAAATGACCCCCACAACTCCCTGCTGCTTCAGCTTAACAATGAGCAGAGCAAAGCAGGGATAAGGAGCACAGATCACAGGAACATAAATGCTGGAAAAGACCTTTAAAACCACTGAGTCCAGCCATTAACCCAGCTCTGCTAATCCACGTCCCTAAGCACCACACCCACACATTTTTTTATCACTTCCAGTGATTCCACCACTGCCTTGGGCAGCCCGTTCCAGTGCCTGGTCACCCTTTCAGTAAAGATTTTTTTTTTTACCTAATACTTAATCTAAAACTCCCCCGGCACAACTTGAGGCTGTTTCCTCAACAAAGAGCTGCCAGCAGCCCCATTTTCTGCACCTTCTATCTTCCTCCTCAGTGGTCTCCTCGCCCATACAATAACCCAGCCTTATTCTGCTTAGCAATGCAATACCTAATTACATCAAAGCTCGAGGTAGCCTGGCTGCAAAGTGAATTGTGTTATTTAGTCTTGCACTGTAAGCAAAACCACATGCAGTATATTTCATTTCTCAGGGGCTTCTCCAGAGAACTGTGTGGTACATGTAATTGCCCCCACAAACAAATCATCAGCTAATCAACTGCTTTTCATTATCACCTCCAGCAGCACATTTATTTTGTAAATAAATGCATTAAGAGCAGACAATTTTAGGGAAAACAAAAGATTATCTGAATACGATCTCAACAGAGGAAGTGGTAAAGTAGTAATTCAAATACTAAAATGGAGAAAAATTAGCATAGGGTGGAATGATTATTCCATTCCATGTATCCCTATCTATTACAGTACAATAACAGAGTGAAATCTGTGACTTTAATGGATGATCTGGGTAGTTTAAGGCAGCTGTGATTGACTGACACATTTACATAGAGGCTGATGAGCAGCATAATGAGTGCATTCATAAAACACAGCTAAGTTCTAACTCTAAGCTGACATTAACTCCCACACCTAAAGGAGGCCTGTAGAGCAGACACCCTGCTGTCTTGGGGAGTTGCTCTCTACCTCCTGAAGCAAAAAATTCCCTTTTTGCCCCTTTCCTAGGTGGGAATTTCAGGAAGCACATGTCCACATTAGAATCTCCAGTTTAAGAGGAATTAATTGAAACAAGTCACGTAAAATTTAATGACAAAACAATGCAAGGTGTATAAGGCAAATATAACAACACACGGGTTCATTCCCCATACCATACCTGTAATTTCCTAGGTAAACTCCATCAGGATTGAGCATGGGAGCAATCTTGAACACCAGGTGGTCTCTCAGTACTTTAGCAATTGGATGGTGGCTCACGAGGAAATCAATTATACCTGAAAAAAAAATTTAAAAAGGAGTTTGAAGAGGGTTGTCTGTGACATCAATGATTTCCAGATATCTACTTGAAATTTCACATATAAAAGATTAGAATGATGATTCCTGCGTCCAACAGAACAAGCCACTTGCAATCACGTAGCACCTGCCACCTGTTTAAAACTCCAAGAACATTAAGGAGAAATACCTGAATCTGTCCTCATAATGCAAGTACACCACAGCTGCATTGCCAGACACTGTCAGGTTTCCACAGAGGGAGAAGTTACTGCTCATCAGCTGAGCCACAATTAAAAAACCTAGAAAGGAGAAATGAAGATACCCCTCACACCCAGCCTGCACAGAGCTCACCTTCTGAGTGGAAATTTGTTGAGATGAACCATCTCAATTTCATTTCAGCATACACCCAGACCTAGCCTTATGTATGAACACAGATCTCGGATCACCTGCATGTATGAAGAGGTGTAAAATGCCTCACAAAAAATTGGGAGAGCTGCATAATATGTGCACTGGGCACAGGGATATTATGCCACTGGTGGACTGGAATTTATGAGGTCATATTCTTCACTTCTTTTACACTCATAAAAACCAGGAGTAACTCCACCTCAGCAGCTCCTTTAGTGTGGAACCCAGGCAAGTGATGGGGAAGCAGATCCTAAATGTCTTTCCTTTGGGCACGTCACAGCACCAGAGCCTGCAGGAGCTCCTTCCTCTTGGCCTCGTGCTTGGGGAGCCACTGAACATTGCCTCAGCCCAGGGCTGGTGCTGGGGCAGGAGGCAGGAATCTGGCAGTGAAATTCACTGCTCATCCCTCCACTGAGTTGGTACTGACAGAAATAGCTTCCAGGGAATTAATGTTGAGATAAATTGAGTTCCTGTGTAATCTCAGGACACCCACAGATAGGTCATGACAATTTGCTATTTATTGTAAGGTCCATCCTGTGAAGCAGGAACCATTTACTGAATTTCCCCAGAATAAATCAATCACTACGGTCTAGTAACAGGATAAAATTAAGCAGAGAAAAATTAAGGCTGCTCATCAGTAAAATTTCAGTAATGGTGAGCTCTATTAGAGTGTGGAATTGTCTCTCCAGGGTAAGAGTGGAATCCCATCATCAGAAACATTTAACACTGGACAGGGTAAAGCCTCAGGGAATAGCTATAACAAGAAACAATTCAGCATAGAAGGAATGGCCTGGGCTAACTAGCTGACTTCAGACCTGATTTTTTGTGATTCAATCAAAATATAAAAAGAAAAAGCCCCTAAACCCCATGTTTGTGACAGGTTAAACACACTTGTTTGCAGCTTGGCTGAAACATGCATTAAAGATGAGACAAAAATCTCACATTCTGCATGACTCCTTCATTTAGCTAATTTCTTAAGGCCCACTTTGTATTTCAAATACCAGAAAGTCTGAACCTAGGCTGCTGCTGGAATGAATTCTAATTTTCTGAGGCATATGGAGAAAAATGAGGCTTCTGAAATGTCTGAGGTGATCAAGGTATAGTTGACTCTAAACATCAGCAACTTTTTCATGTCTCAGTGACTAATCCTAAAGAGGAGAGAGGAACTTTCTGTAACCAGGTCTTCCACTCGAGAAGAAACTAAACCTGAATTTCGGAGGCAGATTAGCATATACATAATTATATTTCTCAGGAAATGTTCCTGCAATTACCTCCTCTCGATGAAGGAAACTGAACATCGATCTGCTTTTTGGCTGGTGTTGTGACTTTTGTTCATTATCCAACAGCAAGAGCACGAAGGAACGACGGGGACACAGTTGGATCCTGAATAACCAGATTTCCTAACTGTATGCAAACACAAAAAGCTTAGCTATGTTAAACTGCTGGTCTGACTGTTTTCTGGCAGTGTCTGAAACATAATCCACAGCACTCACACCTGGAGGGCTCAAAATCACTTAAAGGGAAACAACCACTCAGTTAGTCCTGGGTTTCTCAAGACCCGGTGCTGGTTTTAGTTTTAAAGAGCTTGCAACTTGACTCAACTAGACTCAAGCATCACATCAGTTTGTGTTTTCTAAAACACTTGGAGAAGTTAACTACTCAGAAATCAGTGTGTCCAGAACAGGTTTTATCCCAGGTTAGATAAGACCCTTCAAAATCTCCTTCAAGTGGAAATAAAACCAGCACAAATATCACATTGTGGATCATTGCTTCAGCAAAGGCCCTGGCAGCACACCAGGCAGGCACATGCCACAGCTCCTCAGGCAGCTGAGAGGACTGGGAATACCTCAGGGGTAACAGGACTGCTTTTCTTTCAGGAGGTGACACAAGAGCCCCAGCTCTCAGGGCTTTGCTGTGCCAGTGGAGAGGCTTGTCCATGTTCTGCTCATTTCCCCCCTGTTTCTGATGCAGCCTCACTCACAGAGTTTGGCAGGAGCACTTTGGCAACTGGAAGCTGCAGTTCTCAGCTCCAGCAGGCAATTACTATTCCCCAAGAAAGAGCATGCAGTGGCGTGGAAGGCTGCTGGTAAACATGCAGTGGGTGAGGGTCTGCTGTGCCTGATTCTCTGCTGCACCCAACTAAAGGATCTTGGGCACCCAGAGCTTGGTGTCAAACACGACTCAGCATCTCCCCAGGCTGCTCGGGCTGCTGCAGCCAAGTTACCCATCAAAAGGAGATTTACTTGATTTTCTTACTTAGCAGACAGTCAGTTAAACCTGAAGAAGCCTTACCCCGTTGTAAAAATACCAAGGAAGAGTTAAAAATAACTCTCAGAATGCAAACCTGGAAGTAGAGGCCATTCTAGGGAGCATGAGAAAAGCATGAGACAAAAGGACACATTTACATATACAAACCTCACCCTAAAATTATTGTAAGTATCCAAATAATCAATACAACTAGGAAATAGCTTTGTCCTTCAGAGGAAACCAATAGTTCTGGACTGCCTGAAATAGGCCAGATCAATAATATTTAAAATAAAAAGACAGATATCAGAGTATTAAACAAAAAAATACCATTGCCGAGAACTTGGTCCTCCTGTTAATAAATCAATACAAACTAAATTTTACAGCTCCTGTAATCAGCAAGAGACATATCAGTGTATCTCATTAGGCCAGGGTTAAGAATTTGGCAGCAACCAAAGCCCATTTAATATCATTTACTTCAAGGCAGACATGGCAATACAACAGATGCCCTAATTTATTTGTTGATCTTTGTATTAAAATAACAGTTTGCTGGTAAACAGGAAGGGTAATGATGCCAGTCACCCTTGTTAGTGGCTAATAATTGCTTAAATGGTCCACTAATTGACCTGTGGTACTGTTGAAGCACTGGATCGTGTTGCAGGGCATGAAGTAAACAAGGCCACTGTAATGTTACTTTAGAGAATGACTTCTGGAAATAGAACTACTTATTGCCATAAATTTTCTTTTCACAGATGAGCAGATTAATTGGTCTGCCAATTAGTCTGCTATTAAAGAGAAAAAAGGGCTGCCCACAGATTGGTTGGATCTTCGAACTGTAGCCCCAGTTTGGGTCAAAGGAAATAATCCAATCTGAACCAGTCACATCAGCTATGAAAAATAAGACAAGCATTATTTAAAAACACAAACCTCTGTGGCTGGAGATCAAGAAAAATAGCCAAATAATGGAGTATTAACTCTTCAAGAGACTTCAAAATGAAATAGAGAATGTGATGGAATGGGCCTACTGAGGCACATTACAGTGTGGAAAAGTTCTCCAATTAGAAGAAGCAAAACAATATGGATTATTTTCCTCTCAAGCTTTCTGGAAAGCAATTAAAATCTTTATATTTCAAATAATAATGTGCAATTATAGATGCTGCCTGGAACCAGAACAGCTCAGAAATCAGCATTCAGCCATGACACAAGAAGAGGCTTATTCATAGTCCACTAAAAATCCACCAAAGTCTTTACATCAACTTCAAGGAGATTTTCATAGTTGCAAGCAAAAGGGAAGAGAGAATTTAAAACGAAGGAAAGGGAAAACAATACTCACAACTGCAAGCATTAGAGACACAGCCACTTTGACTTAAAAATGACAGACCGTTAAAAAACTGATTTCTTGGTAAACCCAGTTTCACTGAAACTCCACCAAATCTGAACCAAGCCCCTTCTACTCTGAGTCACTTTCTTATCATTATCCTTTCTCAAGGCTGAATGCACATTTTCAAACTTCTCCTGCCTTCTGCAGCTCAGCACCTCTCATCTGCTCCAATGTTAGGTCCCGTGGCATGTTTCTGCCCAGACCAAATTATCTGCTGGTTCTTCTCAAGCAAGTTAATCATTCACTCCTCCATAACATGCCATTTCCACTGTTCTGTCAAGACATTTCCTCAACCAACCTCCTTAAACTCTTTTTAAACTTCCTGCTGGCTCTAACATGACCTCTCCACATTTGCTCCTTCCAAAGAAAAGCCAGCCTTATCCCCTGCTTTTTCCATTACTCCATCCTTTCACCCTCAGTCTGACAATATATTTAATTGTGCAACTATATAATACATTTGCCCTGCTCCTATTAGTGAAAATCTAATCAGCACAGATCCTAATGCAATATGGCAACTGCTAATGCAAACATACCCTGCACTGTATCTAGAATATGCCAAGAAAGAAGTGATTTATGTTTTCAAACCCATTTCCTAATGCTGAGTAGCTGCTGGTACCCTTCAGCCAGCTCACCACAGCCTGCAGGTGAAAGAGAATGTGACAATTGGGCTCTAACAGCCATAGGATCTATTCACTGGAAAATAAATGTAAAGGAGTCCCAAGTGCTAATGCTCATATGAAACTGTTGAAATACACTGTTGAAGGAGACTGAATCCAATGTGAATGACACTCTGTTTCAGTGGAGAGTAAGAAAGCAAAAATAGGGAGCTGGGCTTTTTGGAGAGGGTTTTTAATGTGACAGCGAAAAAAAACCCCAGGTGATAATGGCCAAGCAGTTACAATATTCTGTCTCCAAAAAACAAGTACAAAGCACAGAATAAATGACAGCAAGCCACCACTGTGCCACCATTTGCCTGAGAAGCGTTTCTCCTTCAGCAGCAGGGCCCTTGTCTGTTCAGCCTTTGCCCTGTCTCATGGCACTGCAGGAAAAAATCCCATCAACCAAAACAAAAAAATACAAAACATGAAGAAGACAGATGGACCCTTTTCTCCACCCCAGCATGGTGGGAAAGGTGTCACACTCCCACTGAACCCTGCCCAGTGCAGGCCACATCAATGCTGTGCCAGGGTAGGCTCCAGAGAACACACAGCTGCTCCTTCAGTGCAGAGCCCAACAGGCAGAAATGTCCAAAAATGCCTTATTCTGAAGTGTTTCAATGTTCAGCACAACACAAGAACAGAAATAAAAGCATGTGAAGGGTGATAAATGAGCAGAGCTGACTCATAGTGAGGTTACTGACATGATCTCACATCATGCTGTCACCAAAATTATTCCTACAAAAAGATCATCACAGAGGGGTCCATATGCACAAGATCATCACAGATGCTGACTCTGCCCCTTCTTACAGTTCTGCTCCTTCTCCTAATGTGGAAAAACAGATTGACAAACTCCAACGTGTTTTGTTTGCGGTATTTCACTGTTTTTTAGAAATATGTTTCTTGGGCAGGGGAAGGGGTGAAGAAGGGTGATGCTAACATCAATGCAGAAAGAATCTGTAGATTTTGAATGCTTTGTTAATAGGTTGCTTTGTCATTTCAAAGGTCCCCTTGGAATCCATGGCAAAACCCAGGTTTATTTCATCAAAATTAAAAAAGCTAATATGGCTGGTGAAGAAGTGTCAGAACTCAGAATGTCCCACAGACATTCTTGGACGTTCCAGACCCAGGTCAAAAGCATCTGAGACCCTGGCATGCAGCCAGAGACCCCTGTGGCTTTGAATCTGACCCATGGAACAGTTTACCAACTTTGCAGGAAGAACAAGAAGTCACAAAAGTTTAGATATTGTAGTAGAAGTAGTCACGAAGTAAAGGGTAGGATTTCTGAGTGCTGTACAGGGGGGTTTTAAGCCTTGTACGCAGGGGTCCAAGTTTTGTACATGGGGGTCAGGAGATCTAAGATGGAGGGACTTGGGTGTGCCCTGTCCTCTTTCTTTCTCCTTCCTAGCCTCCATGTCTTTGGTGATGTTGGCACTCACAGATTGGTCTAGAGTAGAAAGTCACCATTCAATATAGATAGTAGGTATTGGAGAAAAAGCATAAACATGTAGTACGTAATATATGATATAAAAGATGGCACCAGCCCCCTGGGAGGGCAGTGTGCCTTTGTCTGACCTGCTGAACGGGCCACAGCAGTTCAGGAGAAGAATCTTGTAGATAACCAACAATAAACTACCTTGAGAACAGACAACAGAAGACTACTGAGTCTTTCTTTGAAGGCACGGGTTGGAGGAGGGACTTTTCCATCTTTCGGGGTCATCCCAATCCAGGGGTGAAACCCCACAAAGAAGCACTGCAAAACTAAAACAGGCACCTGCTTATGGCGTTAGATGAAGGGAAATTTGATGTCTGAATTATGTCACCAGTTTCCACGTGCCCAAACTGGTGTACATCGGCATGCATATGCCTCTGTCTCAGTAGTCTCTGGAACTGAGACTGGGGAGATCCAGAGCAGGACCTGTTTTCCCTGAGCCCCTCTCTGGCCATCCTCAGCACACCCAGGTGCAAGGCAAGGTGGGCCAGGAGTGCTTGCTCTCAGAGGGATGCAGCAGCTTGCCCAAAACCTGAGCATCCCTCAGACCCCACTTTTCAGGTCAGACTCTTCTCCTGCTTTCTCTGCTGATGTTCAGACTTCATTTAGACTTCCCCCAGGAAAGGCTCAGAGGGGACCTGCACAGGCCTGAGGGTGGCACATGATGAAAAACAATCTAGGTTTTTGAAAATGCAGAGAAGTGAACAATATTCCCCAGTGGTTCCTGTGGACAGGAAGGTCTCAAGGGAGACAACAACTAAACAACAACTGCCCATGGCAAAACACATCAGAGCCAACCAAGGCAGGTGAGACAGCTCTAGGAAGGACATCCCTGGTTACGTTATTTCGGAAGGGTACAGAAAGAAAAAGGCTCATTGATTCTCTTGGAGTATCAAACTTTTTGATCACACAGCAATTCGTCCCCAGCTAAACAGGTAAATATTTCAGTGTAAGTAAAAAGATCGTGTTGCATGAGTTTGGTTAGATAAAAGCACCCCAGAAAAAGTCTGTAGATTCCCATGGGTATTTCAGTTTGTTTTTTTTTAAAAAAAAACCCTGCAACCATAATTGCTATTGTAAAAACCCCCTAAAAACCAAACCAACTGTTGGTACTGGTGCACTGTGCACAGAGCCCCACTTCACCTATTTTAAAGAAGTTCTAATCAACCCGAGACAGAAAAGTTGCCCACCTAACTAAGGATCCAGCTGCAATAAGCAGATTGATTAGAAACACATCAAGCTATATTAAGGCATGTTTGTTCTTTTATTTACCATTTAGCCTCTCATCTATTCTCTGCTGTAACTCTTGGTCTCTTCAAAACACAGGATTAAAAGCAAAGGAAATCTCAAATAATGGGATAAAATGAATGTGCAGGAAATGAATGGGTGAATTAGATTACAGCAGATGAAACACCGAGGTCTCAAATGCAAAATGCAGGGAGTTTATTTAATTTGTTACTCTTTTAAAATGAAAATATGCTCACTGACTTGAATTAGTAATTTTCCTGTTCTAAGATATGTTAGGCCATTACAGCTAGGCCTGTTTCCAGAGCAGTGAAATAAATGGAAAACAGCCAGTCTCCCAGGGAACACAGTCCTCACTGCATTTTGCCAACCTAGTGGAACAGTGCTAATGTCAGCTCCAGAGAAAACCACGCTTCTGCTGGAGGGGCCGCCTGCAAAGGAATTGAGAATGACTGGCAACAAATACTTCAAATGGCAGAGCAAGGCATTGTGGATTTTCTCCAATTTTAATGTGCATGGTAAGCACAGACAGTAATTGATTTAAAGAAGATTTTAAAAACCCATCATTCCTGAACATTCCCTCCCTCCCTCCTCCAGTCAGCCCAGGGTTTCACAAATAACTCATCTGGAATTTGATGTGGCTGGAGCACAAATCCATTGGAAGCAATGGGAACAGCAGTCCGGAACGTCCCAGCTGGGTTCTGTCAGTATGAGAGAGAAACTGCTCTGTCAGTTGCTGACCCAAGTCAGGGCAGCTCAGCCAACACCTCCACCCCTCCAGGCTTCCCAGATATCTTGTTTTGCATGTAATGATCTAACTGAGGGGACTGAAGTCTCTGGTGGAGAGCCACAAGTGTGTGACAGCCCTGTCCAAACACATCAGCAGATCACAGGGTGTGGGGACAGTGAGTGCCCACCGTGCTACTGCATCACAGCTCCGTGATGAGATGACTCTGACCATCCTGGTACCCAAACATTTCAACTGTTGTGAGGATACAGGAGACATTTCTGCCACCACAGCCTCAAATGACATTTGGCATCTATTCAGATCACAACTTCAATGAAGATTTGGGAAAATTGTGCCATAGTAAAACATTCTGGGACTCCTGGGTAAGGAATTGGACCATATGATACCACGAGGCAGACCTTGTTTGCCATTTTAATGTGTCTGCTGATTGGACAGGACTGACTGGGATGGAAACCTTTAAATTTATTATGGATATTCCACATAAAGGAGGCACATTTACACCACTGCCTTCCATGTGCACTATCCTACTATTTTTGAGAGACTTCTACATTTAGACCGTGCAGACAAGGCCTCAGAACACCAAAGAGTTCCAGACCCTGACGCTCCGGATGCATTTCAAACAGGGAGAATATACAGTGAAATGGATGTGACTGGAATAGTCAGTCACAAATCAGCAGTCTACAAGTACAATCAGTTCAGTGTAGAAAGTTGCTAAGTGATGAGTGTTTGGGATTTCCTATGTATTTTTATGAGCTGTTGCTCTTTTCTCATAAAAAGATTCACATCTGCTTTGAAGGATATGTGGCTGCTGGTGCTTGGCTGGAGCACAACATCCCAATTCAGTGCTGAAAAGATATAGATATACATTGCCAGTAAAACATAATTAAAGTTGGCATTCCCAGTGACTGGGATGTGGGACCAGGAGCCAGAATGCCAGATCTTAGTCTCCAGCACTGCTGATTTTTGGCAAGTTTCTACTAGAGTCTGCTATCTTAGTGTGTTCAACTTGAGATAGCAATGGCCAGATTTGCAGGGCAGCAAAACTGGCATCTCTGGGGCCAAAACCAGCAGATGGATTTTCCAAACAAACTCATGAAAGCTCACTGGAGCTGACTGTAGTTGGAAACATGGCAAGTGGCCACAAAATGCTAGGTGTTGAATAAAATTCTGAAACTTTTCTGCTCTTACTCAGCTGTCACTCGTGAGATCTGAGCCACTGACAGTCCATCCCCAGCCAGCTCTTCCCTAAAGGTAAGCACTTTCTGAAAATCAGCCCTGTAGAGGTCAAGATGGAAAGACTTTTGGTGACAGAGACAACCCGTGTTGCTGGTCAGTTCAAAATTGCAGCCTTGAGTACTCTCATTCTGCTCTTTTCTTCCAAACAAGTAAGCACAGAAAGGAGCACACAAAGTGTTCCATAAAGTGTAGCTGGTTCTTAGAACCTCACAGGATTACCTGGAAAGGGTAAAACGTGGCATTTAATTTTGCCTGTTAAAATTGTCAGCCAAAAAAAAAGAAAAGACAATTAAGCCTTTTGCAAGGACAAGTCTAGCTCCTACTTTAAAATTCACTAGATGCTTTATACTACCCAAAGCCTGATCCTGTCTGAAAAGCCAAAAAAATAACATTACTAAACAGACTTGAGTAGATGATGAGACCACACAAATGATCTTGTTACAAAAGATGCCCTAGGTCATATAATTCATGCAATTATTAGGATACACATTCATGTAATCTTGTTCTGATAAAACTGTCTTCTAGCGTGCCTTAAGACTTGCTCTGATGCTCTGGCAGTTTAACAGCTGGAAACCCCAAGGAACCAAACACTTTGACCCTTTCTCTTATTTGTTGGATGCAGCAGTTTCTGGCCTCAGGACCCATTTGGATGCCATTGAATCAGATTTTGCATCTTTTCAGACTTCAGGAAAAAGACATAGAACAAGGAAAAAACCCATTAGATTGAAGCTTGGGTGCTGGAACACTTGATCAGAGCAGCAGTGGGGTTTTGGTGGCACCATTTCCCTCGTTCCACTGCAGCTCTGAGTGCAGGGGACTCGTGCTCTCTCCAGCAGCACTCCCAGCCCAGGTGGAACGCCAGGTTAATCCCTCCCACTATTTCATGTTCCTTGCAGCAATGGGATACCCACAAGCTTCAAAGGAGTAGACTAATTTAGAAGAGCCTTTAGAAGAGCAGAATGAGGCCAGGGCTGGATTTGTCTGGTAAAAAGTGCAAACCTGCACAGAGGGAAGCAGACTGTCTGCCCTCCACAGAGATGAACTCATATCTCAGCCCCGTAATTACCCTGATGGCTGATGTTTCTTGCTTAACCACAAACTAATCTCCCCAGGCCCAGGGCCAGTTGTGCAGTTCTCCAGTAGAATTGATGCAACAGCAAAGACCTGTGACTTGAAAGAACCTGTCAGGCTGACAAAGAGAGGAGGTATTGGCAGGAGCACACAGCTCCTGCTTCAGGATTGCCTGAAGGGTTCCTAAATTCAGTGCACAGCACAGACTGAGTGGGTGGCTTCCTTGGCTGGCTTTCCTTTCTTTAATTTTCTTAATATGCTGTAAGGAGCTTGGAGTTCTCTTTGCATCAAAATGAGCCTACCAATACCCCCTGGATAATGCCTCTTTTCCTCCTGGGGAAAAACAAAAGGGTTCCTGGAGAAACACTGCAAGGATCAGATGATCTTGTTTCATTAATGAATTACTTGGGACTTATCAGAATCATTCTCAAGATGTTACCTCAGAATATGATGTGCTTGGTCATTATTATTCAAAGTATGTTCCTCCTGTGAGTGTGAGTCCCCCAGTCAGCTCAAAAAATATTCACTGCATTATGGCCCTCAATTTTTACAGAATTAACTCATGTTAAATACAGCTAGAGTTGAACAGAAATGTGCAGAAGATTCCACCTTCCCTGATGTGCAAGACAAGAGACAAACCAGAATAGAGGCTTGATTGCAAAGAGGAGGAAAAAATAAACATAAGAGGAGTAAAATCCAGAATGCATGAGCCAGAGTCAAGCAGGCATGTACCCTGGCAGAATTAACTCAGGCACCACTGCACTGTTTCCTGCTATCCTTATCAGCTCACAAAACACCAGACTTTTCACCATGGCCCTGAAGGGGAGTTTCAGCTGTCCACCAACAACTCACACAGCACCAGCAAGGAGGTAAAAAAACAGAAACAGAAAATCACTTCATTCTCCAGTTTGCTATTTAGAGCTGTAAGGGTCTTGCAGGGGAAACAGAGAAACTGCATCATTATTAGAGGGCTGCTGCTTTACCCAGGAGCGGGCTGAGCTCCCCAGAGCCTGGAAGATGACTGCTTTCCTCCCCATCATGACAACTGCAGATGTGGAGGTCAGAAACCTTTCCAGGGCTGGCAAGAAGACTGCACCACAAGTGTAAATTTTCCAAAGTTGCCTGCACTGGGGAAAAGATTCCCAGCAGAGCTATAAAAGTGATAAAAATAAACTTTGATGGACACAAGGAGGACTAAGCAGACTTAGTTCTACTTGGGAAAACACTAAAAGTTGCAAGGAATAGCCAAAGAGGACGAAACTTCTCCTTTCAAACCTTTTGTTGAATTGTCTCCCCAGACTCAGAGCACTTCCTATATGGCCAGAGTCACCTTTTCATAACCTGGCAGCAGGTGCCTTTCTTTGGGAATCAGGAACCTTTGGGATTTCAGTGTGCTTGGCTGAACAAAGGTGGGCACTGGGAGCAGAGGCTGGACTAGTTTTACCCAGTTTTACCCAGTTTTTCCCCTGGGCCGGTCACAGAGTGCTGTTCTGCAGGCCCAGTGCACAAAGCAGCAGCTACACCGAGCTCTTACAGAATTAACTGTGGTCACAACAAGAACTGCAGAAACCTGAAGATGGATAGATTAGCCCAAGCAAAGAATGTGCTGTAAGCTGAGAAGGCAAAAGGTGGATTTCTCTGGAGGCAGACGGAGAATACATTTACATATGAAAATCTAATACACACTGAAAAAGGGAAAGGGCATTACATAAATAATGTGAGGGAAGAAATGAAAAATATGTATTTTTAAACACATTCTAAAAATGGTTTCCAGCACCTGCAAACATGCTGCTCAGCCAAGCAAAGACCCAGAGGCAACAGGCTTGAGTCAGGCAGGCACACACACAGACCAGAGGGGCCCTGCAGAACATTGCTTATTCACACCAAGTTCCCTTCAGCTGGAGGGTGTTAGGAGAGTATTGGGAGGGATCTCTTTTAATTTGTCTTTATCTTCAACAACCTGCAGACATTTGGTACTGGCCACATCACAAGTGGGCTCCTCAGCTAGACAGACTCTTGGTGTCATCACTGCCGGGATGAAAGTGGAACACAAATTGCTGGGAAGGAGCAAGAGCACACTGGTGCCTCCATGGGTGAAGTGGTGCCCTAATACTCTGCATCTCAAGGGGAGACAGGTACAGGACTCAGAAGAAAATTGGGATGTGGGAAAGGAACTCTTCCTTGTGCTTCAGCTCAGAACTTTAATCCACTAAGCTAAAGAGAAGAGCTGACGTGTCCCCTCCTCAGGACTGAACCCCAGCTGTTCACTTCTGCTGGAGATGTGGCTTTGCCATTCAAATGTGGCACATCCACACACTCCCCAGACCCAAACACTGGCAGCTTGGCCTGGCAGGAACCTGCACAGCCATTTCCCTCATTTCCCCTGTGGGGATGAACAACCAGATCACCTTGTAACTCCCGATACACGAGAACTTACACTAAGCCAGCTGTAATGGCACCTTTTGGCTGCTTATTGATTTCCACTTTACTGGGTTTGCAGGTTATACTGCTTCACTGTTATAGGATTTTCCTGTCCTCCCATTCAGATCGACTGAAAAGGCACAGGGCAGTTTCTTCCCTTCCCAGTGAGGGAAAGGCACCTGCAAGCTCCAGTGGCAGAGCAGGGCACAAAGTCTGCAGGGACCACGCAAGGCTGATGTCACCAGTAAGGCAGCAGCTCTAAAATGTACAACCAGAATCAGAGAGAGAGAATCCTGTTGATAAAGAGCTGTTTTACACTCTCCTGAGGTTACCTTCTGGGCATGAGAAAAGCAAGAGTGGCATCACAGCTTCCTCAGAGGTGGCCACCTGTCCCCTGAAGCCAGTGGGAGCTTCCTGCCTGCTCTGGGTTTGCCCCTCAAAGACATCCAAAAGTACCCCATAAGCAAAACCAGACCAAAGTAGATCTCTATCCATCTCCTCCCTGACAGATGGTATCAAGGTAGTAGAGGCTGTGCTGCTCTAATCAGTGCCAAAGAACAGTTAAAACTGAATTAAAACACGGAAGTCCATTTGCACAGCAAAGCCTGTAGCTTCAGTTTTGACAGGCAAACAAAGCAGGGACTGTATGTAACACCTGAACTATTTCTGGGGAAAAAAAAAAAAAAAGAAAGGAGTGATTTATTAAACAAAAACCTAGTCCTCAGGGAAGATCTGATGGCCAAGAAAATGCTGGCTGCATCTGAACTTCCTCCCCTTGACTCAGAGATTAAAGTTGTGTATCTGCAAGTTGCTTTCAGTGGTACTGGAGGGGACTTGTTAGATAGCTGCTTGCACATGGCTCCAGCAGGAAAAAGCTTTTTTCCCTGTGGTTCATTTTTTTGTCTTATAGAAGAATAAAAAAAAGACCATGTCTCTACATGAAGAAAGAAATTGCAAAAGCTCTGCTCTGCCCCTCGTCACTGGAGATGGATCTGTTCTTTTATTTACACTGCATGACATCCAGGCAAGAAAAAGCTCCACAGAAATAAATTAGGGTCACTCTCTGTCAGTGCAGATGTGCTCCTGGCTGTTAAGCAACAGAATATGGCATAAGCCCCTACCTCCACTCCAGAGAAAATTTTGCTGTGAAAATGAAGATGCATTGCAGATCCTAAAGGTGATGGTAATTAGCACTGGAAAGGGAATAATCAGCAACATTTCCTCACATGAGTAGGACCACCACAAGCATCTCTCCTTGTGAAGAAGTGAAATTCTCCAGGAGGGTATAAAAGTACATGTTTCCATCTGAGGAACATAATGGAGAAAAGTCAGAAGGATATAACTTTCAAGAGGCCTCCAAGGATTGAGGGGGTTTGTTGTTGCTGTTTTAGGAAGAAGCAGCTAAAAAAACCCCACTATTTCCTGAAGAATTCTGTTTGGAGACAGTCTTATTGCAAAATCAACTTTGAAGCATATTAAACTAAGAAGGCATAAGATGCTCTCATTCCAGAATAAGAATTGCTGTGGAAATGTTCTAATGCACTCTACATTCACAGTCTGCCTCAGATGCAAATGAAATCTCAAGTGCCAGCAAGCTCCAGACAGAAGCTCTCCCCAAGTGCTTTGCAATGATGGGTTTAAACTCTGGCAGCACTGTGCCCACAGCAGCTGATGTCAAGGTGCTGTTTCCCTCATATCCTTGGCCATTAGGAGCATTGCCAGGAAAAAAAATCAGAGCTCACGTGTCACCAGGGGTGAGGACTCTCTGACTTTCTACCTTGAACAGTCAGATTGAATTTTAAGGTCTTAAAGGTGAACTTAACTTTAAGAAACAGCCCCTTTTGCTGTGTGAAGGAGCCAGGCTACAGAAGGGAGAGGTGCCACAGAACACACTGGGATCCCAGTGATCTGCTGGCCCCAGGGAAGGCAACCCTCCTGCAGAGAATTAGGGGTGCAGGTCCAACAGGTTTCCAGCTCTGTTCCCTGCTTCTGCCAAGGAATGAGCGACACACCCAGCCTTTGAAAGATGGCACCTGGGCCAAGGCTGGGTCACAGCATTTTTCAGCTCTACTCTGGACTCTCTGACAGATCATGTCCCATTCGATGGAAGGCAGGTGAAGCTCACTGAGGCTGAATGGCTTCTCCTCAACCTGGGAATTAGGCACCCTCCTGTTCTCTCTTTGCTGTTACAACACCAAGCACAAGTGCTTCTAAGGGAATAGGACATGAAGTTGATCAGTGTTGTACTAAAATCATCACAGCAGTCACACTTCAATAACTACAAAAATTGAAAACTCTCAGTGATGCTCCTTTTGGGTAGGTGGAGGCCATGGTGAACCAGAACTTGCCCTGTTGACATTGTCTGTGTCACACTTGTTCTGTAGTCACCCAAAGATTATGCTCACCAATAATATAAAGCACATCCATATTTTAAACATTTTGCTTACACACTGTACCACTGGCTGAAAATTTTCAAGTTAACTTTTATCATGAACAAAATTTCACTTAAGGAGACCTGCAGACTTTTCCTTTCCCCTTCTTTTAACTGACCACAGATCTTTGCCTTCCTATGTTCTTTCTCTTTCCCACCACATTTTTTCCATGAAGTGACAAAAAATAAAGAAACAAGGAAAAAAAAGAGACAAAGGGAAAATAGGAGAAAAATAAGTGAGCTTGTATGAAATTTATAATAAAGCACTCTTTGAAAACCTGTAGCATTAGAAAAAATACAAATTAATTATTTTTCATTGATCTCAAATTATCTTTTACATTTAGCAGCAGCAAGGACTAAAGCCATAACCTCCAAGTCAGAGCACAGATACCAGGAGTGTGTTACCATTTGTGGAACATTTAATAAGTAATTTGACCCTTGAACCAACACTATAGGGCACATCTGAAAAATGCCATTTAGGGGTGACACCAGTCACTAAGGAACCAACCTTCCTGGCCAGAGTGATATTTTAGAGAGCTCTTTGCCATTGTTCAAAACTCCCCTAAATTTACCCTTTCTGCCTACAAAGTGTTTAATAGAAGTTTGCCCCTGCATTAGGGTCCCAGCAAAGCAATTTGTGCCTACATTTCTTCTTAGGTAAAATTAAGCAGAGCTGGTAATGAATGTGCACCATTATCCTTTCCTTCCCTCCTCAGAGTGCAGAGAAGCCAGACTGCACTGAGAGAGCAAAGCCAAGCTCTACAGGGCTGCTGTCTGGGGCAGAAGCTGCTCTCATCCCAAGTCCCTTCTTCTTGCCCTCCAGACAAGCTTTGCACCCTTATCTCTGTAAGCTGGAGAAGTCAGGGTGCCATGGCTCTCATAAACATGTACACAATGCAACAGGCACCCCAGGAGCTTGTGAGCAATCTGTGCAGGGGCAGAGGGAAAATTTAATCCCAGTGCCCTTGTGTCAGAGGAAGGTTTGCAGCAGCCAAGTCCCAGTCACTCATGAGTGCTGGCTGCTCAGAGCAAAGCAGAAGGAGCAGGAAGGTAAGTGCAGGGCACCTCGGAGACAAAAGGACTGAAAACAAAATGAAAACAACAACAAAAAAAAAATCAATTCAGCTGAACTCAGCCAGGGCAGGCAAAGAACAAAGGGTCAGAAGACAAAGCGGGAAACAATAGACCAACAAGATGAATATCAGTTGTGAGGAAGAGCTGGGGCACTGCTGAAGGAGAATGGAAAGGGCTTAAATTATAAAAACTAGAAGAGATTCCTAATTGTGAATCCTGACCTGCAGCACAGCTCTCACACACTGCTGCACTGACTGAAAGGGCTCATCTCAGCCTCGATTCCTTGATGGTCACTTATCAGAGCCCTTTCCTTGCCATTGACAGAGAGATGCAGATGAGATCTAAAGACAACCTCAAACTTCCTGTGGTTTTTACATCTTTGTCCTGAGTTTTGCATATTTATTTCCTGCCTTGGCCCAGAGAAGATCTGGTACCTGGGGTAATACTGCTCCCCTAAAAGTGTAGGACTTGCTGCCCATGGCCATACAGAGCAGTAACACAGAAAAGGACCCTGATAACTGGGCAGACATGGATAAACACCTTCAGAATCCACTCAGGCTGCAATTTTCACCGGGAAAACCAGGCCACATTAAGGAAAGCCAAGTGATCATGAAACCCAGGTAATCAATACTTTCTGTTTTTCCTATCCTCAGACATCAGCCAAGGCCCAGTGTCTACAAATAAGATGTGCTTTGCCCTGAAGGGAAGTTGGTAGGGCTGGGTGGAAATGATCTTTAAGCCCATGTTATCCAAAAGCATGAGCAGCCAAGAAACATTGCAAAACCAGGATGTTCAGGAGATTAATTGGGCAATCTCACGTGGAGACAAAATAAATTTGCCTGTTGTTCTACAATGAAAGCCTTTCTCAATTCTCCTCCCCCTTGAAGACCAAGGGCTCCTTTAGCTCTGTGATTACTCTAAAGAGGATTAGTTAAGCAGAGCTAGTCAAAGACCTGCTCTGGGCAAAGGGCAAACCGAGTCAAACAAAGCCACATGACATTTCTTAGCTGCACAGGCAAGGCTGACCTTGCTGTCCCAGGGCTGAGGAGTTACTGGAAGCAGAAAGATAAGCACGCAGGGGTGGGCTGGAGAGGGGTGAGCCTGCCTGACCAACTTTCTTTTCCTGCTACTGCAGATGGAACAGAAGAGGGGGGCTCAGCCACAGAGCAGCCACAGATGACACAGCTCTTCCCTCCAGGACAGCTCAGGTTTCCAAAACTCTGGAATTCTGGGGATTCCTCTGCAGCTGCAAACAGCAACACCCAGCTCATGCATGGTCCACCTCCACCCTGCCACCACCACACCTTCTGTTCTGTGCAGGAGCTCCAGAAAACACACCTTGTGAGGGAATGAACCACATGACTCTACAGCCTGAGGAATTTAAAGTCATCATCAATTTCCTCCAGCGCAGGAACCAAGGTGTATAACCTCTCATACCTGCCTGACACCACAATGAATTGATTCCAAGCCTGTGGTACCTTGTAATAGCCAATGTCACAGTGGGTGTTAGGAATTCCTCCAGCAGTCTGTTTGCATCAACAAGACTTTAAAAGGAGCTTTTATTTCCCTTACTCCAATATGGATGCTTTAGTATTCTCAGAACAACCTCTCTCTCCTGGGATGCTTCACACTAAAATCTCATCCAGAAGATTTACAAGGGACAGACAATAGTGGTTTTCATGTTGCCTTAGAAGCCAGGGAGAGTGTTTCCCTTTGTATTAAAGCTTAGGAGCTATGCACTTAAAGAAGAAAAATCTTGGTGGGAAGGATGAATGCAATTTAACATCTTTAAGAGAGCCCTGCAGCTCGTTTTATGGTTGGGCTGTTGAATTCTGTTGCCTTTGTTTGCTTCTCATCATTTGGTTTCCTGAACACCTGTAAAAGAGCCCATGAACTGCAGCTCCTGCTCACCACGTTCCCTCACTGCTCCTAAATGCTGAGCTGCTCCTGAAAGGACAGGAGTGTTCCCATCCTCCTGAAAGCACAGGAGTGTTCCCATTCCCATCCTCTCCTGACACAACTTGTGCATGTCATTGTCTGGGTGCAGAACACCATTCACTTCATGGAAAGATTCTACTCTTCTTTCGACCAAGAGCGGTCACCTCTAGGGTGGAACTCTGCACTAGGGGATGCACTTTGCTATGGACTGCAGCCAGAAAAGATTTTCATAGGATACCATAAGTATTGAAAGGGAATGTCTTTATACCTCAGAGGGTGGGGTGGCAAGAGAGTATTAAAAATACCCTTAAAGTGGAGCTTCCGTGTTGCTCAGTTCTCTTCGGTCTTAGCAATGCAGCCCACAAAGAGAAACACTGGAAAAGGCTCCCAAAAAAGGCATTCCTGAACCAGAGAGCACTCCTTCCTTGGCTGCCTGGCTGTGGCAGAGCCCCCTCCTGCACCCAGAGATACCTTACAAACACATCCAAAGAGGAATTGCAGACTAAGCCTTTAAACATATGCATTCCATTCATTGGAGTCTAGAAGTAGCCAGGACAGCAGAAGTGTTTGCTTCCATTCTCTTTCATTTGGCAGAGAAGACAGAAGTGAGACTTGACAGTAATACAACAAACATGCAATTACAGGATTCCTATTCCCTATGGAATGGTATTTTCTTTCCTCCTCTGGTAGGAAACATAGCTTGGAAACGAAGATGAATTGGCTTGCTAGGCACAAGAATAAAACAGATCAGGGAGATGCAAGCCATGCATTTATTCAGATGCACATTCAGTCTGATGGGAAATCTGGCAGATGATGTCCTCAAGCTTCTGAGGACCCAATCATTACCACCACAGGATTTTCTAGGTGCACTGCTTAATTCTCCACTGCAGCTGCTGTTCCCAAAAGGATCTTATACCAGTGGCTACAGAACTCAATTTCTTTTAGGAGAAATTTATACCCTGGAGACAGCTAAGCAAGGTCATCACCTCTGGTCCTTCAGAAAGGTTCTTTCCACAGGTAAAGGCTGAATTTACACTTGCATGTATAACATGTCCTGGCTTTCAGTTACTATCACTTACGTCCTAATGCTCAAAAGATTTATGCTTAATAAAAGAAACAGAAAAGCAGCTTTTAACCCTGACAATATGTTCCTCCTCTTTTTTCACAAGAAAAGGCAGAGTTTGGGTAAAATTCCAAGTAGAGGAAACCGGCTTCAAAAGGACCCTTCTCACACTTAAGACTCAGTTTCCCACAAGCAATATAAAACACAAATCCCAAACATATAACAAAACAAACTCCATAATACAACCACAAAAACCCACCCAAGTCACATTTATTTTATTTTAGCAACTTCACTCTCCTACTAACTCCCTCAGGTTTCCTGCAGGATCAAATTCAAAGAATTTGAAGGCACTGCCTCCACAAAATGAACTAGAAAACAGTTTTAAGAGGCCACTTTGGAATCGGTCCAGGAGTTAAATCCTTCATAGCACCTGGAGCATCCTGGTGACATAGAGAGCGAGTTCAATTACCCACTAGCCCAGTAAGTTATAGTGCAACATCAGAACTTGAGAGACAGCTGCTGGGAGACTTGTTTTCAGGCATTCTGTTGCCTGCTATTCCATGTTTTAAATTTAGAATCAAAATTTGTACAGGTTTTCAGATTTTTTTTTCCCTGCCCTCTGCTGGCAAGAGGGTGAGGGTTAAAAACACAGACAAAGAATGCAAACAGAAAATCAAGAGACCTTGCCCAGTGTAATCTGTGCCTTCATTTCATATCATCTGATTTAAGGTGAAGCAAGAGGGAGCATTCATTTAAGCAGCTATAAAGAAAGAAAAGATTGATTGAAAAGTAATTTTTTCTCCGTTCCTTATGGAAAAGAGTTCACAGGTGTCTGTTTTTCTTATATTTTCTTTTTAATGGCTGTTCCCTTTTCTGCCCATAAGATTCAAGGTCAGCTCCAGGTCAAATTACACTGAGCCTGAGATGCTCAGCAACTTGAAACCCAGCTGTGGGATTCCTGTCCCTCCTGTATTCCCCTGGGCTTCCATTCTGGCATCCCAGCCTGGAAATCCCTATCAGAGGCTTGGGGTACAAATATTCATTTCTGCATTTAGATGGCACGGTGGATGCCACACTGGCAAATCAACAAATGGGATCCTACTAACAGAACATGCTGAATCAATGAGTAAAATACGTGTCTTGGTACATCTAGACATGCTTAACCTTGGCATTACTGACTGCTGGCAAAAGTTAGAGCATAGAAGATGAACTTAAACGTAGGAGTGTCTCCTACAACTTTCCGTGGATGTGAGTAGTGAGGGACAGTTGCTTTTCTCCCACAAAGAACATAAAATCCAGCAAACATAGGAAAGAAAATAAGACTCTGAGAACATTGGGGCTAAAAATACCCCTATTTCCAGGTCTTGGATAAAATCCAAGCCTTCTGAAAGCTGCCTTATGGCCAGTGTTTAGAGGGTAGGGGCTTGCATGGGTTATTAGTGCATGCTGTTACCTGACATCTGTAAGAGTTAGTTTATTTGCCTTTACAGTATGGAAGAGAAAACAGCCCACATTTTCTTAAAGGAAAATACTGAGGGGGAGAGAAATGAGGAAAAATACCTAAGAAAGGAAAATAATCTAAACCCACAATTTCAGAAAAATCCCTCAAAATCTGAGCAGCCCAAGAGAGATGAGTTCAGGCTGTAAGATGAATTTGCAGTTCTTTGTGCTCACTACAAAAGCCCTCAAGGAGCAGCAGTGATTCCAGCAGTTGGTTAAAAAATGGTCTATAATAGCAAAATGAAAACAAATCTTCTCAATCCTGAACCCTACTCCTACTTATTCATCCCTAGAAATGGTGCAAACATCAATGCTCATGGTGACCATCACCATTGAGGAGGAGCCTCTGGATTGAAAGGTATCCATGTAAACATTCTGATTATCCTCTCTAATGACTGGGTCTCCATTTCCAGCCCTGAGCTCTACCACAAGCAGTTAAGAACCAGCAGGAAAACTTCCTAAAAAAGCTAACCATTGTACTAACTCTTAAAAGACCAAAACAGAAACAAAAGGTTCTTAATCCATCTTTTTTTATGAAGAGGCCCTCCAGGGTTTTGTGGCAGCTGCAGCATGTGTGAAATATTACAGCATTTGTTTGTAACTGCTGGATGAGGTGCCTGATGATTCTGAGGAGGTCTGGCTACTGCTGCAAGCACTCCACAGCTGGAAGGTGACAGAAATGTCTATCCAAGTTTAAAATACTTACACATTTGCAGGAATGAAGGGCATTTGTATCCAAAACTCAGTTTTCAGTGGATTTTTCATAGTAGAATATGAAGAAGAATGACACAGAAACAATTTTGAACAGAGAGGTGACAAGCTTTTTTCTTCCCACAGGAATACAAAATCCTTGCTTAGATTCATAATATGTGGGTAAAGTGGAGGACAAAGGATCGAAAGACAGGCACAAGCATCTCCTGATGTATTAAACCTAGAAAACTTGCTTCTCAGAGGCCATGGCTTGTCAAAAACAACAACAACAACAAAACAAACAAACAAAAAACCTCACAAAAACCACCAAAAAACCCCACCAAAGAAACGGGAGCTGTAATAGGTAGTTTCTTCCAGGCCCCAGGAAACTCCTGTTTGAAGTACACAGCTAAAAATGCCTCAGCAAAATCCAGGCCAAAGAGGGCAGGAAGGGAACTGGCCAGCTCAAAGACAGGTAGAAAAATGAGTAAGAAGTCAGATATTATCTTCAGGCTTTAAAGACAACAATGACTGAGCTGATTAAAACCAAAGATCAACGGGAAAAATGAAAAACAAAAAATATAAAGGTTTTAGTTCATTGTCTATTCCCCTATGGACTGATTCTCCAAGCTTGGGCAGTCACTGTTCTGGTCTTCCATCCATAAGATGCTGCTTGCTCCTGGGGAACCTTTGGGATCAGTTTCCAGATCTTAATACTCCAGGTGGTGAGCATTATCAAACATTCAAGAAGAAATCTTTCCACCAAGAAAAAAAATAGTCCTGACATGTTCCATATGCACTGAGCTGGCATCTGGATATAAAATCTGCAACACCTAACTATGCCAAAAACCTTCCTGAGACTCCAGAAATAAAATTCCTAAGTGTGCCCTCAACTTGACTGCCAGAGGAATCTTTTTTATCCCTTCTTTTGATCCTCCCACACAAAAGTTTCCAAAGATGGAGCAAGCACCCAGTTTCACATTTGGCAGTGCTAGAAACAACGCTGCAGCGGCCTTGAAACGTTTGACATTTCCACTTGTCTGGATGCTAAATCTGCACAGGAGGCAGCTCTGCCTGCACGGGGCAGGGGCTCAGTGCAGAGCCCAGAGCCTGTGGGTCCAAGCACTCCCAAAGGAGTCAAACAGGAGCTACAACTCAGCCACAGCAAGTTTCTCATGTGCTTCTCCAAAAATGATACCTTGATACCTCCTTGTTATTTTTCTTGTATTTCCTGCTTTTTTTGTTTGTTTGTTTGGGTTTTCTTTGTTTGTTTTTTTGGTTTTTTTATTACAAAGCACTAAGTTTCCATGAGACAGTCAGAGCATGACTTCTATCTAGCTGTTTCATCAGGGTAAGCATGCCACACGCTTTTACACATCCTTTTCTTTTTTGTTGTTGTTTGATTATTTCCCTTTTGAATAAACTCTCCATTATCAAAATAAAATAACATCATTTACAAAGCACCGCCTCAGCAGCATGCCTCAGCTTTCATTTCACAGGGCTATGCCAGCAGCCACAAACAGAATCAAAGCAGCCAATTAAAAATCCATATTCATTAACAAACATCATGTGTGCTATAATGCCCTGCATTGACTGTGGCACGGCAGGAGATGGGAAACTCGCTGAGTGTTCCTGCTCTCAGTCTGAAGCATTGCTTGATTAGAGGAAGGGTTTTACCTTTGCTACTCCAGGCCAGCAAGGAGAGTGTCCTGCAAGCCCACGGGGCTGGGGCAGCAGAGGGGGCAGCTGCTGTCCTTTTGCCCCAACAATGCCAGACGCAGCACCTTGCCAGGATGAGGAGCACGCAGAGAACACCATGAACGTGTGCCAGACCCTCCCCATCGAGGTCTTTGGGTACCAGCAGGGCCAATGGCAATGGAGTCTGTGGCACCATGAGCAGACAACATAATAAACTCTGCATATGCTTGATTGATGCAGCTCATCGGCTCAGCAGGGCCAGGTCCAAGCTGCTGCAGAATTACCAAATTGCCCTGGCTCCAGGGGAGCCACTTTGATTTACACCATCAACACTTCCCTGCTGCAGACAGTCACATGCATAAGTACAATATTTCAGACCTGTACAATGAAGTTATATGAAGGCGTGCCAGGGTTATTTATTTATTTGTACCCACGAGCCTGAGATTTACAACTCTTTATAAATACAAGCTGGGCAATTTGCTTTCTATTTTTAGCAGGAATGCTTTGTGCAGGAAACAGCTGTCAGCCACTGGGAGCTGTGTTCCTCAGAGCAGCAGCTTCAGACAAAGAGAGGCCTCTTAGAATTCAACTGGAGAGCTAGGGTCACTGCTTTGTGATGGAAAAGAAGCTGGAGATGGTACACAGTGAGAAAAAAAATATGCAGTTATAAGAATAAACCCCAGAAAAATGGGCTGGAAAAGCTCTGAGAAAAGGACCTTTACACAAATATATTGCATGAGTGTGGCTGTCTCATTCTTCCCAAACAGCTTCAGAGCCCAACTCTGTCCAATTCTGACCAAGTTCAGCAAACCTTCACAAGACTTGGAGACAATCTATTCCTATGGCCTCAAGGAAGATGAGCAGCTGGGTATTGGAAGAGAGAATCTGCTGATATCCTCACTATGGAAAAATCTGTCACTTCCCCCTTTCAGAGCCAAAGCTATCCACACCAAGCACGTGCATCTGATGGAGAGGAGATCCCACCAGATCTGCCACCTTGGAGCAGACACTCACCTTGGCAGACGAAGGAAGAGGGCGTTTCCCCAGGATGCACCCGTGCTGTGATGAACACCACTTTCTGTTCAGCCCCTGGACGCAGGTTTGCTGCAGCAGAAAGGGGCAGGAGGCAGAGGGGGGGGAGAAAAAGAGAAACGAAGATCATTAAACTGTGCCCCAGATGTAGAAGCAAACAACTGTTAATTTTCAAAACACATCCTTTCATTAGAATTGGTCACACATTATAAACAAGCACAATCCCTAACCAAAGGGGCAGAGTCACCAGGTCTCCTTCCCAGACTGCACAAGGGTTGCAAGACTAATGACATGCAGCCAAACCTGCAACAACAAATTTAGCTCTCTTTTTAAACCCCAAGATTTACTGCAGCGAGTTTAACTGCACTATAATTGTGCTCTCACTCGTGATAAATGTCCCCCTGGGCCACAGGAATAGCACTGGGGCTCCAGTCAAGGTAAAGCCAATTGCACCCTGCATTACACTTGGTCCAAGCCTTAACAGTGCCAGGCAATGGCAAAGTGCTACAAATTATATTTATTAGGCTTTGCTCTGGAGGATTTAGAGGTGATTTTTTAAAAATCTGTTGAGTGTTTGGGACTGCATCTGCTCCAACTGAAAGAAAAGCTAAAAAAAAAAAAAGTGTAGAAAAGAGACCAAGATTAAATCCAGGAACCTTTTCCAGTGAGGGCATGAAAATGTGCCGTTTCCCCTTCAAATTGCAGGTAGGTGGAAGACAGATTTAGATCCCAACTATGCTGAATTTAACATGGGTTAATCCCTCAGCTTTGAAACCACACCACTATGGCCACCTGCTTCAGCCATAAACTACGTGGGTCAACCAGGATCCTTCTTTTGTTTGTGCTGTGACTGCATTTAATAAACAGCAAATGAAAATTATGCTCTTGCAAAATGGGTTTTGGGAATTTTAAAGACTATAAGAAGTCAGGACCTCAGTTAGATGTCTTATCTCAACCTGAACACACACAGCAGGGGTAATGTTAAACCCAGCAGGCTCCAATTGCTAGAGACAGTTTAAATCTTTGTTTTTGAAGTAAAAAGTTTACAGACTGGAAACTAAATCCAAGCTTTGTTGGTTTTTTTTTTGTTTGTTTTGGTTTTTTTCCTGTTTTAATTAGGTAAATGTATTGCACAAATATCCAAAGTCAGATTTTTATTTTCAAACATGTGTGAGAGTCCTCAAGACCATGCCTTAGTTAATTTTTTTTCATTTCCCAAATTCTTAGAAATGCTCCATTTTCCCTTGGGCAAATCACACCTTACAGAACCATAGGAATAATCAATACATTTTTTGCTGTTCTCAGGAGACAACTGCAGCAGATTTCTTCTTTTATTTCCTTAGCATCTCAAAGTCTTGCAGCTCTTCTCCCTATAACTCAGCCATTCATTTGTTCTCTCTTACACCAGCTTCACCATTCTCTGATGTTTTTGAACCCCAGAGGCAAAGAAATATAAGAAAGAAAGTCTCTGCCAAAGCCAGCAGCTGGTGGGGTCAATTCTCTCAGCAGAAGAAAAGTGGGAGGCAGCAAAAAGGAGCACAACCCCATCAGCAAGGAGTCGATGACCATCCCACATCATTTGCATTAGCATTAGGTAGTGTGGGAGGAAGGAGATAAATCAGCAAACCAACTTTAAGGAACAAAAGGAAAAGGCTGGGATCACTTTAGCAAGAGGAGATGAGTTTTCCTCCCCTCTTGGAAAACCAGCATTGCATTAAAGGGACTGTGGCACAGCACAGATGTGATGCTCAGCACCATGACTGCTTTGGATCTGGAACAGCACTGGTTGGAATCTTTTGGATAGAAGATTGGTTTGGGGTGTTTTGTGGCTTTGGCTTTGTTTGTTTTCAATTACAAAATTGTTGTTATTTATGCTTCATAACACTTATTAGAATCATTATTATGATCAATAACTTTCACTATGCATGTCTATTTTAATTGGCAATGAATTAAAATCCCCACAAGTCAAGTCTGCTTTGCCCCCAATGGCAATTAGTAAATTATATCCTGGTCTTTCTCTTGACCCATGAGCCTTTCCTTTTTATTTTCTCCCCCTGTCCTGGATAAGAGAGAGCAGCTGTGTGGGCATCTGGCTGCTAACCAAGATTAACCCACTAAACAACTACAAAACACTATTTCATTTTTTAATTTAAATGTTACATTAGAAATACATCCTATTTTCTACTTTAGGATTGAAAAGATCAATCAAAATTAAGAAGATTAGAAGTGTATAGCTTCGCTTAGTAGATGCCAAAAGCGCTTAAGCAAAATGACAGAAAGGCACACTCCATTTAGCTACAGCTTTGAGACTTGTGGAAATGCAGAGAAATCTGTTGTGGTACCACTTTTACCCTTCTGAAAACTATAGCAGTGAATCTTAGAAACAAAACTCTTTGACAAAACATGTTTTTTGGAAATAAAGGAAAGAAAATAAACATGTCTGGAATGGTTCCTATTTCATTTTCTTTTTGGAAAGTATCTTGAAGATTTAAATGAACATTTTCTCTTCTCTTTGAAGGCTACCACTATCATCATCATGGATAATATTTGCCTTGACTTATGACTGAGACCTAAACAATCTCACTGTGTGTTACACCCTGGTGGCCTGCTACTCACCCACTACCATCCTGCCCCTGCTCAGAGGAGAACTCCCCAGAGCAACGCTGTGAAGATCTGAGATGCTATTCAGAACAATCTACACTAACCTCAGCATCTATTCTGGCTCCCCAGCAACCACAGTAGTGATAAACACCAAGCAAATTTCGTACTGAAAAGAAACTCAATGAGCTGCAAGCAAGCAGCTCAGTTCTCTCATTCTGAATGTCACTTGTGCTGTTTGGCCCTCAACCCATGTTCCTTTCCCTCTAAAGCTTTGGCATGTCAAGCCAGTCACTTAACCCCACTGGCAACACTCCCTCAGCTCTCACCCAGGAAACAGCAATTTCCACTCCTGGTTGCTTATTATGCTACTGCAACTAAAGCAGGGTCGCACAGAAAACATTTTCTACTTACAAAGAAAGAGTCAGATCGAATGCTAAACTTTTATGAAGGCAAGAAATTCACTTAGCCATTTTCATTCAATTTTCATTTTTATGCTACTATAAAAACATGAAAATGATAGTGTTTGTATATAGCAGCTTAATGGTAAATATCTAGAACACTCAAGCAGAAATATTAAATTTATGGAATTCCATTTGCACCACCAAGATTAAGTACTATAACAGAACTGAGGTAGAACATCCCTCCTCAACCTCCAGGATCTTTTCTGCTACCTTGTCAGACCAGAATCAGACTACAGATTTGTGGTTTCTTTGGGTCTTGCAGCCATGATGTAGCTCATGATTCAAGTTCACAAATTAGCACTAAGGAGGAGAGATCTGACCCTGGAAGTCTGGTTCAGAGAGCCTTTAGGCTGGTGCCCATCAGGAGAACTTGGGAGTGAATTTCACCCCTTTGCAGAGGACTTCAAAGTTGAGAAGAAAGAAAGTAGAAAAATCTTGTAATCTCTGGAAGACTAGAAGGCTCTAATCCATGGGAATACATCATCCTACAAACATATAGCCAAATAACCATTTGATTTAAATATCCACGCAGATTTTAATGGAATGTTATCCACTGCAAATTAATTCCATATTGCCATCCTGTCCCAGGTACTTTGCACTGCGAGGTGGGATGCTGCCAGCATGTTTTTATTCAAACCCCTGCGAGTTAAAGGCTCCACAGAGGAAATCAAACCAGCTCTATTGCATTACTCTCCCGTGTGCCACCCCGGCTCGCCTGTGCCCAGCAGAGCTGGAACATCTGTGTCGACAGCGAGCGCCGGTGTCGACGCTGCCCCAAGTGCCTCATCTCCACCACATTAACCTGCTTCAGCAAATCAAATCCAAGCAGCATTTACTGTACTCTGGATTTTCCTAAGAGACCAGATCAGCGCCTAATCCCATTTATTTTTGCTCCTTCTGGCCACAAATGTCATTTCAGGTAAGAGCGTGCATCTCAGCAATGCAAGAGTGCAAAGGAACAGCATTTTTGGTCACTACTGAATCCCACTGGATTTTGTGAGGTCAGATTTTCTTTTTCACCTTCTTACATAGTTGGCTTCAGCAGAACAAAGAAACTAAGTGGGACAGAAGGTCAAAATGATGCCATTCGTACCACAGAGCGATGAGCAAAGACCGGGCTGCAGGTTCTGGAAGTCAGACACCTCTTCCTGTGCAGTTTTACCTGAAATGGGAGGCAGCAGTATTTTGTCTCCCATGTAAAATCCATGGAAGGTCACGTCTGTGATGGGGTAGCACTGCTACAGGGGACCCTCTCTGCTCATGGACTGCCCTCACCTCCCATCACATTCAGTCTGTCCTGCCTGGGGTTTTTTCAGCAAAGCCTCCTTTGTGCAAGGACCATCTACTCAGCAATGGCCCTGCATGTAATGCTCGAAACTGCATCCAAAACCTTCCAAATCTGGGTGTTCATTCAGGCTCTGTCCTTGACTCTGTCAGGTGCTTAAGTACATGATTTGTTGGACGGACTTGCATTGTGCTTAAAAATGTGCTTAACCATAATTTTGGCATGAGAGCCGTGCTGAATTGGGGCCATTTTGCAGGAAGCTGGCCTCTGAGATCATTGTCACAATGTTTTAAAGTTGGAGATTGTGCAACTATTATCCTTTATTGCTCATTTTATGCCAAAGTCTCCCTTTCTTTTTACATTCCTCTTAAAAGCGAAGCTATTTTGGAGCATTTAATATTATTTAATCTCTTTACTCTGGCAGCCTAGAAATTACAGGAACCATTACAATGGTCCTGTGTGAGCGTATGCTTTATTGATGTATATGCTGACCTAATATCAAATTGATTTTACTCAGCTTTTCTGCTGACCATGGAAAAATGCAAATTGGGTATTATATTTGCACACTAATTTTATTGGGCCCCTGTGTCTTCATAAAAAGATAAAGTTTGGGCTAATAAAAATAAAACATTTCTGGGGCTAATATAGGCAAATGTTTATGTAGGCAGGTAACAAATTGGTTTGTCATTTAGGGGAACATAAAGAGCACTAAAATCATCTTTAGGCAAAATAGATTGGTGGCTTTTGCTTAGCTTTTAGCTTTCATTTGCAAAATCAATTTAATGTAGCACAGTGTCTCAAAGAAAGGGTGACACAGGATTAAGACATTAATTGTATTCCCTCTCCGTAACTCCCCCTTATTCAGAGGCCCTGGGATTTGGGTTTGCTCTTGTTCAAAGCAAATTAAATATATTTTAGCAGAAAATGGGAAAAAGGAACCTTTAGACTTTTGCCATGTGTGAGCATCCTATTGGGACAGGGGCAGGTAGGAAAGTGGGACTCAGTGATCTGAAGGCAGATGCTGACAGAGTTAGCAACACTTGTCAGCGCCACCAGGAATCTGAAAGCACAGTAGCTGTGTGATGTTCTTCCTGGATATGGCTTTGTTCCTCCCTCCTCTCCCCTCTCAATCCTCTGTAGCAATGCCTTGTGCATCCCTCATGGCCTGGAGCCCTGCTGGAATGCAGCTGAGTGAACTTCCATGACAGTTTAAGTACACGGGCATATATCAACAGCCTAACTTCTCATTGAAAGGAATTGGCCTATTTACATCTCAGAGCAGACACTATTTCCACCCAGCTCTTCATCCCCTCCTTCCCCTTCCCAGCCTCAGTTGCAGGGTGTTTTGGAGGGGTTCCATGTGGTGGGAGGTTACATAAACAGTTCTGAACAGTTCTGATGTTAATACTTGACTGAATTTTCAACTTAATAGCCCAGCAAAGGGATCTGACTGTGAAGCAAAAGGCCAGAAATATCTCCTGGTAAAATTATGCTGAAGCACAGATCGAATGACGCTGCAGAGCTATTTGCAAAATCAGAAATGGCAAATGCCTACAGAGCAAGAGCCCCCTTACCTCCCAGCCACATTTGCTTGTTTTTAATCTTCATTACATCTTGTAAGCAACCATTTCTCCATTTAGGCTTTCTGATACTGGCAGCTCACTACACTTTTGAGGCAGGAAAATTAAATGCACGTAAAACCAGTCAAGATACACTCACGTCTTCCCTTCCTCTTCATCTCCACTAAAAAAAAACCTCCAAAGAACACTCCTAAAAACCTGAGGTTTTGTTTTTTTAAATTATACCTATGCAGTTGAACGTTGGAACATACAGTCCTATGAATAAGAATAGAAATCTGGAATATGAACAGCACATTATTCGTCCTCAAACGGCCAAGGTGATGACAACTCACAATTAAGGATGCAGACAGTAGCATTTAATGTCACCTACCTGCATCACTGTCATATCATAACAGTTTAGCAGGCAGGTCCCCAGCCTGCTTTCTTTTTCCGTTTTCTGCTTTGCTATTTATAAAGTCAGGTTGGAGTGTAGATCAACCCCTTGCCCTCCAGAGACCAGAGGCACGCAGTAAATTATGGGAAGGCTAAGTGGTACATCAAATGTGTCTCCTCAAAGCTATACATCATCTTGTTAAATTTGATGTCTAATCCCAGAACCCCAGAAATCATTCCCAAAATCCCAGAAAATGCATGTGTCCTTCAGATGATATAGAACGAGAAAGTAAAGTTTACCTGCAGGGAAAAGAAGAAAAAGTGCCAAGACAAAAACATTCTAGACACGATTTGCTAAAATCTTCATTTCACTTGAGTGTCTTTCAGTGCCATTTTCTTAAATGCCATTGACTCAGAACTCACCCATCTCTACTTGAATCCATGAGCTCTGATCTACAGTACTCACTTTATTTTTCCTTGCAATGGTTGACAATAAATTACAAACTGAATAAACCAAACATCCTATTTATCTCTCTCTAAAAATCTTACATCAGATAGAAATGCAGCATCTTACATATGCAGCAGCACTTCTCCAGTCACCACCAGTGACAGCAATAATGATCTTCAGCCATTCCACAGGGTTCTCTTGTCTGAGCTCCACAGCTCCTCATCAGTGAGGAGGAGATGAAAACACTCAGGAGCTGCCTGCTGCCCCAGAGGAAGCAGACCTCATCCTTTGGGAAGTAATCAATATTAACTGGTATCTTTCTTGCTCTCCCTGTTCAGAACTATCATCCCTCTAAAATTCTCACCATCTCAGTAGCCTTCACTTTTTACAAAGGGATAGAAATAAAATATTCAGATGCAAGACATTTCCACCTGAAATACTGCATCACATGGGTACTTTTTCAGTTTGTCTTTAAAATCCAGGGATTCAAAAGATGATGCTAGGACCTGTTAAAAAGCAATTCTCTATCAGCTCTCTCCAGTGGAGAGGGCCACGGCTGTGCTTGTTTGCTATAAGTATGCATGGACTTAAAGATAAGAGAACAATTTATGGCAGAATTTCAGCCAAGGTAGAAAAGAGGGAATTACCACCCCCTCTCAAAGTAGTCCAGCATTTACAGGAGCAGCCAGGACACCTTTGATATGTTTTGGGTTTTTTCCAGTTTTGCTGTGGCTTTGCCTGTGATTAACTTTAGTGCTCAGACTTTCCTATATAAAAAACTGAGAAAAACCATGTGCACTTCAGAACAGAATTGAGAGTCCCAGTACAGCTATTCTCAAACCTCTTCTAGTTTCTTTGAGATGCACAGCCACATCCTTGTGCTCATCATGGATTTTTCCAAGGAAGGCAGCGCTGAAAATGACATTCATAGCTGCCATGAGACACAAACTCTAGAATCTTTGAGTCCAGCATCTCTGACCTCTCAAGGCCAATGGATAAAAAAACAGGGAAGGAACAAGCTGCAACACAACATGCAAAAATTGGGAAAGATGTTTCTGGGAAGCTGTAACTAGAAAACCTCCACTCACTGGGGCTAGGTCTCATTATTCACTTAAGAAACAGGCAAAAAGTGTAACAGGAGGAGAAATTAGGAAAAAAGAAAATGCTGGAGCAGCCTGAAATGGTGGACAGAGCTGGAGACCTGCTTAGGTCTCTCTCTGTGAGGAAAAGAACTGAAAAGCAACCAAAGTTTCAGCCTGCTAGGCTAAAATCTCAAACCAAGGAGAAGTGAAGCAACACAACCAGCATTGTCACTAATTAATCTCCTGTGTTCCACCTTTTTGACACTGACCTGAACAACACGAACCCTTCTGTCTCTTATTCTTCCTGAGCACCCATTGAAAAGAAGTGGGGACATGATCAATTACAGGACACAGAGGATGATTATTTTTTTGATTTATGTGCTGCCTCAGACCCTCCCTGGGCAGAAGGACAAGGACTGACAGGGTTAGGAAGAATAAAACCTTCAGTGTACAAAACCTTGAAAGCAGTGATCCCAAGCAAGATGTGCAGGATGTTCTGCAAGGGGTTTTGGCCTTTACTGAGCTATGACTGTGAGCTCCTCAGTAGCTGAGCTAGTGGTCAATAAAAAGCAACCTGCTGAAATGAGATTCATGAAGAGCCATGCTCCTCAGAATGTGACACTGACCTCTCTGGGAAGCACCAGCACTCTGGAGAGAGGCTTGAGCACACAGGCAAGAAAGAGACACCAGCAAATTGTTTCTCTTTTCATATTCACCACTTGCCTGAAATCAGAATTTGGCCCTGAACCTGCAGCACCAAAAATTGAGATGCCCAGTAGAGGGTCTTACACCTCAAATTCAAATTTTGAAACACTTCAGCAAGGTGGGGGATGCAGACTACCCTCAGGGCTGAAGTACACACACCCCTAAGGCAGCCAGGAGCAAATCCTTCTTTACTGTCATTTTAGACATTGGCTTCAAATCAGGGTGAGAAACCTGTTCTTAATGTAAGCAGGATGGCAAAGATGGGGTGGAAAAGGCCCCCTTTTCATAGGCCCCTGCTTTTGTTCATTGATTCTCCTCAGATTTTAATGGGACATGATGTCAGGGAGTCCGTGGCTTGGGAGGAGACGACAGCCCTAAATCAGCTTGCTTAGGTGTGTGCTCTCCATTCACTGGCAACTGACCCCAGCACCAGCAAGTGTCACAGACACGACCTCAGACAGAAGTGCACTAGGAATACTGGACATGTATCATAAATCCCAGAGCCTGGCAGGACAAAGTCCTGTCACACCCTTGTCCTTTCCTTCAAAAGGAAGCAGTGAGATCTACGCCTGGAGGCAGGGCACTTTCCACTCCTTAAGGGCCAACAATTAAGCAAGCTGCCATTCTTATTCTGAGGCTGCTTATGACACTTTCCCCTCCGTTGCAAAAACAATTATCGTGAAGATGTTTAAATTCCACCTGGACACATAAAACCTTCTCCTTCCCCTGCCAGCCTGCTGCCTCAGTCCCCTGCCTTGCAACAAAGTGAGAACAGCTCCTCTCGCAGACGTGATCCCTCTCAAAGCTCCCTGTAAGCACCACATTAACTTCATGTGCACGCAAGTGTCCACCAATCCTAATTGTCCTTTTTGTCCCATCATTAGTTAGCAATAAATTCCAGAGGCACAGTCAATCAATACAGCACGGGGCATAAGGGAAACACACATTTAGTTGCCTGCACTAGACACACACTGGAAGGCTGAGAGATCTTTGTAAAACCTATCTAGTCAGCAAACTGTTAAAACCAATTTATACACACTCACATTCCCTCTCTCAAGGCAATAAGCCTATGGAGAATTTTAATTAAAGTCAAAGGAGCCTTTAAAAGTGGAGGGGGGGAAATCTAGCACAGCAAGAAATAAATTAATAAAAACACGCTCCAAGTTGAAGCTCAAGGGGATCACTCTCAGTCATCATTTATTTAAAGGATGGGACACGTCAAAGATAGGAATGTCAAGTGGGAGATGCTGTGAAGCAGCAGAGGACAGAAGAGGGGCTGATGAACTGCATGCCACTGCTTCTGTAGCAGATCATTTTTTGTCACGTAGGTTGTACTTGTGGCTGGCCACCTGCTGCTTGATATTCACTGGCTCTCAAAGTTAGGGACTGAAATACCTGTATTCCCTTTCACAGTTGATCTGGGGAGGGCCTTTTAGCTCATCTACACCATCCTTATCTGGTCAGCACCAAATTTCTGCAGAAAATTATTCCTTTCTCTCAACCTGAGGGTATTTTTCTTGGTATTTAGCTAGCAAGTTCTTTTGATGAATTTCATTCTATTTGTCACTTGCTTCTTTCCTTGGTGCTTATATCTTTTAAAAATTACTTAATTTTTAATTCATTTTTCTAGCTTTTGTTTGGGCCATAGACTACTCCAGAGGAACTGACTGACCCCTCCAGATGAACTTCGACAGGCAGGCAAACGACAGATCTGGTCAATTCTCAGGTTCCAGATCTCAGAGGAGAGCTGGCATCCTGCTCTTCACCTGCCATTTTTGCAGCCACCAAATCATATCTTGCAGCCTTTTCCATAGCACAGGCAAGAGATTTCTTCACTCAAGCCCAGTTGCAAACAAGCAGTGCCACATTTCTTAACTTTAACAACTCCCAGTATCAGCTGCTGGAGCAACTTCTCATCACCTCTTGTAACAGCTCAGTGGAGTGTAAGAGGCTTGTGTGGATCAGTGTCCTCAGCAGCCTCCTGACTACCAGCCTGTGGCCAAGGGAATATAATACTTGTAGTTGGGGCTGTGTCAAAACATCCCCAGCATCAGATGCAAATTTATCACCCATAATGAATCATGTGATTGTACTGGAAACACACCCACTCTCAGCCTTCAACTGCAAGAATTATGGAGATCCAATACTGACTGCCTATCTTGACACTCATTACCTTATTTAGAGAGTCTTGTGCTGTCAATTTTCCAGCTAAATCCCTTGGTAGATACAAAAACTTCATGGATTAATAAGACCCCACATTAGTTTCCATGTAAAAGCCTGGAAATACAACTCATTTCCAATGTAGGAAAAAATTTCATTTATTCAAAACATTAATAAGTATATTTGATAGTCAATGTAAATTGAATTATGTTTTGCCCTTTCCCATAAAACAAACCAAAACACCCTTTTCATGGAAAGAGGGTTAGAAAGGTTAAAAAAAAAAATGAAGAAAGTCAAAGTCATTACATTCCAATCAAACTTGATAAATATGTAAATTACAGCAACTAAACAGTTGTCTTTGACAAATGGCTTCTACGTAATGGATTTTTCATAGTAATGAGGCTACAGTGCAATTGTTTTTTTAAAGCCTTACATTTCTCATTAATAAAAAGTGAGTCAGTGTGCACAATGGGCATATTTACAAAAAAAAATTAAGAAGCAAATAAAATTTTCAGACAGCAGTTGACATCACAGAGAGATGCCTGAGATGGTGTCATTGCTTCCATCAGCATTGACACGTTGTTGACTATGATTAAATAAGTAACTTTAAATAACTAAGTTGAGTTTAATTAAGTAGCTTGAACTTGAGGAGCTACTCAGTGCCAGAAGAAAGCCCAGGACCTTGCCACTTGCAATTCAGCTGGGGTTTGTTTCTCCAGCCAGACCATCAAAGGCACCAGCTGCTAGACAGGCTCTACAACACCTGTGAAAATGGCAAAACAAGCAAGAAAATCACTTCATGGCATATAAGGAACTTCCCTGGCCACCAGCATCTTCCTGTCTCATTGAGTCCACTGGCATTTCAGACCATGTCAACCATCACAGCACCTGTGCATCTCACTACCTTTCTAATGGAGTTTGAACACTACTCCAAAGAAAAAGATTCATGGAAGAAGATGACCCTGGATCACACAATACTGCTTATCATTGTCCTCAGAACATTCCAGTTCTCAACAAGGCATCTCTAAGCTTCTTGCTCTCGATTTCTGTTCACTTGATGCATTTTGGAACAACAGAAGGGCAGGACCCAAGGTGGTTTGAGCCTGCAACAGCTTTCCCATGTAAAGGAGCAATGACTGCAGTGGAAAAGTCCCTAGAACCACAGAGTCTCCCTGGCCATGCACCCAGCTTTAGCAGGACACAGCACCCAGGGTCCCCTTTAGCACAGGCTGCTGGCTATCACCCCTTTCCAAGGCCTACAGCTGAAATGGACTTCTCTCATCTTTTCCAAAGGCCTTTCCTCTGCAAGCAGCTTGCCACATCTGCAGAAGCATTGCTCTTTTCCCCACCACCACATCCATCCTGATTTAAATAGAAAAACCAGGCTAATTAAAGAGGAAGTAGAAAAGTTTAATCCATTTTTCCAAGTTCCCCAACTTCCACATCCTGTGTGTTATCTCCTATGAACCTGGTGCTAACAGGTTTTGTTTACATATTCTGTACGGTACAAAAATTCCTGAAGTATAGGGAGAATTTCAACATGCATCCCTACTTCATTTAATACAATTTTGGCTGTTCAGCCCTTCCTGTTTGAGGGAGAACTGCATTCACATCCCCTCACTATAAGGAATTCTGCCACCTGGCATTTGAATTCCTGAGCCAAGGATACATAGCTGAATTTGTATTTACTCCCAAACACTCTCTGTGCACCCAAGGGTCAGCCAATGCAGGGTGGTGATAGATCAAAGACTCTGTGCTGATTTTAAGTTATTTAAAGTAAAAACAAACCTTCTCACCCCAATCTGTTGAAAGTACCTAAGGGTGAAGAAGGGAAAACACAGTCAGGGGGAATGTCAGTGGGAAATAAGGACAGAGGAGGTGGAGGAGAGGACTGTTTCTAAGTCCTCTAATAAGCCTATAAACCCTGGCTATATCTCTGCATGCATGCATTTCTTTTGCTGATATAGGATGCATACTTCATGTAATGCTATTCTTGTGAGCCAGGAAAATCTGCATGTAATACAGCAGGAGAATGCTAAATACCTTCAGCTGAGCTGGAATCCAGCAGTACTTCCCTTTATCAAAGGTAGGCTTCAGAGCCAACAGTCAACCCTGGGGTTCCTCCTGGAGCTGAGAATCAGTGAATACAACATGACCACACACATCCCAGCTTGTGCTCACTGTCCCCCACTTCTACAGGGGCTGGTAATTCTTCCCAAATACCCCTTGGGCTATTTAGAAAAGGTATTTCTCAGGCATCACCTTGTCAGTAAGAGAAAAGCAATTTCAAGCCCATTCAAGTGATGGATCCTTGAAGCAATATGGCTTAACCAGCTCATCCAGCACAGACTACTGAGCAGTCAGCACAACCACCAGCAAAACATCTGTACCCCAACTCCCCACACCACCCTGGCCCCACCAGGCTGGGGGGACACTCCCTGGTCTTACCCAGACCTCTGACGAAAGCACTGAGTTACCCAACCACACTGTTCTCCAGTCAAAAATATTTGAGAGGTTTGGAGCTTTTTCAGATGAAAGAAAAACTAATAGGGATACTCCAGACAAGTGGAAAAACAAGATGTCACCCTGCTGTCCTTAGGAGTATGTGACACAAAAGCTTGATTTGAATGAAAATCTAAGCCAGTGCTTGCACCATCTTCTGAGTTTACGAACTGATTTAGGAGAAACAGAGAACAGATTAGTCCTAATTTGCTTTATCTTTGCATTCCCAATCTATTGATTATAATAATTGTGGAAGCTATCTTTCCATTAGCCACAGTTATTACCATACAGAGCACATGCAAAAGCCAGAGTGGATTTAGTGGTTTTGTTTCCAGTGTTGCCCTGCACATTTCCAAGGCACAGAAAGAAAAAAGAGCTTCCATGCCATTAAATTCAAACAGATTTTTTTCTCATCATTGCAGAATTTAAGCTTTCAAACCAGACAGGTCCACAATGATGATATTTAGGACTGAACCCTGGAGAGGCATTTCAGAAGTTGTCAGGGCTGAGCCCAGACCACTGTCCTAGTTTTGAGAAAGCTTCTAAAATGATGGAAAACTTTCTGAAGGTCATTGTCCTCTATCAAACACATAATGTAGCACTGTCTGAATATGAGGAGAGAAGTCAAAAATCCTGTGTTCTTTCTGTTGCTCTTCCACCGAACTGATGAGTAACCTTTCAAAAGACATTCAGGAATAAATCCGCAAACAGATTTAGCCACTAAAGTAGCCTAAATCCCATTTAAGTCCATAGTTTAGATCTTCAAAAACCACATTCAGCTGTCACCTAGTTCAGGAGATGTCAGTATCCATAGGCAACTAGAGCTCCTCCTTTGACCAAGTCTCCCAGAAATCCATATACCTCTGCCTCTCCTGCTAGTTTTAATAGATATTTCCAAATTGTACCTAAGGGAAGACCACCACAAAAATCACAGAGGTAAAAGAATAGAGGTAACAATCTCCAAGTTTTCAACACTCACAGGCTAAGACCTGCCCAGCATTAGGAAAGTTTCCAGGCAAAACCCCTTCTTTAGGCTGAAAACACCTGAAACCACATTTGAGCTTCCAGGAGTATCCTAAGCACATTCAACTGAAGAATTTTTTTCCTTTTTTAAAGTACATAGCATACATACATAGCAATAAATAGCACATGAACCAGAAACCTGTTCTCCCTCCTTTCACATTGACACCTTGAATAGAAGATTACAGCATCCTGATTGCTCCTGCTCAACAGCTAATCCAGTGAATATTGACTTAGGTGACAATGAAAAGTAGCTTCAGCATGAAGATATAAGCACCTCTTCCCATCCCCAAAGCATGAGGACTGGGATTCTCTGAAAGCTCAAATTTATAACACAGTTTGGAAAACCTAAAACTACAGGGGTGTGTTAAAATATTGTTTCCCTATCCCAGCTCTCCCCTGACTTGTCCGTGTAACTTCAGGAGGAATGTCAGAGTGAAAGGACCTTCCCAGTGCTGACAGAAGATGTGAATTGAAAACAGAATCCAAGGACTCTCCTTGAGTACACTCTACTTGACCGCCTTGAGTTAACTGGGCTTTTTTAAACCTAATTTGGGCTTTTCTGGAAGCACAGATGACTACTGAAAAACTGATAGTTATTTTAAGAAGCAGATCAGGAACCTTCCAAACTGAGAGTGGTGAGAGAGGCACACGTTGCCCAGAGAAGCTGTGGATGGCTCATCCCTAGAATTGTTCAAGGCCAGGCTGGACAGGGCTCTGAGCAACCTGGTCCTTGGAAGGTGTCTCTGCCCATGGCAGGGGGCTGGAATGAGATAATCTTTAAAGTCTTCCAACCCAGACCATTCTATGAAGAAAATTGGTACAGGGACTATATATACCTGCCCTGCCTTTTTTTGGTTTTTTGGGGGGTTTTTTTATGTCTGTTTTCACAGCTCTTGCTTTATTTTCCTCCATTTTGAAAGCACTAGTAATGATTATCTGGTTTCACACATTGCTTTGAGATCCTCGAATCAAACAAAACCTTTACATCTCCTTGCATTTAGTACTAAAGCCAAATTATGCCTGTTTCTTCTCTTCCCTGCAAAACAATCTGGAAAGCGGCTTCCCAAAAATCTGCACCTTGATCATGCAGTATTTTATCTACAAAAATACAGATCTCAGGTTTTTAGGGTGTTTGGTTTTGGTTTTGTTTGTTTGTTTGTTTTTGGTTTTGGTTTTTTTTTTTTTTTTTGCTTGAATGTATAGAAGATATCAGAAGAGAAAAAAAATGCCAAAACAAATGACCAATAAACCTTTCCTGGGAATTTTTTTTCTTGTATTCTTTTCCTACTCCTCTCACTGTGGGTCATATATGTAAGTGGCCTTTCATGGCAACATACATCCAAGATATACCAATATAAATCAATAGTAGATATATTTTAGTTCAATTTTTAATATGCCATTCAATCAGGTTTTTTTGATAGAAAAAGAGAACCTGAGCTGCATATAAATGGGTCACAGTACCTCATGTTTACTGTTAAACATGAATTAAATCTGAGTAGCTTGGCATATCTCCATAATAAAAAAGGAACTATTAATAAGATTTCATTAAATGGGGAGCTAATATGTAACAGCCTTATATCAGATATGTGAAAACAGAGTTTCATAACAAGGTTGGGAAAAGTATTATCAAGGACCTAAGTAGAAAATCTGTCTTTCTCGATACTGGAGGAATTTATATTTGAAGAGTGTTCTTTCCTATTGAGATCTTCATTGACTTGTACAAAAATACCGCTTTTAATCTCAAATCCCCACTGGCATTTTCATATAAGCACTGAAAATGCTATTGGGCTTTAGAGATTTAATTTAATGAAGGAAAAGTATTTCTATTAAAGTGTGTAATTTTTTTTATTTTATTTTTTTAAACACAACATCTTCTGAGAAACCAGGGAAACAGGATTATTTTAAGCTCTGAAAAACTGACTAACCTGTGCCCTTGTAGAACTCCTGCTTCACAAAGGAAGCTTAACAGCTGTGGCAAAGCCTGTAGGTGTACTTGAAAAGGGACCCTACTGTCCCAAGTCATCCACACTGAGAATGCCAAGCCTGGAAAAGGCAGCAGACAGAGAGGAAAAGAAATGTCCCCATGCAGTCAGGTTGTTTGTGCTAAACTGCTGCATCATTAAGCTCCATTTTGAAATGTCAAAGATGGGAAAAACTCACCAAATAGTACTAAATCTTCTGCATTAATAGACTGATCCTCTCATCTGTTCATGTCAAAAAGTATTGGGTCTGGCTGGGTAGGTAACAAATTCACTGTTGGGGTAAGTGAAACCCACTCCATCACTTTGGGCAGAATTGCACCATTGGCTCCTGTGATGGGATGGGCTGAATTGTGTCATTTAGGATTCCCTCCATACTAATTCTCACAGTACTGCTTTTGTGAGGCTAAAATCTTTATCTGCAGATCAGCCATGTCTTTCTTGTATGAATATTCATTACAAGTATAAATTCCTTCTCATATTGAGAAGGCAAGTGCACTTGACACCAGGAGGCCTCTCAACAGGACACTGCCAGGGCTGACAAGCTCAACAACATTTGTTCTATTTGTGTGCAGAGCCTGCACCAAGTTGAATTCCCTCCATTAAAAAAAAAAAAAAAGCTTTGTTTTTTTTACTTAGGATTTTACTTAGGAAACAAGCCGATCACTGAGTTACAGCAATCCAAACCTTACAAGTCATCTACTACAACAACAGCTGGACCCAGGAGTTAAATGAAAAAGTACTGTGGCAGCAGGAGAGGGTAGGGCAGATATAAATACTTGACTTCTCATGAGGTCTCCTACTTATCTCATATTTGGACAGCCGGCTCTGCAGAGAGGTTGTTTCTGCAAGGAGGTGCAGATAACAGAGTACCCAGACACCACCACAAACAAGAAAAAGGGTCATCTCCTGCTTCTGAAGTGGGACAACCTCAATGGAAAGAGCCTGAAGGTCTGATTCCTCATAACCAGTGGAAGGAGTTGCTGTAGGTTTCACCAGACCTACAGCCCAAACAAGAGCCCGCCAAACCTCACAGTTCCCTTTCCCAGGTTTAGCTGCCCGTGCTGTCTGCTTAACATCCTCAGCCCTTTCAGGTAAGTAATATTTCCCCCAAGCATGAAATTGTGGACAAAAAGATAATGGTGCCATTGACCCCAATAGATCCATGATTCCCCTGCGTGCTCAGCCAGTACAGCCACGAGTCTTCCACTGCTTGGGGTTTCTGTGACTGCCAAGGGAAAGCCAAAGTTGGGATTTCACAGAGCTTCCTGCATCAGGTGTGTGATTTGTGCCAAAGGACCTCATGGTTCATTTCACAAGGTTAAAAAGTCAAATATGACAAATCTGGGAATATGGGCAATCACCTGAAGTAGCTGGAAGAGTAAATGCAACAGAGTCACAGATGGAACATAAAATTAATTTTCATTTAAAACTAATTAAAACTGTGGTCAAAGATCATCCTTGAATCTTTATTAAATAAACATATTGTTTGGTGCATATTTGGATAGCTGCACATCTGAGCTAGACACACAACTATTTTACTCTAATTGGCTCCATTTATTTTTATTGTGGGTAGCATGATGGACCACATTCTGATTTCCTTTATTGCTCCTAAAATAGTCCCATGCAGGTGCACAGCTCAAGTGCAAAGATAGAGTGTTGATTCTTGGATTAACAAGCATCCAGAACTTCCCATTTCTACTCAAGTGTCACCCAAAAGTTTGCAAATAGTTATTATACAACAGACTTCTTTTTGGTTTTGTGTGAAAGCAATCAATGTTATTAAAACATTTTTACAGTGGCTGTGTTGTTTCCTTACTAAAGAAACAGGAGATGCTCTGGGTTATGCCCTGCATAGAGCTACAGCCCTGCTTCCAAAGCTATCACAAAAGTGGCAGATTCGTTCCAGTCTTCCACAATCTAAGCATAAACAGGAGAATAAAAACCTGATTTGATGGCACATGATCTGGATAATACGAAGGTCCATCTAGTTTTGTTTTTTTTATTTTAAAACATCAGCAGATTTTTCTCAATCAGAAGCCAACCTGTCTCCCTAAACCAGCATACCCAACTTTTGATTCAGAGCAATTCTGAAAGGTGCTGTTAATCCCCCCATCATGAACAGCCTCAAACTTTGGATACAACTGCAAACTTTACAAGTGACCTCTGTCACCCCAGGAAACTGAACAAAAATCCCAGTACTGATAAAAAAAAAACCAACAAAAAACCAAAAAAACAACCTTCTGGGTAAGGCTCAAGCCACCAGGGACCATCCTTCAGCCAACACTAATTGTTCCTGCTCTGCTGGAGCCTGTGGAAATGTAACTACTTGCCTCAGCTGAGGACTGGCCCCAAGTCACTGGCTCATCTCTAATGGCACTGCCAGGGGACAAGGTGGGTGGAAAGGAGAAAACAATCAGGGAGAAAAGGTTGATATAGAGCAGCAGACAGTGTTTGGTTTTTTTTTAAGAAGCTGGCACTGTTAATAGAAATCCCCCCTCTTCCACTGCATTCTTATGCAAAGCTCAGATCTGAAGGTTACCTGCTTCCCCAGTGACTTGAAATGGAATTTTTTGTAAAGTAATCTCTTCAATCTGTCTCTTCCTGTATTTACAGAGCATAAAAGTAACCATAAAATGCCACCTTATTTGAGCAAATCTAATCTGCCCTCCCAGTAATACCAGGCCACATGATGATTATCTCATTTTCTCTTTGACAAATATGGACTTATTGGCTGGTCATTGTCGAAAAAATGCATGTCTCTACATCAGATACATAGCAGTAAAGACAAATAAAAAATATGAAACACTGAGCATAGGCAATGGGAGGCTGATGTCTCTGCCTGGTGACCTGCTCTGCAGAGTCAGTGACACAGAGCAGCCTGTCATTTTCTCTGCACTGTTTATGGCTCTTCCACTCCTCTTTTCCACTTCAGCTTCAGACGAGGAAAGAGGTAAAAAAGGACAAGATGAGTAAAGGAAACTACTTCTGCATGAAGGGCAAAGGAATTACCAAGCTCTTAACAAAAGGAAAGCAGTAAAATAGCCTGGGTTTGGGCACCTTGTTGGGGGTAATCAAGATCTCTATAAAGAGACAAGGTCAAAGGTTTCTAGGGAGGAGGTTTCACTTGATTTTCTGTGGATGGAGACAGACTGTAACAGAGAAGCTCAATAGAGAGGAGAGAAATAAGTATCTATTCCAGACTCCCAGCCACTAAGGACTGGGAGAGGAAGAACCAGCCCTTAGAAAATCCAAAGCATTGCTTAATTCAGCAAGAAATAACAAGCAGCCCAAACGAAGCAGTGACAGCCTCAGTGGGGATGCTGCTTCTGCAGCAGATAGGAACTGCTGGAGTGCCAGCACAGTGACACTCAACTTGAGTGATGACAGCCCAATGTGACCCCTGCAAGGCACAACAGAACCCTGAAGCTTCACTGCCTGGCTGAGCAAACCCCAGCCTTGCCTGTGTCAGGCACAGGGACTCAGGTCCCGAGCTCAAAGGAGAGCTCTCCTCTCCCATTGGAGGTAGAAGCCTTGAATCCCTGTGCTGTGCTGACAGTGGCAAGGTTTGTACCTCAGCCCCAGACTGAGGTTTGTGCCTCAGCCCCAGCAGTCGGGCTCAGACTGAGGTTTGTGCCTCAGTCCCAGGCTGCACAGAGCCAGGCCGGTGGGAGAGCTCCTTTGCCAGCAGTAGCAACAAATGTTACATGAAAAAAAAAGGTTGAAAAAGGTCACTCATAGCCTCAGGCAGAGGGATGGAGAGTTCCTCTGGCTCCCTGGAAAAGCACAGGAGAGCAAAGCCTGACAAAGGAAGTACTGAGGCTGCAGGGAAGAGATTAGGCAGGAACACATCCAGGAGGATATTCAGAAAAGCTCTGTCCTTTTTGAATCCACGGGATTTAGACGATAAGGAGGAATCAGGCACCTAACTGCCTTCCTGTACCTTGGCTTTCAACCAGGATTCATCCCACCTGGCTTTCAGTATTTAAGTAATGAGCCAAGTACCTCCAGAGAGCAAAGCAAACCTTAGTGGGACCAGGCACCCTTTGGAGCTTCCAGTCTTTTTGCACTGACTGCCAGGGGAGTGTGGAGCCTCCAGCCTGGGCAGCTCAGATAAATGCTCATACTTAGTTATGACAAATCTCGGGTTTGGTCTCTCCCTACTTCTCCCTCTGTGAAATAAAGGTCAGCCCTCTCCTGTCACAAGCACATCCATACCTACCACAGGCAATTCTCAGTGTGAAAGCTTCATCCTGCTCCTGCTTCACACAGGAGTTCTGCAGCTCAGGGATGTGAGGAAAACCTCAGGTCTGAGATACAGTTCTGTGAGGTGTGACACAGTATTCTACTCTGCAACTGCCCAGTCCAAGCCAGAACCTGGGAATGCTCTGTGTTGGGAGAAAAGGCAGCAAGAGCCTTGTCTGTGTGGTGTGGAGAGCAAAGAAATGTTGGGGGGGAATAATACAGAAGTCTTGCTTAGGTCCAGCAGTCACATTAAAGAACCCCCTTCACAGTCATTACACTTTATTCCTGCACTTTCATTTTCCAGTATCATGAGGCACACTCCAAAGGCATATTTGCATTGCCAAGGTGTTACCAAAGTGAAGTGAAAGAGCTTAAAGCTTCTTTTATAGACAATGCATCTATTCATGGTAGATAAAGGGATTAAAGATCCTACTAAAATCCATTAGAATCAGGAGTAATACTGCCACATATAGTTTTATTTTGCACTTTTATTATACCTTTCCTCACAGGATCTTAGAGCACTTGTCAGATGAGAAATTAGGCTCTGCTACTTTAGCAGCATAAAATAAAACCTCTGCTTTCAGATAGAGAGGACAGCTCCACTGACAGCTGAAGGTCACACAGGAATAGAGCCTGGCTCGTGGGTTTCTGCTCTAAAGCCCATTCTCTTTTTCAATTAAAGGGATGACTGTGCCACATACACACAGTACTTGGGGTAAACATTTGTCTGAGTTCCTCATCTCCTCCTACGATTATCTGCACCATTTTTATTTGAATGCCTCATCCTTTTTTTTTTTTTTTTTCCCAGAGTTTTCTGCAAAATTCAAATGAACCGTGAACAAGAGAATGAGAGGTTTATTGAGCCATAGCAGGCTAACACTACCCATGTTCCTGCATGATTCGAATACTCAAGTGGCCCAGATGCTCTAACATTCAATTAATGAATTCCAGAGATTTGGGAAGGGGGTGGAGGGAAGAAAAAAAAATTACACAAGATGTTGGCTTTGCTGTTGCATTATCCTAGGTGTCTCAGTCTGATGAAGGTTAATGAGGAGAGTTCAAATGCTAAGACATAATTAAATAGCAATAATTTAAGAAGCTGACACTGCTAGAAGCAGCAAATGGGAAAAAAGTCAGATTGTTTCCCTTTAAAAGAAAGTAGGATGTTATTGCTCTAAACACAACGCTAACAGGTTTATGAAATGAATCCCTGAATTCCAAAACATGAGGGAAGCACTCATTAATTGGTATCACTACACATTGAGTGCTCCTGCCTTGCCTTCCCCGATGCCATTTGCCTGGTTTTGGATGGGATCCTCAGCACAGTGAAAGTCATTTGGCAAGGCTGGACCCTGCTCAGATGGATGTGAGCTGGCCCTGGCTGGCACAGAACTGACAGGGGTTCAGACATTGCCCAGATGAGCACATTAGGAAATCTGACAGTGAAAACCACTGTAGGACAGGCAATGCCCTGACCCATAATGTTCTAGAAGCAGCCAGAGCAGGACACAAAACTGAATGTTTGGAAAACTGGAATATTCAGATCCTAAAAGCTCTGGACATTTGGGTTCATTGGATATCCTTGCTTTAGACTGGCTGATTCACACAGCATGAAGCAGAAAGGAGAAAAAAAAAATGTAACTTCTAATTTATTTTTCTAATTAATTTGCAGCTGCTAGTTAACATGCGTCTTTTGTTAATGACATCAAAACTTCCCACTGTTCAGAAAATTTCACTGATTTACTGAACACTTAAGAATCACTCAGAGCTGTCAACATGGCAAGGACTGCCATGGTAAACACCAGTTTGCCTGCTGTTGAAATCCAACTCTGCATTAATGGGGAGGGAGACAAGAGGATCTCTCCTAGCTGAATAAAGTTATGTTTAGATACATATAAGGAAAAGAAAGAAGAATGTGTTGTTAAAAATTCAGTGCAAGCCAGCCTCCCTCAGAAAGTGTCTTTTTTTAAACCAGATTGATTCTGACATTTCACCTTTCTCCTGACCACTGGCTCCTGCAGAACTGGCACAGCATCCATCACTGCAAACACCTGAGGAGCAGTAAGTCTCCTTTTGTAAACCTGCCAGCAGCCAGTCAAGGCAAAACTTGCAGCTTTTTAAACAAAGGCGCAAAATCCAGTACCAGAGCAGACAGGTAAGAGCTCATTTTCATCCCATAGTCACACCAGGATTTGAAGATAAGTCTTAACGGGTGAAAATCCAGTTCATCAATGCACTGAGCTCCCATGAACCCTTTCTTGGGTCATTTTTTCTAAGAAAATTAAATTACAAGGAAAAAACACTAAGAATAAGACTAACAACAACAAAAACCACCCCTCCCTCCCTATCTCCATTAGCAAGGTGTGCTGCCCTTGCTCAGTGGTGAGCAAGGGGAATCTGTTTACAGATGACTGGTGGCTGAGCTTTTGACAGCAGAAATATGTCTCCCATAATACGTTTCTGTCCATCTAAGCTAAAGCGCTCTGCTGTCTCTTTCTACCTACAGATGTCTTAAATTCAAGGCAAGAACTTGGCAGGAGTCTGAAACCAGGCAAAAAGTACTGCAAATATATTCATGGAAGTTGTACATTTTGAAGCTTAGCAGACAGAAACCTAATTATAACTTCATAAGCTCTTCCCAAGGTTGATTCCACAGTGGCAGAACCTGGATAATCAACTTTCTGAAGCTGGTCACAGGGAAAAAAAAGGCCTTATTTTCAGGAGAGTTTCAGGAGGGATAAATTCTTCCACTTCTGCAGGAGCTCCAAAGCAATTGGCTCCAAGAGGTCAACCTCCCATTGTAGCCTTGGTACCAGCTCAAAAATAAAATAGTAATTACAAAAATCCCAATGAACAGCCCCAATCCAAAACCTGTAGGCAAAGGGCTCTTGAGTCAAGAACTCACACCCATTTCAGGATCTGCACCAGCAGAAATCCAAAGGGTTCTCACATTAACTTTTACTGTGATAAAACCACTTTTGCCCTTGAAGGCTTTTTGCAGAGATTTCAAACTGTCAGAAACTCAATTTGCATCCAGAGAAATGAGATAAATGCAAACCATCTTTAGCTTTTAAGGCCAAAACCTGCTGAAGTTCCCATGACAATGACTAGAGGGCATTTAGATACATCAGCCTGCTCATGACATGTTTTCATTCTTTCACTGCCTCAACTGCTGTACTCAAAAAGCCTTTCCTTATTTAATCTCTTATGTTTCCTATTTCTTTTCAAGTTGTTGGGGTTTGTTTTTAGGGGTTTGGGTGGGGTTTTTTGATGTGCTTTGTTTGTTTGTTTTTAAGGATGAACTGCTTGAATGGCTCAGAATGACAGAATACATAATTACCAATTGTGAATTGTTTAGAACAACATAAAGTCAAAAGAAATATTTACAGAACTTGCAACAGCAGTCAAGGCCTCAGGTACTGACACCAGCCTCCAGAAAATCAAGAGTTACACATGAACATCTTAAATGTTTTCTCCTTTGAACTGTTTTTAATCAAACAGAATAGCCTATAATAATGGCCTTTAAGAGACCACTGGATGCAAAGATTAAAACTGGCCCTTAATAATCTAAACCTAAAATCTGGTCAGTTCTGGTAGACTATAGAGGCAGTAAACTTCAAGAAACAAAGACGACTAAGAATTAATACAAAACTCTGAGGAAGATTTTTTGCTGCTCAACTCTGCATCTCACTGTTTCTTAAAAAGTCTTCTCTTGTTTTCAAGACAATTTTTCCTGAAATAAGTGCACATAAAACACCAAGATTCTCTAGTCTGCTCTTAGAAGAACATGCTCATGGCAGAAGAGATAGGAAAGGAAGGAATAGGAAAGGAAAATAAGGCAGGTACAAGGATCAGTTTCTGTACATCAGCAAAAGACAAGTTTTATCAGCTTGGAAAAACTGAGGGAGAAAAAGTTGCAAGTAATTTATATTTCTGTAATCCTACATAACTATAGCTATGATTCTGCTTTTATGTGTAACCTTTTGTTCACCTCACACATGGCACATTCTGCAGGCCAAGAGCTGCACCATTGTCTTTTATCCATGGTTAGGCACTTCTGCATTACTCCAAGCTAATGAAACATAATGTTATCCTAATCTCCTCTGCAAAGCTTATCATCAATTGTCAATTATCCACAGCGTTGGGATGAGAAGAGGAAATAAAGTTGGCTCAGCAAAAGAAATTGATAAGGTGAAGCACATTTAAATTCAATAAATCAGTCACTGTTTTTAAGATGTATATTTTTGAAAGGTGAATTTAAGAAGTAGGGTGAGATCATCAATGTGCAAAAGGGTTTTCAAAAGATTGATATCAAGATGATTCCTAAATAACATGGGTAATTGGCTGGTGAACAATCAAAAGACTTGACTACACTGCAGCTTCTTTCTCTCTTAGAAGTACATTTAAATGCCTCGTTTCATCTCTCACTGTGATTTATACAACTTTTACATAGTCTGCATTACAAGAAAGTTTTGGCCTTCAAATCAGATAGGTCCTCTAGGAACTCAATTATTCACCCAATGAAAAGCCACATGAAAGCTCTCTATATAATGATTTTCCCTGGCAGGTATTTCTAATGAAGTGATGCTCCAGTCAAACAAGATGGTGGACAAAATGGGACATTTGCAGGCAGCACAGTCAAAATTATACATGGAAAAAATTAAATTACTCTTGAATCATCAATTTCACCATGTCGAGTTTTCTCATAATTAATGAGGAAGCTATTCTCAATTTTCAAAAGTAATGTGTACAATACAAGGCCATACACATCTGTCTCAGACAAAATCAGAAGGTTTTGCCTCTTAAGATCCCCAAAAAATTGTAACATTCAAGCACAATAATTGAAAGTTTTGGCATTTACTCCAACATAAACACACAGAACACACATGCTGAGTACAGCAAAGAAATTCTGATTCTACTTTTAGAAACATAGGTAGCAAATGTCCATTCCAGCATTCACCTGATTTCTGGCCAAATGTCAGCATCCTCTCTCTGCCAACACTAAAGGTAATGCATATCCACCATCACATCTTCATTGATTTAAAACCAAAAATAATTAATAAAAATAAGGAAGAATCTACTAAATGGACTTCTTTCTTTTAATAGGAAACCCTGTAATTTTTATGCTAGAGGCCAGGCATATGAGAACAGACACAGTTACAATATTCTTTCCTCATTCAAATGATTCACAATTTAAAAGACACAAGAAGAACAAAATTAAGAAAAGTTGAGGTCTAAGAGGAGTCATCAAACACAGTGGGGTTAAGACTGATTACCACATAAAATCATGTCAATGCCATTAGCCCTCTGTTTATAGTGAATATGTACAAGGTTTATTTTTCAAAGGCAGACCCTCCAGCATGCCAAGCCTGTTTTTGCATGTGGAGCTGATGTGTACTTCAAAAATCACATTTCTAAAGCTAGGAGACATATTCTGCAATGAAGCTGGGAAGGCACCTACCGAGTTTTGCTCATTTACATCACACAGTGTAGCAATCCATGATGCAGAATCTCTGCAGTACCCACTCCCCCTTCCACATTTAACTGCTAACAACTCCATACTGGGAACCAAGTTTGTACAGAGAAAACTTTCCTTAATAGGAAGAAAACCATGCTAAAACTCTGTCAGATTTGTATTTTACCTGGGACACCCTGCCTCCTATCCTTCAGTAAATAGCCCAGTATAAATACAATATTCCACTGAGCCACCTCATAGTCCACTCTCTTCCCTCACTCCCTTAAGCACGAAGAGAAATTATATATGGTTTTTAAATTCATTCTTTTGGTAATAAAGAAGCTTCTTATCAGTGATTGCATGCATTACAGTGATGTCCCCTGGAGGTATCATTTTCCAGCATACTCATTTTAGCATCTGTTGGACCAAACTGTATTTACAATCTCCCCATGTACTAATATCTGACCCTTGGCCTTGAGGTAGGAATGCTGATCCCCAGCTTTATCTGACAATTCTTCTTTTCCTGCAGTGGCCTACAAAAGTAAATGAAGATTAGTTTGCTTTCAGGGCTTATTGATTAAGCCCTGTAAAGGATGGTGGCTGCGAACTAACTCAGGTCATAATCGCTTAAAGAGGTCTCGGGAGCCAGAGCAGTCATTTTCCTGCAAAGATAACTGAAACCACAGAGCAACACAAGCAAGATAAACACACCCTGGGTTTAGGGGTAGCCGGTGCTTTGTGCTGCAAAGAAACACACAAACAGAAGCATGATTTCCCCCTGCTTTAAAAACCCTCTCACCACTTTTTCCCTTAAGCTCGGGAAGGGAAATGGGGGTGATCGCAATCTCCAAGATGCTCCTGCGTGGTCACATATTTTCTTCTTGCACAGTGCTTTTCATCAAGGATCTCAAATTACTTTTCAAACACTGATTAAGCCTACCTGTGAGATAAGCATTCTCACAGACACAGGAGGACACAGACTGTTCAACTCTTATCCAAGGACACAGAGTTCCTGAGCTGTGGAGCTGGAAACCAAACCCAGCCTTGGCAGGGGATGTGATCTCCAGAGTACACCTCCAACCCACGATATTCCCTGCAATGCTGCACAAACACACCACCCCTCACTCAGAATAGCTTTATAAACACCTTCAGTTATTAAAGAAAATCATCACGCACTTCCAAATAAAATTCATACGTCCTGTAGGAGCAGCAGTGGGCAGGAAGATGGCCTCGGGCTGGAAAGACATTGTGTTGGAGGAGGGAAAAGTGGGCCTGACAAGGGTTTCAGGCTTAAATTGGTTCTTGCTGAAGACAACAACAGATCATCTATCACCTCCCAATAGAGTTAAACCCCAGACCTAAGCCCAGGCCCCGGGGAACAAGCATAAATAACAGGATTTGCACTGAGGAGAAACAATGAAGAGCCCTGCTCACCACTAACTTCTCAGTGGTGGAAGGACTGCAGTGGGAACATGAACTCAGTGTTTGTGAGCTGCAGTCTTGGATTGAGGCAGAACAACTGAGCTTAATACTAGAAAAAAACAGCACAGAACCATCACTAAACTTGCACAGAGCAACCGTTTCTTTAATCTGTGTTTAATATTTCACTTAATTCTCATGAACTAAGCATGCTTGTAGAGTAGCCAGCAGGTATGGGGAGAAATACAATATAAATATGTAAAAATGTTTCAAAATGTGTAGGTGATGGTGAACAAAAGTGAATTGCTTAATAAAATGCTGTTTAAACATTAAAACAAAACAGAAGTAAAATACTTAAAATCTGAGATAAACCATATTTAGCATAAGCAGCTATACAGGGGAGTATCATTTTAAGTATGCACAAAAATACAAACTGAAGAAAACACAGAAAATATTAGTTGAATAAAAAAATCAGTGCAGCTTATTAAAATATTGTGTTTAATAAGCAAATTGCTGAAGTCTTGCAATTTCTCCTCATGCAGTTCCTGAACATCTGCCCTGCTATATGTGACATTTTTCTCATCCTGTGTCCATGAGCCTCCCTCTCCCATCAGAACCCCAGCCCACACACAAATCCCTCACCTCTCCTGCCCTCTCTGCCCCTGCACTGGTTATGGCATCCTGTTTTCCTTCCTGGAGTTCATGCCTTGCCATTGAACACAGTAATTGCACTCCAGCCTCCAGCACTAAGAGGCAGTTTCAGGTATTTTTTCTGGATTCAATGTAGATTTCTGTGGTGGTTGGTCAGTAAACCTAACAAAGACTGACTCCAAGTGAAGGGATAATATGCCTGTGTTCCTCACTGTTCACCACACAATTCTGCTTCCTACTTGCTTTGATCATATAAGAGCAAAAACAATATCAGAATTTCTGATGTTGTTTCATTTTTTTCTTCTAGGTAACTTAAGGAACTAAAATCATAAATCTTATACAAAATTATCACCAGAATGACACATTTTGGGCCCTACAGCACAATCTGCAATGAGCTGTGCTGACAATCACTGTGTCTAACAAAATGCCATTCAGTTGAAGAGCTTCTGGTTCTGCATTGACATTCTTCAGGCTGCAGAGCAATGTGTAGCTCACAATCATTATCTCATTAATATCTAAAAATCTTCAGGTGGTATTGTGAAATAAACACTGGGAAAATGTGCAATCACTAGGTATTTCAAAACCAGCACACGGGAACCAGCACAGGAGAGGGATTTGAAACAGCATTTGTTGTGCAGAAACAGGTGTCACCACTCATCTACACCCCACAGAACAGCAATAAGGAAAAAAAAGTATCTGTATATACTCTCATGAACTTTTCCTTTGCACATGCAGTTGGAGGAGGTTATTTATAGAATCTGAAGGCTAAAATCTTTTCTTTCATATTAAAACTCTTGGAAATAGTAAAGAAAATAGTAAAATCAGATGTCATTTCTCAAGATGTCCCATTGGACTAAGGGTTGACAATTGATTTTTCTGAGCTCAGAAGCTGATCCCAGGTAGGATTTAAAGCAATTGTGAAGTTGAACCCATTTTCTTCAGTGGGCCTTTTGTCTTAAAAGGAAAAGAATAGATATTTTATAGCAGTATAGATATATATATGTATGTATACACAGGCCAGCACTTCAGGCTGATTGAAAGATTACCTGCACAAAAAGTCTTTGTTGTAAGACTCCTGAATCACTGATAATCAGTAGGATGAGATGCAAGGGACCATATTCAAGGGAGAAGAGACTGTGTAAGCAGAGTTCCTCATCATTACCCTAATATCTAAATTTAGAAAGAACAGTAAAAAGCCACTCACACTTGCTTCACTGATGTGATTCAGCCAAACATCTGGAGGAACAAGTGTTTAGAAAAAGCTCTTTCTTCCTACCTTTCTATTTTCTGTTCTTCCATTTTAGGATCCACTTCCAAGTGATGCTGGTTATTTCAAACAGGCCAATTATATTCTTGAACAGGATTATTTCCCCTCTGCAAAATATGGCCACTCCTGTTCAGCAGAACTTGAATCCACTTGATTTTTCTAAAAATGAGAACACACATTCCCCCCTCTAAGCCTACTCTACTCCGTTTCATCTCAAAATGCACCATTTGGTTGACATTCTGCACTTTGGTCTGGTCTGAATTTCAGTGGCTGAGGTACAAAGCTGACTTCCTTTGCCTCAGCAAAAATGTGCAGAGCATCCAAGACTAAAAGCTCAGACCCACGATCAAATTTCTCGGTCCTGAGAAGCCTCTCACCTGGGACAATTCCTGTGGTTCAATGTGCTCAATTTGTGAAACAAATTCCCTGTGCTTAAATCTCAGCAAAAGGTGTTGGGGCAGGATGATGCTTCTGCTCAGAAGGGCACAAGAAGTGGCCAGAGGCAGCCAGCAGGGCTCAGCTGATGCTGGATAACTGGATGGGCAGATGGAATTTGGTCAGGTCTCATAAGGTCAGGCACACTTTGCCAGCACTCCTTCTGTGTGTGCTTATAAAACCTGGCTATATTCTATGTGTATTGCACCACACAAGGCAATATTTTAAGGGATTGCCCTCAAAAATCCTCACCACACATTTGGGTAAGTGTCCTAGATGCAGGAGGAACTAAAGACTTGTTATACTCAGAGGTTTTTTTAACAAGCTCTGCCTGCACATCCCTCCACAGTTCTGCTTCAAGATCTTAATGTTTATTTCTTACACACAAGACTCTTAGTTGACAGAAAACAAACAAAAAGCTTTGCCCTGAAGCAAGATACTTGACTGCTGGAAAGATGTTTAACTTTCCCTTTGTTCTTGGGCTGGGAGAGGAGGGGAAAAGAGCTGAAATTCCTGGTTAAAGTTACTCTCATCATGCTGCATCAGAGCGGGCTAAATCAGTCACGCTGCATTACTCTACATGGCTGATTTAGCCTCCTATGATGAGTCACTGCAGTCAAGCGTCAGCAAAGAGACGTGCTACTTTAGAAAATGAAAAAAAAATCAGGGCAGGTGCTGCGTGCCCAATTTTGCCTTCCAAATGGATTTTGTTGTTGTTGTTAATTTTTAAGCATGGCAGGAGTTTATTTTATCAGCTGTGACTCTTCAAAAAAATTTGTTATCACCTTCATTCTTTATTAATTTTTGTCTGGAGGCCTCCAGTGCGGGTGGGACAGTGTCACATTAAGCACTGCACATTTGTGTGGGAACAGGCAGTGACAGCATTCCCTGCCATCTCAGCACTCCAGGGGAAAGAGCGAGCTCAGAGCAGGAGGAGTCTGCCTCAGGGTTCCCAGGGCCCAGACTATTATAGTTCTCTAAACCACCAAAGCCCCCCAAAATTAGTTCTGGTTTTCCACACATTTTAAAAGGCTCAGGGATGAAGGAGAAGGGGAAAACTGAGAGACAAGGATTTGGGCTCTGACAATTAATAAGACAAGAAGTCAAGTTTTAGTGACCTTGACATCTTGTCCTTCCCCATTTTCTCTGCAGATTTCAACAAGAGGTCCCCAAATCTTCCTGCCCCAAGAAAAATTGCAATGTCCAGCCTTATCTAGCACATCATCAGTGTGCTGTGGAAAAGGAGATGAAGAGCAAACAAGTCACTGTCCTGCTTTTGTGGAACACAGGCCCCACTGGGCTGTCTGAAAAGGCTTTTTTTGGCACTTAAAGTTTTGGGTTGTATTTCTACTGAATCCAGAGACTATTTCAGTGCTCACAGATTGCAGAATAATCCTGGAAAACTATATAAATCATGGTCCCAAGATAGATCTCTTCTTCCTTTTCTTTTTTTCCCTGCCTTCATTTCCTACTTCCTCTCATTTGCTTTTAGATGCCTGGGTAGATTTAGATTAATCTTAGGGCTGAAATGTTACACTGAAGGGTTGTATTAATGCCTGATCCAGCTACTGCATCCTACTGTAATTCATGCACATCAGTAATAAAAATAATCCGCTGGGAAAAATATAGTGGGGAAAGGATTTTTTTTTTTTTTAAACTCTGTGACTGTCAGCACATTTTCATTCTAAAGAAAACTAAAAAAGAGTTTCTAAAAAGATACTGCAGAAGAAACCTTTAATGGAAATGTCTCTAGGTAGCTGATGATTCCAATTCACTACGGACGCAGTTTGTTTTCAGTCTAAAATAAAACGAGGGGGAAAATTGCAAACCCAAAATATTATTAACTGCATTCCACATATTTCTTTCCTTCGTTATTACTTTGCAGTTTCTAGTTTAAGAAGCCAAAGATCAGACTTTTCCACATATTGCAGAACCTATTCAAGTGCCACTTAATCACTTGCCGACAGCTAAATGGGTGCTCCAAAAAGACCCAGTCCTGTCCTCTTCACATGAGCATAATGTATCAGAACCCAGGTGCACCACTTCTAAAAAGCAGAGTTTGCACCAATTTTTCCTACTGTTAAGCCTCTTTTAAGCAGCCTTCTAAAATAAGCATATTCTAATTGAACTGCTTGTAACACTTGGCAGCATCCATTGCTACAGGAAAACTTAAAGTGCTTTTTCCATTTCTAAAAAGGCATCTAGGAAAAATAATATTAAAAAAAAAGACAGTTCATCCAAGGCCAGAAGAGATCACAGATTTTCTACAGAATTAATATGCACGATGAAGAATAAACAAGCATTTATTTACAGGTTATATTAATGGAGGAAAGGAAAAGAATTTTCCCTTGCATCACTACACGCACTGACATGAACAAGTAATCATTCAAATGCTTTTAAGAGATGCAGTCTTGCTTGTACAACTCTGGAGTCACAGAGAAATGAATGTAGATTACAGCAGCAATAGAGAAGCTATAAATACACATACTCTGCCAGTCACATCTGGTGGGTTTTTTTAATACAAGATCATGGTATTGATATATTTCTTCTTGCAGATGATTTAAACAGTTATTTAGGATGTCAAGATTAAAAATAATCTTTTAAAGAGCAGCAAAGGTATGATGCTATGATTCCTTGACTTCATTTACTACACTTTCATTTCAGAAAAAAAAACCTGCTTACTTATGGAATATCCCGGCCATCAATCAAAGATAAGATCTTTAAACAAATAGGAAGCTTAAAATAAATTGTATTATGTGGGAAAATAAAATAAAGTAACACACCAATTAATTCAAATGAGTGTTTTGCTGGAAAGGATTAATTTTAACACAATTTGAATTTCAAAGTTAAGGCAGTCTTCCCAAGTCTCCTACCTGTTGTTCATGCCTACCTTATCTGCATTTTCTATTTCACTAGTTTACAGTTAAAGTGGGGAAAGGGAGATAGAGTTAGAAATTTAAAAAAGCAGGCTTTAGTTGACTTGTTCTCAAACAAAGATACAGAAAATCCTCCCTCGCCCAGCTCAACCAAAACAACCCTGGTTGTTTATGATTTCAAAATGGGAAAGATTTTAAGGTCTTAAATTGTCAAATGGTGACACCACTTTCTGCCTACTTTAAATGATTATTCTTTCAGCTTTCTTTAAATTCATCAATTCCTGACATTCCATCTGCCCCCTCTACCACCTCAAATAAACAAAAGGAGAACATAGGAAAATCCACTCTCCCAGCAAAGACATTTCTTCAGACTGGAACAGAACTCACGCAGGCCAGCATCACTGGAGAAAACTTTTATCTCCTCCTCAAACTGGTAGAGGAATCACAGAAAAATTCAGATAGAAAAACATCTTCTGGATTTTCTACTCCAACACTCTACTTTAGAAGGACTAAACTCAAAACTGAATGTAGTTAAGTCAAGGTGTTTCATTCCCACGCACAGCACAGCTGATCCCCAGGCAGAGCTAAACTGTGGGACTGCCCCTGCAAGGCTCAACAAGTCATGAGAACCTTGGCAACCTCACAGCAGCAAATTTTTCCACACAAACCAATCACAATTTTCTAAAATAAATTCTTCAGCAGACAAACATCCAGCAAGATTTTCTTAAACTAAGAACAAGAAGATTTTCTTCTCTTTCCCCTTATGTTTATTTATTGTTGCCACTGCAAAGAAGATATCACTTCTAATTCCCAAGTACTTCTCTGCTCCTCTCGAATGGGGCACCATTTTGTTTTATGACCTTTAATTTTTTTATAGATCTTCCCCAGCCCCTCAAACCTCAAGTGAAGAACTGGCAAAGCTTTTTCTTGTATTTTTCTATGATTATTATTGTGCTCAGCACCAAGGATGAATTTCAGAGCTGGTGAAATCAGCTAAAACCCTGACTTCCTCTGCGAACTGAAGAATTCTGAGTCACTCTAAAACTTGAGTTACAGTTTGATGCTGTGAGTGATAAGCTGAAGCAAATAAGAACATGATCCAGACAGGCATCAACATACAGAGTTTGCAGAATTATGCAAGCCAAGAATTGGGCCCAAAAGGTATTTAACGTGAGCAGTAGCCTTTGCAGCATGCTACAACTCAGGACATTTCAGACTGAGCAAAGCAAGACATATTTCTTGTATAGCTGTAAACCTTAACTCTGCTCCAGCAAAGGCAGCTTTTTTAAAAGTAACACTGTAAGACCATCCAGAGCAGGACATAACACAACTCATCTTTATTAGGAAGCAAGCATCATTTTTCATGGGGGAAACATGCTGTATCCAAAAAGGACAGGAAAAGGGAGACATAGATCACTTAATCTTCCAGGAGACAGAGGCAGATCTGTGTGAAAGCTGCCATGGAAGAAAACACGACAATGAGAGTTTGTGATGGAAACAAAGGGAGAAGTTACAAGCAGAATACTTGAAGATGACAAAGAAAAGGAACTGAGCAGTACAAAGATATGCCACACACTTACAGGTCAAGGTTATCCAAGACTGATTTGAGACAAAAATCCTTTCATTCAAAAGTTCATCTGGCTATCCTAAAAACACCCTAAACTCTAGCTGCCACATCATAAGGAAATTTGTAGGCAAGTTTTACTTCACCCACTGAGATCTGTACTGCATCTTCCACTTAGCATGAAGCATTTCCAAATTCAGTATCAGTCCCAGAATAACATTACAATGTGCACAAAGCTATTTGTCAGCCCATAACCAAACACCCAAATTGGTTCTGACAGGACGTGCAATTGCTCACCCTGGACAACACTTGCTGTCCAAACAGATAGAGATTTAGTAGCTAAAGGGAACAATATTTTAATTATTATTTTTAATCATCAGTGCAGACATCTCATTAATATGAGCCAAAAAGAAACTTGACCTAACATAATATACCATGTCAGAAATGAACAAAGGACCATTCCTTTCTTATCAACAACCATTTTCAATTAAAATGTCCACATTTGGATTCAAGATTATTGCAAGAGACTTACTTTGGTGAATAATCTGTCTTTCCTAAGCAGGTCAGTGTTGGGCGAATAAAATATCAAGGAAAGTCTGTAACTATTCCCTCAGACAATCATGTACTCTGTACGTGCCCCAGAAAAGCATTGCAAGGACTGGGTGCTAGGTCCTTACATCCCACTGGAGACAGTTTTGTATGAATTTGACTCACTTCTATCCATGGAGTGCTCAAAATTTCCCTTTTCTCTTCCATTTTGATCTTTTGCTTTTCTACTCTTTGTGTTTCAAGGTAGCCCAGACTTGCTGGGCCCAGATGTACTGAGGATAAAATTTTCAGGCATGTTCAGCATCACAAAGGCCTTCAGTTCATTTCCAGGAGCTCTCAGAGACAGGCCCAGCAGATACAGCCAGTGGGGCACATTTTCCAAGAAACTAATGCAATAAGCAACAGTGTCTCCAAGTCTGGCGGAGAAAAAGAGGTCACCACATGTTTGGCAATACATCATTAACTCCCTAATTATGCACTAATGGACATCTGATATTTCAAAACCACTACTTGATGCAATTACATTCCACTCTCCTACATTAAAGGAGAGCTGCAGCAGCACTACATCATCCACCTGCTGCATGTTTTTTAAAGCCCACTTTAAAGTTCAGTAGGAATTAATCCCTTCTACCCACCACTGATATTAGGCACAAAAAATAAAACTAGTTTTTCGTATTTGAAGGAAAAACAAAATGCCTCACACCTTTGATCCGCAACCAGTCTTTGGTACTGGGTATTAGGAATAGTTGACTACTGAAAGGTTTCTCCAGAGGTGATGGATGATGAGTTTTGGGCCAAAACCCATGCAGTCATGCCAAATTCTGCTGAATGTGTGCGAGTTCCTGGTCTACAACATCTGAGCCAATGCTAACAAAACACTTCTCTCGTGTTTTACCTCAGGACTAATTGCACACGCACCTATTCGGTCAGCTGGGGTAGTAACACATGGTTTGCCAAGGCAGCAGAAATTGCTGACTCCAACTTATAGCTAAGAAAATAAATAAAAGCAACCCCGCACTTCCATTATTTTTCCTGCTAATCCAAATGTACTCAAAAGCAGTTGCACCCAGCACCCCGCTGCTGAACACTTACCAATGTGGTGGGTGACTCCAAAGTCCTGTTACATAAATAAAGTTCCCCCAAGCCATCATTTCCCCCTTCTCAGGGCAATCACATGAAGGCTTCCCAGGCACTCATGCCATGGACAAAACACTAATAGATACTTGCTGAGTAATACCTGAAATAGAGCCTCAACCTTTCAGGCAGAGCTCACCCAGCGTAGCCCTGACATGAAAGAGCATTTATGCAAAAACAAAAAACAAAAAAGCAAAAAAACCCAACCAAACAAACAAAAAAACCAAAAACAAAAACAAAAAAAAAAATCACCAACAAAAAACCAGACCCAAACTCAGTTTTAAGCCATTTATTTTAAGATCAGCCTAGTGTAGCCAAGGGAAGAATTTAGCCTCAATGAAACATAAATGAAATCCCATCAGGAAAGGCCTGTTTACATCCCAGCCCCAAAGGGCTTTTTTCAGAGTTCCTAGCATCCTCAGATGATTTCACTGCCATGATTTATATATAGCTAGGGAAGACCTTAGATGAAAATCACATGTGGAAATCTGCAGTGCTGCCAGGTGGCCTCTGGAGGGAAGAAAGTGCTGTGAAACTTCTGGAATGGTTTAAACCTCTGAGCCCCTGCAAGGCAATTTGGATTACACGATGGCCCATAGCAACATGCTGTTCCTGAACACACAAAGCATAAATATAGCAAATCGAGTTAATAGGTTTTGTGCTGCACATCTTGTTTTGTTTGCAGACAGTGCTACTAGAAACAGCTTCCAACCAGCTTTTCTTTTGTGATTGTTTTGGTCCAGCTCATGCCTGTTTATGCAAATATTCACTTTAGAGTGGCGATTGTAAAAAGCAATCGCAAGTTAGCAAGCACTGGTCAAGGGCTGGAATGGATTGCTTGGATCAGTTCCCTCCCCAGCCCAGACAATCAAGTAAGGAAAGCCAGGATCAAAGAGGCACTTGATGATGTCTGCTTCCCCACTTTCCTCTCTAGCCCTTCTTTTGACCTTCCCAAAGGATGTTCCATCTTCCAGCTCCAGTACAGAAAGAGAAGCCCTCACCCATGCTCTTGACTCTGGGCAATGCAGCCCAAGAGGAAGGAGACCACCTTCAGCAACACCTGCAGAGACACAGACTGTCACAGCCACACCTTTTAGGCAATAAAGCCCAGCAGATTCACTGTGGACAATCCCAACCTGATGCAGCCAGGATTCAAGGCAGTATTTGGCCAGCATGACCAAAGTGTGACTGTTTGCCTATAATAACCTACTGCATCTTCTAATTTTTTTGCTGTCCTTCCTTCTCAGAGCAAAGCCAAACAACCCACAATATTTGAGTCCCAAACAGCAGATTATTTACCTCATCCCAGCTGCCTTGGCCTTACAGAGGAGCTTCACCTGGCAGGGCCTCCTGCCTGCTCTGACAAGGCCCTTAGCAAACACATCCTTTCTTAGCACCAAACACTAAAAGAGCTCTCAAAAAAAAAAAAAAAAAGACACTGTGTCCCTACAAATACTTTGGGTAAATTACACAGCTTATTTTTTTTTTTCTAGCACAAAGGTAGCCACATAAACTGTTCCATATGTTTGCAACCTTTTCCCATTCTATGGTGGATTGCTTAACAACCACTTCCAGGCAGCTGACACGTGGAGGAACTGCTCACTCCTCTGAGTCTGCTGCCCATATGCAATCCTGGACCCTTTCCACTCTGCTCAAGGGGCCTGGACCCTCTTGAAACACTCCAGAAGGCCCCATTTAATCTCAGCATCTGTAAAACTTGTCCCTATTTAGCTTGCAGTGAGGGAAGAAATAAACCAAGGTGTTGTTACTGGAGGATGAGGGGGTAGAGAAAAGCCAGAAAGTCACACTAGAGGGGAAGGAAAGCTTCAAGGGCAACCAAAGGATCACAAAATGCATCCAGCTCAATAGACCCAACATAACTTGGGTATCGACTTCATAGCAATGTACACAATTGTGAACTTTCCCAGGGCTTTTTACACATTAATTCATAGTTCACCTGGCACTCCTAGCTCTGCAAGCCTAAGCTCTACACTCCAGTAGCTCAAAAAAATCCTCTCTAGGCTTGGCAGTCAGCACTGCTCCCCAGTTTCACAGCTACAGCTGAACATGCCACTCAGCCCTGTTCATCCAGGGAATGCCACCCTGGATGACCCTGGAGACCCTCCCTGCAGGGGCCAGAAGGGCCAGGCCACCATCTTCCTCTGCTGTGAGGGGTTTGGGAAACCCATGAAACCATCTCAGCAAGCAGCAGTGTGAAAGCACTGCAGGGAACTGTGTGAGCAAAGGGACTCACTACACACAGGATGGGCGGTGGGAATTTGTGCTGGGAAGCAAGAGCAGGACAAGTTCAATAGGAACTTGGCACATGCATCAGCTCACTTCATTGACACTGCAGCCATTTGAAAAACCCATCAACAAGCAGATCAGGGAAATTATCCAGCTGGGTTGCAGTGTCTGTCTCTCCTGAGCATTATCATCTCCAAGTCTTAGTACAGAGATACTATGAGGAGAGTCAGGGATCTGATGTCCCATCTCCTGCTGATTAGCTGGCAGGTATAGCAAGGAGACTTGGGAGATACCCTTTTAACACAAAAAATGCAGTTGCCAGCACCAGCTGATGGGCATCAATGCAAATAAGCCATCCCAGAGTTGACCTCAACCATGCCACATGTCAGCACCCCATTACTGCATTGCATTATGTAAATCAACCTCTGAGAAAAATACAACTAGGAGAGAAGAAACTGTAATCTTGGCAGGCCCTGCTCTGTCAAGTGCAGCCCCAGCTGCCAGCTCCATGCAGGAGTTACATCCAAGTGCCTGCAAAGCAGGCTGCAGGCTTTGCACTGGGTCTCCTTCTACCTCTACTGCTGTTTTATTCACTCTGCACTGCGTGCATTAAGGGCAGATCCCAGAGGACTGAGGGAAAGAGATCTAAGGGAGAGTCCAAATCCATGCTTTGGAACAGCACACTCTGCCCAGCACCTTAAACCATCCTGGCCCAGCTCCACCTCCCAGGTCAGGTCCAAGTCCACCATAGCTTCTAAACTCAGACATGCTTTGCACTCCAAAATAAATCAAGAGGAAAAAAAACCACAAAAAACCCCCCAAACAAACAAACAAACAAACAACAACAAAAAAAAAACAGTTTTAAGGACTTATCTAATGTTTTGTCAGGAATACTGAAGTTGCTAAGCACTGAACTCTCCTGTTTGTCTTCAGGGACTCCAACCACTCTGCCATCTGCTTTTGCTCACTTCTTATTTGCTCAGTGAAACTTCAAGCTTTGTTTTCAGGAATCCAGGACTGATCTAAGTCACATTCATCCACAGTCCACCCTTGGTGCTTCTTGCTTTTCACTTGCTTTCTCTCTGCCCTATGCACTTCCCCTGGAATTCTGCTTTTTCCTGCATGCGCTTGTGCCCAATCCCACTTTTCAATCACAACACTGGCTCCATTTCACCTACCACTCTAAATGCAAGCTTCCTGCCTCCCACTCACATCTCCACAACAACTCATCCTCCCCCTTTACTCCCTGTGCTCCCTTCCAGGTTCCTGAGCAGCTTCTCTCTTTTGCTCACTCTTGTGGAAGTCTCACCTTCCACCCACGCATAAAATCTGCTGTTCCTTACGTGCCTGACCACACTCCTTCCATTTGTGTCCCTGCAGAAACATTGCTTTGGTGAGACCTTTCAAACAAACTCACCAGTAATTTGTAACAAACGGCTTGAACACCAAGCTTTGGTGGTCTGATTCACCAGACCTTGCTTGTGTTGGATGTAACACTCACTGCCCTGGTCAGCTCATGAGAGCACTGAAGCAGGGACTGTGATTTCCTGTTCCACAAGGCACAGACCACACTGTCAGGGCCTAATAAACACCAGGCAACCTTTCATTTCCTTATAATTAGTTGGATCATTTGACTCATGTTACAGAAAGAAAGGGACAAAAGCAAAGCACAGGATTCATGCTATTTGGAAAAAAAAAAAAAAAAAGTGGATAAAATTCAAATGTAGCATCCAAGAAATATTTCAAAAATAATAAATCTTCAAAGACAGCATAATAAGTGAAAGCAATCCTACTGTAGGGATTATGTGCCCTATTCAGTCAGAAAAAGGAAATTTAGAATAGAAAATTCTGTCCACATTATCTTTACATTATAGAAAAGTTTGGTGGGCATAGCGGGAGGAAAGAGGGGGGAACAGAAAGGACAGGAAGTTTTCCTTTTACTGTGCAACCTGTTGTACATTTTTAGCAACTCAAGATCTCAGAGTCTTTTCCCACTGTGTGATTGCTGGTTCCACCTTCTGCAGGAAGAATTAGGAACTTTAGAGGCAAAATTAAATGCAGGAAAATACACATATTCAACCAAACAAACTGGAGATGCTTTCATGGTAGCTGGTAAAAAGATATTATATAGCCAGGAAATTCTTTTTGTATGTTATGATATAAAATAGACCATATCCTAGTCTCAGCCTCATGGAGGATGGTCATACAAGTGTTTACATGATCCCATAGCACCACACCCACACCCTTTATGGGGGCCTGCTGCTGTCCCCAGCCCCCCAGTCATCCTGCAGCTGACCCTTGCAAGCATCCATGCTGATTTGACAGTGGGAAAGAATAATTCCTGCAGGACACCAACCTTCACATTGAGGCTTTAAATGCTCCTCTAGCTGGGGGTCAATCAACAAAGGTTGTGGTGGCTCTTACACCTGGGTGTGCAAAGGCCTGAATAAAGGATGTTGGGAGGGACTGGAAGCCAGAACAGCAGAGGTTGTGTTGGGAAGGGCTCGGCAAGATTAACTACCCTGGTGTTAGCTGGATGTGTGTCACTCAAAGGGAGAATGTCTAGTTTCAGTCTGGATGATAATGTCTGCAAGAGATTTATTTCAAGAGTAAGGAGCAAGACGAAAAGTGCAGCGTCTCAGTGGAGGAAGGGTGAACATCTGGTCTGAGGCAGATGACACTTTTGGAAGTGATGGCCATGCAAATCACCCATCTGTACAAGCTCAGGACAAAGAGTGCCCACAGCAGATGATCTCCAGGCTCATGCTGCCATTTAAATGGGATCTGCTAAGAAACAAGAATGCCATTTTCATCTGCAGCAGATTTGTTTCACTACATGCTGGGCCTGACTGGGCTTCTCCGCTAAAGAAATGAGAAATTCCTGGAGCCAAGGACATTAGGAGATGGGACATGGTGCCTGCCAAGTCTCTCTTTCCCCAGGATGTGGAGGCTCCCAGCTCATTCTAGATCAGTCACAACACTTTGGGCAATCTGCCATCCCAGCCCATTCAGACACCAGCCAAACAACATTATGAAAGCTACAAACTCATCCACTCAGAGAAGTGAAAAAAATATACATAGCACAATCAAGCCTGTCATCTGCTTGGGCTTTGGTTTTTGTCCATGTTTCAGAGTCACTTAATGAAGTGAAAACCAGATTTCATCTCTGAGTATCCAACGAAGTATGGGGACGTGCCAAGACAGATAGCAAGGAAATGTGCTCTGCAATAGCCACAAGCAGGTGAGCCATCACATGAGGTCTCTCTAATTACACCTAAACAGTGCAGAGGCCACAGATTTTGTAGCACACGTGAGAATCAAAGGGTTTGGAGAATATTGATCTGGGCATAGTCCAGCACAGAGAAGACACAGACTGGGGTGGCAGGGAGAAGAGAACAAGGCTTATTTTGAAGGACAGTCATAGCTTTTGTAATCAGGAGGGATGATGTAGTACAGCAATTCCTAAATTCTTTGAGAAGGCAAGACAAACACCTCTCACCCTGGCATCAAACCACAGCTTCTTCCAGATTCCTGTTACTGTCACTGAGACATAACAGCTGAGGATTACAGGAGAGTTAAATTGCCATTCCAAAAGCAAAACACCACAATTTCTCAACATTTTAAGATTTAAATGCAAGAAGAAAGACAGGCAAACAGTTGAGAACCAACCCTGAATGGAAACTTTAGGGATTTGGGAAAATCTCCGCTCTCCTCTTGCCCTTCTCAAGTCCTTGGCTCAGCAGTCCTTGCTCCCTGGTTTAGGGTACAGCTTTAGGGGCTGGAACACACACTAGAGAGCCCATCGACCCCACAGCTCCCAGCCCAATTCTGCTCATAGAAAAGCTGAGTGTGGCTTGAATTAGGACTGAGTGGCAGCTGAGTGGACCTTCCAAGGCTGTCAGCCTTTGCCTGCTGCTCCTAAAAAATCCTGCATGGGAACTTTTGAGTGGGGCACTTGAAGAGGGAAGAGCCAAGTCAAAGCCCCATGAAAGGTCTGAGCAAGCCTACCACCCTCCCAGGAGCACCTCAGCAGCTGGAGTTAAACCTGCATGAGGCAAAGTCTGCAGCCTGCAGGTCACATCAGGACCTCTGCAGGCACAGGATGAAGCCTCCTTCCCAGCAGACTCCCACCTCATCACTGACTGAAACAGCCAGCCAAGATGGCATAACCTTTCTCCAAAATCCCTCCTGCAGCCAAGCCTGCCCAAAAGCTCTCCCATGCAGGCCTTTTCTCTCAGAGAAAGCTGTTCTTTATCTACGAGCAGCTAAGTCCACCCTGATATTTTCATTCTGGGCAGAAGACACTGTCATAGAAGTGCCCCATCAGCCATCTTCCACAAAGATTTTAGAGGTTCACCTTTGAGGCTACCATTTTCCCGTCAGATTTGGTTAGCTGAAAGCAATCAGTGGTTCCAGAAGTTATGATGACACACTGCAGAAACGAGGAATAAAAACAAATCATGGGAATAAAGTCTTAAGGGCTCCAAGTCGAGCACTAAGGTTTAGGATTTGACAGGTGCTGCCCACACAAGTACAACCTGTATAACTGCTATCCAGTGGAGTAAGCACTATATATCTCAGCTGGCAGCTGGAATGGGGATGTAAGTCACAGAAAAGAGTTGTTTCAAAGCCAGCCATCACATAAAAGTAACTCTTTGTGGAGTTTCTCACATGCATTGTTAAAGTTGAGTCGTTGCTCGAAGGTACAAAGCAGAAAACCAACACAATCAAAACAGACTTTCAGAAGGGCAAGGAAATATGCCAACAAATACGCTGCACAGGGCTTCACCTTGTCAAGACTTTGGCATGCACAGACTTGAAGAAACAAAGAAAAAAAAAAAAGAAATCACCTTTTGCCACTTGCTTTAAGAAATTTCACAATCCTCTGAAAACTTACAATGAAGTAGCTTGTTTTGTCAGCACTGATAAGCAGCTCCTGGATGGAAGACAAGGCAGCTCTTTGTTGAGCACGGCAATATTTTGTCAGGAAACCAATCAACAATATTAATGGCAAGTAAACTCCTTTATTAAGGGAAAGAGATTTCTGCTCACGTTCCTTGCACTGGCAGATGGCCTCCCATAGATTGCACACTTCAAGTCTTGCCCCAGAGAAAGGAACTGGGGGGAATGTTTGTCCTTCAAAATAAATAAACATAGTTTGATTTAACCTTAGAGGGGGGGAAATTTAGATTACTCAACTGGCTCAATTGTAAGAACACACAGAAACTACACTGACATTTGGACTTTTTATATTTTCAGAAAACTGAACTGACTTTCTAACTAACTGTCTAACTGTCATCCTGCCTCTGCCAAAGGTCTTCCAACTAGATCCAAAATACTGAAACTTGGAGAGAAAAAAAGGTACTGTAATGAGCAGAGAACATTCCTGAGTACCAAAGCACAGTTTATTCCTCACAAGATCCCTGACAACTTCCCATGCACACAGCAGGTCATTCAAGCCAAAATCAACTCAACAAGAAGAAAGCAAAACTTACTTAATAGAATATTAATTTATCTCCCTGTTCAAGCTAAGAGGGCTGAGAGACAGACAGAAGACTAAGAAGCTTTAGGAATGCTTATTGTTCTAACTCTGACAAAAAGTTTTCGTGTACTTTTTACTTATTAATTCCCTAGCTGCATTTTGATAAAGGCTCTTCTGGACAGAGATCAGTTGAATTCCTAATCAAAACCATGACAAGCAGGGGAAAAAAAAAAACCCAACCAAAAAAAAAACCCCAAAAAAACCCCAGAACCACTTCTGCTTCCCAGCATGAAAAATTTAGTGTAAAATCCCATGAGCTGCAGTCTAATGACATCACACTAATGGAAGAAGAGAAAACCTTCCAACAATTAAAAAGAGCCTTGCTGAGAAAACACACAGGAAACTGTCAAGCTGTCATTTGTCTCTCAGCCACAGCACATGGGACAGTACTGGGGACTACTGTACACCCATTTGTCTCTGTAATGGGCTGCACCAGGAAATAATACAGGATAAACACTGAAGGAGATGTTTCTTTGTTTGCTCTTAAACATAAGGGCAACATCAGTTAAAGGATGCTGTGGTACCACCCACTGCTGCCTTTCCCATGTCCATGGTCCCATGCTCTCCTCTACAGCACCTGCACAATCCTGAAGCATCTCCGAAAACATCGGAGTTCACCCACTGCAAAATAAAAAGCAGTTTGGTTTAATACATATTCAGTTTTCTGATAAGAAAATTTGCCTAGACCAGAAAGCAAATTTTATTTTTTTTTCCACGTCCTGCACCTCCAGCAAAATTGCCAGTGAAGGGCTGGTTCCAGCACTGCAGTCACAGCACCATGACTGCTGACACGGTGACGTGCATGGCAGGAAGAACACAGCTTGAGGTTTAGATGCCAGGCTGAGCATTCAGCACAGAAACCTTGTTTTGGCTTTAAACCTGAGCAAATCTGATCTGGGAGTTCACTGATGGAGAATAAATATGGAAGAAACTGATTTCGGATTGTGTCTTTTGAAAGGATGAGTTGACAGGGCAAAAATAGCAAATGCAATGGGTACCTGACTGCCATTGTTACATTTGTTTAAGCAGAGATTGCTGCAATGTTCAGGAGCTGCATAAAAGACTCTGCAATATGCAATCAAGTCACAGGTCTGAAAACACACCAAGAAACATCCAGTAACTGTCACAAATGATAAGAGCTGGGCAGATAAAAGAAGTAATTACATCTTCTTTGAAACTCTATTTTGCTATTTTTAGTGCTTTGATCAAGGGCCCAATTCTTCCACCTTTCTTCACACCAAATAATCCTTTACTCTTTAATTATTTTCACTAGTATGGCTATGGGCAAACTAAGGTACAATGAAGCCAGACTTGAGGGAATCGGAACCTGGCCCAAAACAATTTGGATGAGAAACAGAGACTGACAAAACACCATCATCACTGGATAAAAAAGAAAAAAACCCATGCCTTTGCCTCTTGGTGTGTTGGAGCCAGCCCAGAGCTGGAGGCTGAGGTTTGCTCACTGTGATATTTAGCCAGGGGCCTCTCTGGGGCTTTGCTAATCAGACCAACCGAGCTGGATCGTGGTCTGATGCAGGGAAATACAGATGGCTATTAAGGATTGGACTGTGACCAACTCATTCACAAATGGCTATCAGACACCAGCCATTTCTGGGCAAATCCCAGAGGAGAGGGGTAAAAGGTAAAGTATTTCTTAAACAGCAGGGTTTTAGTATGAACTTCCACAGCAAATCCTGCCACGAGTGCCAGACTGGAGAGCAGCCCCGTGCAATGTTCACACGGTGCTCTGCACTGGTTCAGTGGTCTGAATCAGGGTGGAAAGATCCAGAGCAAGACTCCTTTTAATTGCTGTGATGTGTCTACACCAGCAAAGAGTCCAGCCCTGGAGAGGAAGGTGCATGAGCAAGACCCAGACAGCCGTACCTAACGAGTTTGCTTTGCTTTGGAGCCTTGTCAGCACAGCACCTAGAGGAGGCTGTCAGTGCTTTAAACAAGAATCACCATTTGTCAGGTTTTGTATTTCACCTTCAGGACTTCATTCTGGTTCCTAACTCTTCACATTCAGATGCTCAGTGCGTGCTCTGAGCCTTGCTCAGTCAGTATGCAGCACCCACTGCCTCTCTTGTTCCCCTCTCTAAGCCCCTGCCGAGTTTGCCCTGTGTGCTGCATGCTCCAGGAAATAAATAAAGCTACAAAAACAACCCAGAAAAGAACCAAAGACAGGATTAGAGTCCCACTGCTATTTGTTAAGGTATGTTTCTGTGAAAGAAGCCAAACTTCTCTTTCCTGTCGAGCCTTCTTCTGGAAAGGAGGACCTTATTACAAAGAGAAAAATCTCAAATGTCCCTGAGTATAGCTGTTTCAAAACTATCTAAACCAGCAAAATAATAATAATATTAATAAGCATTCTGTAAATCAATGGGTTCCTGAACATGATAAGGCATGGATCACAAAGTCTGCTCCCTCAGGAAGCACACAGAGCTTCAGTACATCTGGGGAAAGTGTCTCCAGGCACTGTACTGCTGTGCCAATAGCAACCCTTTGCTCCTGAGAGGGCCATTTAAAAGACCATGGGGACAAGAGAGGAGCAGTGAGGGAGAGCCCTTCGCCCACTGTCAACCCTTCACCAATTGCTGTATTTAGGAAGCAAAATGTTTCCCAAAATTGAGAATAACCCCAAGCAGGCCCTTAGCACCCCCCCCCCCCCAATCCCAACCCCCATCTAACAATAGAGTGCCTGGAAGTCTCTCCCTCCCTGCAGCATGATAGATCTCTGCAACAGCCCTCCCCAGTCCTGTCCTCTGACAGGCACTGAGAGATTTCCCATCTCTCCAGCCCGAGTAGGGCTGCATGTGCCCAAAATACACCTTTCGTGCACAATTTTAGGAACGGATTTCTGACTTTGGAGAAATCCTGCTGTACCAGCGAGTCCAGCCCAGGTGAGACAAAGTGCTTCAACAAAATAAGTCTACATCAGAGCCTTGTAAAATGCAAGTGTTCCTGCAGTTCACAGCTATTTGTCACAAATAAGAAGTAGAGTGACACCTCTATTTTGCTGCCAGCCCCAGGACAGAAAAGTGTCATCATTAAGGTGCTTGTGGGGCAGCCCATGAGCGCAAGAGCAGGGGAACCAGACAGGATGGGATTGCAGGCTGGCAGACTGCCACAGATGAGGTAATGGGGAAGGATTCTGAGCACCTCTTCTATCATACAGAACACCAGCACTGTGAAGCTCTGTTGTTCCAAAAGGATTTCCTGCCAAAGCCTCAAACATCGGCAACAGGAGGGGTGCAAGGTACAGCAGTGGGAATTAGCTGTACAAGCAGCCCTGGTGTACCCTGACCCAAGTCAATTGAATAAGTGGTGTATTATTCCAGGCCTCATTTCCACAAGAAGCCATCTGACAGCTGCTACCTCGCAAATTGCTCTGTAAAAACAGGTGCAAAATGAGCAGAAAGAGCTACGCTTCCCTTCCTTACTGAACTGGAGCACCCAGAAAAAATGTTTACTAAGAATGATGTTTTCAGAGGGTAGGAAAGATTGGAAGACCCTTCAATTTCTTCTACAAAGCAAGGCAGCCCTGTAACAAAGCAGACCTGATGTGATGTATAGCTTAATTACAAGCATGGATTAATAGAATGGTTTGGGTTGGAAGGGGCATTAAAGATCATCTTGTTCCAAACTCTCCCCCCACTAAATAGTGGGATACCTCCCACTACCAAATTGCTCATTTGTGAGGTCTTCTAAGATCCCTAGATGCAAAGATGCTAAAAATGCAAAGTGTATTCTTTAAAGCAATAATTAAATATATTTTTTTTTTCTTAGATTTCAGAAAAGCTCTATGAATCCAAAGAAAAGAAAATGCCAAATCCTGCATTTGGAGGAATGAGGCATAAAACACTTCAGGACATAATCAGTAAACAAGACAATATTTCCAAACCAGCCTTTTGAAACTGCACAGAGCAAAGGCACGCATATCTAGATTCTCACAAGAAAAGCTCACCCACTCATTATTTTGGTATTCTAAGAGGATGAAAAAGGCCGTTTTAATTCTCCAAATCCCTCACAAAAATCTCTCTCCAACACATTTCAGGCAGGCTGGATGGAAAAGAAAGAAAATTGTGATCAGACACATCATGATTCAGGGAGATCTGAGTGCAGAAACCTGTGAGCATTTCCACAGAATGCAAAGCAGTAATTAAATGCTTCCTATGGAAAAGAAAGGTTGTCCCTCGGACACTTCTGTCAATCTGCATTTAGGAGACACAGCAGCCCTCTCAGTTGAAGCACACAAGCACTCTGGTTCTTTGCTGGAGTGACCTTAGCTGTCAGCCCAGCCTGTCCTGTTCAATATCTGTAGCTCTGCCTGGTACCTTTTGTGAGCATGTGTTGGGATGAGGAGATGCAAAAAGGAAAAAGCACAATGAAAAGGCAAAGCACTGGCCCCAATTAAAAAATTAAACAGGTGTCCTGAGACTGTCAGCCTGAAGATGGAGCATCTACATTTAATTAAAGGGATAAGTTTAGCAGAAAATGCCACTCCAGCTACTGTCAGAATGCATGATTAATCTGTGGTAAAATACCCAGCACTGTCTAACAGAAGCAGAAGGCTGGGGGACACATATTTACACAATCACTTGTTATTTCTTCAAGATATTACCAATGACCCTGAGCTTAGTGTCAGTGCATTAAAACAAAATTCTCACATCTGGTCTTCTGAAATCTCAGACTTGCTGGAGGCTTTTCCCAAGCAGCCCCATGCAAGAGCACTCCTGGGAAGGGGAAAGCAAACCACTGGTGGAGGCTGCTGCCTCTCCACCAGCAGTGGGGGATCGCCCCTTTTAGTCTCAGTTCATCAGCCCGTCTCCTGCAGTGACACCAGGGCATGGCTCTTCCTTCAGCTCATCAGCAATGCCAGTCCTTTCCAAGTGATTCCTGAACAGCCCTTTCATTTCCCTGCCATGGCAGCGGGTGCTGCCCGCTGCTAATCAACTCCTGTGTCAATTAGTGTGTAGGGTAGGGGGGTTTTCCTCATGATTGATATACTCTGCTATTGAGCTGCTAAAGAGCACAATTATTTCTCCTCAGTCATAGAGACTGTTTGGCAAATCATTCAGGTCAGATAACATGCTCAACAGTGGCCTGAAGTTTAACTTTCCCTGCCCCTCTGATCACGTTTAAATAACAGCTGCAAGGTCCTCAGTGGCTCTCAGCTAAGCAGGAGAGCTGGGTTTGTTTCCAGCCCCTGAGACTGGAGAGGTGGCTTCCATGATCTCCCTGCATCTTCCCCCAGGAAGGGAACATTGTCTTTTCCTGGCTTGGGCTGCCTGAGTCCCCACCTGTAGATTCAGTTGTGCTTTGTTTCCCCTGGACTGGCTGGAAAGGTTTTAAGCATTAAACAAGGCTCCGAGGACACATCTGTGGAACTTCTGCTGAGCTGCTTCCCTGGATTGACACCCTGCCATACCATAATAGATACAAACATCTGCACTCAGGGCTCTCCATCTCACACAACAGGTACTCTCAGAAAGCTGGTATCCATCTCCCTTCATACCAGCAGGTGAACACATGGGGCCCACACAGAATGTGCCAAACCCTTACAGGAAAGAGATTATTATTTCCCATAGCACAACACAGTACAACTGGCACTGAACAGGGCATTATTTGATGCATCTGGATTCTGAATTTTAGGTCTTAATTTTATCCCTGAGAAAGGTGAGAAAAGAAGGCAGGAATCACTACCTTAAACTTCAGCTCTGCTTGATGCCAACAGTTCTTTCTACCTCTGTCCATGGCTCTGCTCCTTGAATGAGGCTTCTCTTTGGAGACATGGTGGAGATTATTAAGACTTCACTGAGATAACTTTGACTGTTCTACAGCAGAGCCACTTAATCAGCCACATGCTAAAAGCAGGCAGTCATGCCAAAGGTGCATTGTCACCATAAATACAAGATGTGTCACTGCTTGGACTGCCACCAAGGAAAGCTTTCGGCTTTCCTGGCATTTCTCTTAGCTGTTGATAATGGGATTTTCTATAACAGGTTCATGCAATGTAAATAGCTTTTTATTTATTTTATTTATTTAGCCATCATCTACCAGTCAACCACCACCAGCAAGGACCTAAAGGGATGATAACCTGGAATACTACTACTTCTGCTTCCACAGAAAGTGAGACAGTGCTGTGAAAAAAAACATTCTGTAAGTCTACAACTGGCTGTAGGCATAGTCATTTATGATTTGTTTAGTCAAATGGTTGAACTACTCTTCAGTGCCCCTGAAGCATCGAACCAGATCTGAGGACACAAGACTTGGACAGCAAACTCTGCCTGTCCCTCAAAACTGCTGCCTCCAGACCTCAGCTGCAGCATGAATTGCCTTCATTCCCAGAAGGATCAGCTGTCAGAGGAATGTCACAAACCACCCATATCATATTGCACATCCTCACTTGGATGCTTGATTAAATTAATAGTTATGCTTGGTACTAAGATTTTCTGAAGGACAATACTTTGGTTTGTGAGAAGTTTCCCACCTCACACACCATACCTTCCATGATCTCCAGCCACAATTAATAGCACTGTGGAGTTTTGCTCATGGAATTCACTTTCCTCACCCGTGGCTTTGTGACCACACTTTCTCTGCACCTTCTAACTGGAAGGATGGGGCACAACATATCTCACAGATTCAGAACTGAGGGCCTCACCCAGATGATAGAGGAAAAAGGAAAGGAAAATGCAGCAGAAATAACTTATTCAAGAGAACATGCCGTAACCGCTTGGAGAGAGTGGGTATATTTTGTGTGTTAGCATTACATGAGGATGAAATGGACAAACTACTGGGCTCTTTGTCCCCTTTTCTAACTGCTAGACTAACTCATTGCTTCCTTTTTCTCCTGAAGAAAGACAGGTTTTTGCAGGCTTTCTGCAGTTCTAGCATTTTCAGTAATTAAACTTATCTCTGAGGCAATCACATTTAGGATTACTGGGTTTGCTATCTCCAGGCTAATAGGGTCAAAATGCTTAGCTGCCCTCCTGCCTGCCAGTTTATAGCATTTTGCTAATGGATCATTTCCTTCCATGGGGATAACACTCTGGCTATTAGGTGTTCTCCTGTTGCACAGCAATTTTAGGTGATCAGGCAGTAATAATAAGTGTTCTTGTTAGATGGGAGAGTTTATTGCCAGGTTAAAGAGCTACAAAGCAATAAGAATAACTTTTTGCTGGCAAAACAACTTCAGTCAAAGACAAGGGACACTTCTGCTACTGGTTCTCCAGTTACCACCTTGCTTATGCTCAGTTTTGCCACACTTGTGCTGCCAGACTGCAAAGCTGCTCAGCTGATTATACTTCAAAGTTCTCATGTTGGAAGAATCGAAGTCCAAGAGGTTTTTCTGTCTATTTTAACTGCAACCCTAAGAAGCACTTTACCTGCTGCACCTTGTTTCTTGTTTTTATTCAGCATTATTCCCTTATGTCTCAGCCTCCCCTGCCCACAGAAGCTCAGTGCAGCAGTCAGTTTTGAGCAAATGGGCACCCCTGTGTCTTGAAAAGTGGGGAGAGCAAGAAAAAAAATGCTATATGCAAACTATCTCCTTCTAGGAAATGGAGTGTCTGTGCAAAATGGCATCACTCGGGCCAACTTCAGACCCACAGAAATCACTATTTCCTTCCTTTCCTTCTTTTCACTCCAAAGGGAGTTTATGCTTCTGTGGACAAAAACAACTGCAGTCATATCTAATGCATCCTACTCTCAATGCAAAATGGAATGGCAGTGGCTTAACCCCAAAACGTGGTTTTCTGGTAGGATCATTGAATATTACCCATTAGACCCTTCCAAATGAATGACTTAAAAGGAGAGGGGTTTGGATTTTTTTTTCCTAAGTTACTTCAAGGCAATTACATTGCACAGAAAGTAATAATCACTTGTCAGGCTCTCCACTTCACACATAGAGCCTTATTTCCACAGAGGTGAACATTTAGTAGTTCACTTGAATGCTCTTATTTTAAAGGATTTGGTGCAATCAGTGTGAACCTCATATTTTTTTCTCTCTCTCTTTTTTTAAAAGAAACCAAGACAACCAATCTGGCATGGGTTCCATTCTCAAGGGCTCAGGAAAAGATGCATTAAAGCTAATTGGTGGCAAAATGAAGCACGCTAAAGTGTCTCTCTTGAGTTCACAAAACTGGAATATGCACAGAGAAGATCTATTCAATTATCTGTGGTAGTGAGATTTTTGTTTTGAGGAACTCCTTAACACTCAATCCATTTGTTCCTCTCACAGTCTCTGCCTGTGATGCCACCACAGCTCCCAGGCTGGGCCCTCTGGCTGGGCCAGTCTTACAGCTGAGACAGTCAATGGAATTCAGACTTGGACTCAGGAAAAACATGCTGCTGGTTCTCCTCACCAGCACCACTTCACAGCCCACTCCTCTGATCAGACTGGAAGTGAAAAGGGAGAGAAGAAATAATAGAATTTTAGAGAAAACTCAAGACCACAGCCTTAATCAGTTATTTCCAGGAAGAATCTAACTCTGGAGATAAACTGCTGAGCAATTCTAGTTTATCTTTGCTAATGTCTACCAAATCTCAGTTCATGTGCCTAAGCAAATATTAATCCTGAGCAGTTTGGTTAAAAGCAAACACATTTTCCCTGGAGATAGCTGCCTTTCAGCATTGGGTGGAACAACTGCACCCCAGCATCACAAATCCAGACTTAATTCTCACTGGCACAGACCTACCCCTGGCTGGGAGTGTCCTGAGCACTACATAGGCCCCCAGCCCCAGCTGAACAGGGGAAGGCCAGCAGCTGTCCTGGGCTCATGGGTTAGCTCAAGCACAGTGCTAAAGTGGGGGCTTGACAAATTATTATTTTTCCTGCCACCTAATGGCACCGTGGTACAAATGAAACACGCCTCAGACTGGCCCAGGCATGCCTTTGGCTGCAGAATAGGTTTATCACACTGTGTGCAATGTACAATTTGCTCTGGGATCTCTCTGAGTGAAAGACAAGTCATTAACGTCCTCTAAACATCCTCCAGGAGCAGTAAGACAAAGAATAATCACGCACAGGCTCCGCTTTGAATAGCATCTTGATTTTGGCATCTTGTTTCCTATCTTCCATCAGCTTTCAGCAGGTGAGCTGATGGGGAGATCTGGCTGCACTGGCCAGCAAGCTAAGCTGTGTTTATTTTCTGTGGGGGTGGCTAATGAAAACAGCACAGCAGGTGCTGGGGAAGGAGGGGCTGCTCTCCTGTCCGAGCTGGGCTCGCTCTGCCTCCTGGAAAACTTCCTTGCTGAACTCCCGCCCACACTGTGGAGGCACCAGGTGCAGGGATGTCTGGAATATGGAATCAGCTCTGAAGCAGAGAGGGAGGGAGAGCAGAAGGAAGATCCGTGCCCTGCCATTTTCACACCTTTTGATTCAGCCAGAGCTACAGGCATCGCCTGGCTCTCCGCAGCTGCCTCCCACAGAAGCCCAGGCCATGCCCTAAATGTCAAGCCTGAATTTCCATAGTTATGAAGAGTCTGGATGTCAAGTGGCCCCTCCAGGCCTCACATTCATCTAAGGTTGGCAAGACCAGCACAGAGAGTGCTCACAGTTCAATTATGGGCATGACTAAAGAGCAGGCACTGTTAGACCGTACAGCAAGAAGCCCTTTCTCTTTGAAACACTCTTCAGCTGGGGCAAGTGCGTACCAGAACATCTTATCAGGTTATATTATGGATAGATAAGGATTGGCAGAGCTAAAATTTTAAATATGGTGCTCACCACCTACAAGGATGCAAAGGCATTTTCCTCTATCATTACCAGTAGTTTCTCAGGGCAAATTCTTCAGTACACAGAATCCTGCAGCTCTAAACTGCAAACCTACCTGTAGTTATCATACAAATATATATAATGAATTATGCTTTGGTTCAAGGAAATCAGCTTAAAAAAACATACTTATACTGCCCCAAGCTCACAAAGTATTGATGGAAGGTCTCAATGCATTTTCCCCTCAAAAAATACTAAATATTCTTTTTTTCCTGCTTCCTTTATGCTGTTTCCCTTTGATGAGTAATAAATAAAGAAGCAGTTGAAAACAGAATGTAAGTGCAAAGCCCCAGATCTGAAAGGGACAAAGACTCCATCTGTCACAGAGAAATCCAAAAATCCAAGTACCAGCACAGAGCCCACCTGCCAAAAAGGTTTTATGTTTATGTTAAGTGTGGCTTTAAGGAACAAAAATGTTCTGGCAGATAAAGGCAGCCACGAGAATGACTAACTGAGATGCACAGACAATAATTCCCTCCTTTGATTTCCTCCACTGTCACTGCTATCAGTTAGACATCTGAATGAAAAATCAGCTTAGAAACTTTGATCCCTTTAAAAACAGAAAAACAAACTCTGTAATCCGGAAATCCTTAGAGGAATATGGAACTGTAGCATCCCCCTATGCAGCACATTTGCTGCAACTGTGGGGAGAAGGGGTCTGGCCCCCACACCTGCCTGGGCAGGGCTGTGCCTCGGACCAGGCAGCCCAGGGTCCAGCACAGATGTCTCTGCTCCCTTCTGGGCCTGATGTGCCTGGGGGAAGAATTTGTTCTTTGGTGCTGCTCTCAGAGCACACCCACCCTCATGGCTTGCTCCCCATTTTGCACATTTTAACAAAAGCAGAATTTCAGACTGATATTCCCCAGGCAAAAATGGAGATGGTTGAGTAGCCAGCTGCACCAAACAGGAGGTCCCCTAAATAGCTCAGATTTCTCTATACAGGCTTGTTTTTCTGCACACTCTGTTTTGCTCCTAGTAGACACAGACTCTGAAATATCCATCTGCTTCCCCAGAGCTCAGCCCTTTGCCTTCACCTCAAACACAGGAGATTACACTACACCTTTACCTTTATGTTGAATTAGAATTAAACTTTTTTTGTTTCTCTGGCCAAAGGCCAAGACCCAAGTGCTGGAGAATGAAAACACAATGAGCAGTACTGAAGAGCAGAAAGAGTAGAGACTGCAAAGGGGCAGCTCAGCAGCAGCATAATGAGATGTCCTGAGATAGTTCTTTAAAGGGCTGCAAGACCTCAGCACTAACCCTGCTTGGATATGGGAACAACAGCCCCAGCACTGCTTTGCACTGGATGCAATAAACTCCAAATTGCAGAAATACCACCAACTTCATCACAAAGGATCAAAATCTGCCACAAATCCAGAGTGCAACCTGCTCGCCTGATCACTGAGGCACACCAATGCCACTGGAGGCTTTCCAAGCCATCCCCTCATCACTCAGCTCTGTGCTGGGTGCTGCCCTTGCCCAGCAGGGAGCTGAGCTCACCTCCTCCAGGGATGGGGCAGCAGCACGGCTGAAGGGGAGCAAGCCAAGCTCCTTTCTGAGGCACAGGGAGGGCACACAGCTCCCATTCCCAGCTACCTCCTCCACACTGGTGCAAAATCCTCTCACAGAGCCGCCCCGACCTGCTCTGGGACCCCCTCAGCATCCATGTCACCTCTGTGTGTCCCTGTTCCCTCCAGGGAGCTCCCGGGCTCTTTGTCTGCCAGCTCTATTAACCCATCTTTGCAGAACACACAAAATACCTGACCTTTCCAAGAAGCCTCTCATATCCATGGCCACTAAGGCAACATTTTCCTCCTGGACTTTCCCTGCATCCTACACAGAGAAGCAAAAGCAGCTGGTTTTAGACACTCACACCTGAGGCAAACCTTACACTTTCATCCTTTCCTAGCACAGCAGTCCTTACTGATGGCTTTTTTCCCTCTGCTGCACGTTCAGTGCCCTTCCTCCCTTGCCAGGAGAGCTTTGAGGTGGAATGTGCACCCCAGAGGATGCCCTTCAGTGGGGTCACTGGGAACAGCCCCCTCCTCCAGCTCCCCTGCCCTGCAAGGGGGCACTGGCCCCAGCGTGCCACAGATGGAGAGCAGATATGAAAAACAACAGCCCTGAACACCCCTGCACCCTGACCATTAACTATAATTGTATTCTACATCAATCACAGGAGTTCTCCCCTTAAAGGTTATTAAGTATAATTTCTACTATGCAAATAGTTCCAGCTTCATTAATGGATTTTTGGTTTCTAGTAGAAGTTATTCTTTGATGAATGTCTCCAGATGTCAGTATCTGAAAAACGTATTGGGGGGAAGAAAATTCTCCCTGATGCAACGTAAAAAAGGTCCACTGGAGAGAGGGGGCTGGGGAAGATGGAAATATAATTAAAACAATTAAAATTCCTATCTCATGACCATTTACAGATGCTCCAAAGTGGCTCTAAATTAAAGGGAAATGTCACAGAACATGGATGCTTCTGCCAAAAAGTAGCATTAAAAATGACAAATTCCAAACAGCCTGAACATTCTCGTTAAATCCAAGGCTTTAACAGCTCAACCAAGGCAAGCAGAGTGGGTAGACAAAAAAAAAAAAAAAAATTCACATCCAACAGTCAGCTGTGGAAATGAAGGAGAGGTGACCAGGGAAAAGCTATCCAGCAGAACAACGAGCCAACCTGAGACCTATGGATTTTCAGATCTATTCCCACCAGATCAAGTAGTTTTTCTACCATCTCATTGTTAATGGATTCAGACCGTCTATTACTATGACCCTGGCAGCTGCCTTTTCCTAACCACAGATTTATTTTTTTATAAGTATTTAAAAGCTCTGGTGATGAAAGGCTTCACCTGATATCAAGATCTGCTGGATGAAAGCTCCCGTGTACATGCACACCCCAAGCCCCAAGCCAAGGCAGAGAGAAGGCTGGGGGTTGCATTTCCTCTGCTTTTTCTACTGTTGTTTTTCTCCCTCCCCTTCTCTTCACTCCTGGGAGAAATTTCTTTTGGAATATTTTTTCATTTGTATTGTAAGAAACCTCTGCTGGTGTGCTTGGGTAGGGAATCTTGGTTTATTTTTTTTTCCTTTTTTTTTTTTTTATAAAGGCCATCTGTCTAAACTTCTTACACTCTCTCCCATTTAGGTTTACAGTGGAGAAACTCAATTATAAGAAATACAATAAATATTTATTGAACTGGTGAAGGCAATAGCATATGCTGAACACGCTCCGTTCTCCTGGATATACTTTTTTTTCCCCCCTCCCCTGCATCAAGCCCTTGTTCTGTCAGAATTGTTTTCATGTTAGTATTAGTCAGTCACTCCCCATGTGTCAGGAAATGCAAAACATGCCTGCTGTGAGACAGGGAGCGCGGGTGCCACTTTGCAGTTCCTCGGGATGCGAGCTGGCACAAAGACAAAGCACACACAAAGGATGACAGGCACCACAGCCTGCTCCTCCAAACAACAAACTGGGCAAGTGACAATGCCTTAGGAGCAGGGGTGAGGTGGGGAGGAGGGAGCACACAGGTTTGGAGAAGCTGAAAAGGAACTGGAGCAGGTAGGGAAGGTTTCCTTGGCAGGAAGCAGAACTGCAGGGCACAGCTGCTCGAGGAAAGGAACATCTGTGCGTGGGGTCAGGTACTACAACCTGGAAGCAGAGCCTATTAAGTGGCCATCTGTAGATGGTTTGCTTATTTACAGGCCTTTCAATAGTACAGCTCATCATTACCTAATAAATGCTGATGAACTTGGCCATATTCTGCAGCTGCAAAGGAGGTGGGGTTTTCATTCCTTCTCCAGCCTACAAAGAGCTTTAACTCTGGATGACTTCATTTTCAGGGGCTCAGCCCTGGTTTGGTTGGAAGTATCCCTCTCTGGCTAAGGACTAGATTAGACCTAGAGGAGGATTTGGCTCAGGTTCCCCTCTCTGTGATGGCCAAACCACACAGGATCCAGCCTCCAGAGCACTTGGGTGCTGCTCAGCAGTGCTGAGCAGGCTGCTGGCACACGGAGCTGCAAGCTCTGTGCGAGGCCCGGGGACCAGGGGCAGCCCCAAGCACAGTCAGTGCAAGTGCTGGAAGAACAAGCAGCTCAAAATCTTCCCAGGGGAGTCAATCCAGGCATCCCAGATGAGGAGTGTGGGCTTTCATGATCTGATCTCATCATACAGAAAGCCCTCGGTACAGTCCGGAAATTAGCTCAGCCTTTCAGCATGCAGTGTGGTAACCCAGCCAGAAAAAATTATAGGACAGGAAATTATTGTTGACTGGATCCATCATTATTCTTTTACCATCTGTTACCTTCAGGTTAGTGTTTCTTATAGCTCATACTGCTTTTCAGCATTGCATCCAATTTTAACTGACCAGAAGCTAAAAAAAAAAAAAAGTTCAGATTTTGATCAGTTCACATTTAATACCCAGGGAAGATTTCTGTCATGAAAAATGCTACAGAATCATTAATGAGCAGTTGTAGTGGAGACTTCTGTTTAATCTCCCATCCATCAGACAGCACCTTTGGCATTGCAGTGACCCCAGGCTTCCCACAACACCTGGCACTTACACAGTGCTTCACCTTCTCTAAGCATTTAATTGGCATAATAGATTAATGCTTATTGATTAGCTGACTCAGAAGGAGACCACCACATTCCAGGTTCCTGGTGTCCCTTTTTTGCAGTACATAGCCTTTAGCTGGTGATAGGAAGGAGCTAGTTAACCTCTTGGTGTCCAGGACTTCATAGGTTTGGTGGTACAGGGAATTAGAAGGTACCAAATGACATTCACAGGACTGACTAAAAAAGACTCACAACTTAAATAACCTCAGTATTAACTATACTACATTTCTACAAATAATATCAAAGAAACTGTGTCTAGCTGCTTACTTGACCTAGGATTACTAATTTCTTTTCCCTGTTCCTTTGGGAGCACAATTCCCCTCCCATCCCCTGAGCCTGGCTCAGGACCCCAGGCCCAAACACATCAAAAGGCCAAACTCCCCCAGTAAATAATTACAGAAGCCTTCCAAAGCCTCAAACCCCTGGGAAAAAAAAAAGTGTCCCTTGCCATTGGGCAGGCAGGAGCACCATCCCCATCACAGGCAGATGTGCACATGAAGAGCAGCAAAGCCAGTGAGGTGTGGAGCACACATCCTGTGAGGAGCAGCTGGGGGTGTTTAGCCTGGAAAAGGAGAGGCTCAGGGAGGACCTCATCACTGCCTACACCTCCCTGAAAGGTGGTGCTCAATGTCCTCTCTCAAGGGACAAGTAACAGGACAAGAGGAGATGACCTCAAGTTGTGCCAGGGAAGGTTTAGGCTGGTAACAGGAAATCATCTTCAGGGAAAGGGTTGTCAAGCATTGGAACAGGCTACTCAGGAAAGGGGTGGAGTCAGCATCACTGGAGAGATTTCAGAGACATGTAAACGTGGTGCTAGGTTTATGGTTTAGTCAAGGGTCATGGTTTAGTGGTAGACTTGGCAGTGCTGAGTTAGCAGTTGGACTTAAAGACCTTTCCCAGCCTAACTGATCCTGTGATTGTGTGTACCTCTACACAGGCACCTTAAGGAAGCACAGAAAAGCTGTTTGAAATGTCTGGGCTTCCCTTTTTTCAGCAAAACATACCAGAGAAGGGAAGTGTCCTCCCTTCAGGCAATGAGCACTGTTCTTAATGGATAACCACCAGCTTAAGAGAAGACTTAGCAAGCACAAATGCTGCCTGTTTCAAAACACTTTTAGGCAGAAATAATATTCTTTAACACCTTCTTTGGCTAGAATTTAATAAGTGTGAAATCAATGTTATAATCAAACGTAATACTCATTTCCTAGAATAATCCTCTGACACAGCACTTGCTATTTCAGCTGATTAGAAGCATGGTTCAAATAATAGAAATTCCTGATCAGTAACCCACAAGTCCAAGGCAAGTTTTTTATTGTAGCCTAAGGCAGTTACTTCCCTTTAAACTAAATGTTCACAAGTGGAGAAACACTTGTAGGAATTCTTCTGTTGCCATCAAACTTAAACACTGTGTTCTCCCAGCAATGGATAAATAGTGGCTGATTAAGCTGTTGATACCTAAGCACCAATAAGTCTGTCATTAACAGCCAGACCTGTGCTCTTAAGGCCTGGTTTTTATTTTATTTTTCATACTTCAATAGGCAGAAGCAGAGAAGGAATCTCAGACTGCAAGACTCAATGAGGGAATGCAGGGAAGTCCTCAGGCAACAGGGATGGGATGCTGACAGACCTAGGTGAGTTCTACAGATGGAAAACATCTATCTTCAAAAGACTCACTGTCAGACATGATAGTTTTCAATAAAGAGATGAAACTGATGGGAGGCTTTCTCTCTGCATTTCTGCCTGCTTTTGGCAGAGCAGACCTGTGTGTGCACGAAGGAGTTATGACTTGACAGCAAGTTGTAAAGCTTTCCCTTCTTATCAAGGCAGAGCAGCTGAGACAGCCTCTTCTATAGTTGGCTTTTTAATTGAAAGATTAGAAGTTCTCTTATGCAGTTTGCAGGAAACACAGCATTTCAGAGGGGTCACCCAAGGTCTGTGCTCTGATAGCTCCAGGGGTGGAACTGGCAGGTGCCAGCAGCGAGGGGAGAGGACAAGCTCTGGGCTCTCACCAGCAGGCCAAAGTAAAGAGTTTGATCAAGCACCCCCATCTCAATTCAGTGCCCTCAGGCTCAGGGTGGTGGGCTGCACAAAACCCCCAAACCAGAGCTCTTCCCTTTCATCCCCCAGTGCCTCTGGCTCCCCAGGCCCAGTGCAGTGGGACCAGCTCACACATGTGTGCAGAGAGCACAGATTAAAGCAGCCCAGACTGGGACTGAGCCCAGCCCAAGGGCCGGGGCTGATGCCTCCAGGGAGGCTTTCCAGGGAGGCAGCAGCTGCATCTCCTGCTGAGAGCAGCAGCTCCTGCCCGGGCAGGGAGGGACTTGAGTGGAGAGGACACCTTGGCAGCATCATCAGTGGGATTGCGATCGTGCACCTTGATCTCCTATTTAGGCCACCACATTTCATTCATTTAACTTATCTCTGACTCCTGTAACCCCCCAGGGAAACAGCAAACACTCCAGCACCACTGCCCATTGGAAAAGAGCCAGGAGATGTCTCCCAGCAGAACAAGAGAGGAGCTTCATCCTGCTGCATCCTCCTCTCAGTCCAGCTGCTCCACATCCCAGCAGGGAACAGCAGGGAAACACTGGGAGTGGGATGCAGGGACACCCACCCAGCCCAACACAGGTACCACACATCTTCTCAGTTTTCTGTGTCACAGAAAACATCCACAGCCCTTCACAGACTGATTTGGAGTCAATTTTCAATCACTTCCAAGATGGGGTATGCAAAAATCCAGGCCATAAAATCCTGGTATCTGTTTGCATCACAGACAGCAGAGGCATCTGCCAGCACCCTGGGAAACTGGAACCTACAATAAACACCTTCACCAGAAATGGTCCCTGTCAAAATAAACAGATGCACATTCCCACTTATTATTGCACTGCCATACACAGCCCAAGACTTATTTCCAGACTCAAATGGCTCATTATTGAGGAGGATAAAAAAGGAAATGAAGGCAGAGTCACTAAGGGAGAGCACCTTGAGTGAACATCCTCTGCTTCATGTTTCAACGCCTGGGAGACTAACACAAACCTGGCACGCTAGAGTGCTCAAGGATCCCTGGCATCCTCTGCATGAAGACACAACTACATTAAATAAGACAAACTTTGTTTTCAACATATTTGAAATGAAATTCCATTAAAATGGGAGAACGTAGATTTTCTTTTCAACTGATAATCTATTTCAGTTTGGTGGGAGAACGTAGATTTTCTTTTCAACTGATAATCTATTTCAGTTTGGTTTTAATCAGGCTTAAAAAAAAAAAAGTAAAGGAAACTCTCCTCTCTTTAAGCCTTGCACAACTGATCCATCACCCATCTGTTCACCTTGCACCTCATTATTTATTATTCAATACTCAACAAGCTAGTATGCCAGTTAAGATTTTCCCTGAAGAAAGCTGGCATCTAGACAGACAGCAACTGCTATCAAAATGTTTCTTTTTGATTTCTCTGCCCTCCCTCACTCCATCCTCTGTGGTGGGAATAAATATAAAATCTTTAAAGTAAATAAAACACTTTTTAATGAACCAGCAAAAGCAAGAGGAAAAACAAAACTAAACAGAAGTCTGTTTTCTTTAGTCAGACTTTATCAGTGCTCCATTAAATCACTCTCCTCCTGGTCCCTTTCATCCTCCCAAGTTCCCACCCATAAGAGAAAATCTGCTCTCAGACACATCCAGGCTTCTGGATACAAGGCACATCTGTTGTTCAGACCTCAGGCCCAGAGCAGAGCTGCAGCCATGATGCTTCTTTTCCAGGCATCCCTCTAATGAGATGATTTAGTTGAGCGGATGCTGGAAAAGCAGCTACTATAACCCAGAAGCCTCATCTCAGCTGTTGGCTGCCCAGGCCAGGGAGCCAGAGGTACTGCCAGGGCTGGGTCCATCCCCTCCAGCACCAGCACCAACCTCCCACGGGCACAGAGGGACCCTAAGGGTGACTGGAAATGCAGCCTCTGTTCAGCAGGGACAGCCTGCAGGTCCCCTTAATGCCAGGGGGAATCCCCAAAAGCAGTATTTTGCTTTCTGACTGGACTATGCTGGCAGCCTCCAGTCAGTTTGGCTCTGCAAGCGGGTATTCCAGCAAGAATTCCCCGTGTTCCCATCACAGTGCACCCACAGTGCTGTCCAGAGGCACCTGTCCCAGGTGTCTCCAGGTGCCAGGGCCAGGCACACACTCCCGCTGCCCTCGTTTGTGCTGCCTGCTTGGCTCTTGGGTCCACAGGCTCTGCCATGCATTAAACCATGTTCAAGGATATCAGCCCTGGACTTGGATCCTCACCACCCAGTGCACTGGGAGATAAACACACAGCTGCAGCTTCCACCTCCTCCTCTATTTCAGGATTTGCAGAATAATTTAGCAGTGGGCACCACTCCCAGCCTGAGGGTTACAGCGCCACAGGGCAGCTCCATTTAGAGCCTTGCACTGTTCCGTGTTAAAACACACACCTTAGAAAGCAAATAAAGCCCCAGATACCTCTGAAAATCCAGCCTTTTCCCCCACACTCTTCCAGACAGACAACAACCTTGTGGCAAAGGCAGAACAGGCTAAACAAAGTGTCTTCCTCCACACGATAACACCTTCCTATTTTTGTACTTTGTATTTAATAACATCCTCCTTTATAACACTCCCAGCAAGAAAATTTATCAGGAAAAACACAAGACCGAAAAGGTGAGATTTTCTTCTTTTCCCTTTCTTATCTCAAAGTTTCCTGCCTGTCAGGGTTTCACACATTGGCTGATGTGCCTTTCATGTAATATATGAATATAATTTATGCAGGAATGTATCTGCAAGTGCATGTATTAGGGGGCTCTGTCTTGTTCGTGCATAGGGGGACCTCTGTGAGTGCACAGCTTACACAGAGCCCCTGTGAATAGCTGGGTTAGGTGATTATGGGAGAAAGCTCAGCTAGTTTTCCAGACTGACACTTCTCCAGGGCCATGCTCTTGGTGCTCAGGCAGAACACAGACAATTTGGGAAGGAACCACACGACTGTGTGACACGAGCTGGGCTTTGGGACAGGAGCTCACAAGTGGTGACTGCCACCCTCAGCTGCAGCTCAGGAGCTCCAAGCACGAGATAGTCCTGGCACCTCCAGGTCAGGCATGTGCCAAAACACAAATACATTTTTTACCCACTCACCAGAAGGAAGGAAAAAAAAAAAAGCAAAAAAAAGCCTCAAAGTTTGGGGTTGGTTTGTTTCTTGTTTTCAATATCCATTGCTCCCCCTCCCAAATGCCTCATTTTTCATTTGTATTCCAGGAATGTACACCAGTAATATAATGTCCTCATTCCCAAAATTCATTATGAGCATTAAGGTTTAAAGCCCACTCAGCAGTAAACCAAGACAAGGAGTAAACGATTCCTCTCTCTGGCCATGCTACAAGGGGGAGGGAAGAAGCTATGAACACCCACAGATGCACACCCAGCTGTACCAGCCCTGGAAAAGCACAGCTGCATCTTCCTCAGCCTCCCTGGCTGAAGTATCAGGTCACCACTCTTACCAAGTACCTGATAATGCTTTAAAATGTTCTACAAACAGAGCTCAGCTCCACACACACCCCCCAAGTACAATGTTCTGCTAGGGAAATGGTCTTTTCCAGTATCTTGTCTCCAGAAACAGCATAATCTAAAGTGTCAGTTGTTTCATAAATACAAACTAGCAAGACCTGCAGTTGTGGCTGGGGTTTTTTTAATGAATCTGCTTTACTCCTTTTAGCTGCTTACTCATTTGCACTTACCTTTTAGTCTGATCATGTAAAAGGTTTTGGAACAAGTACAGAGGAAGAATAAAAACATAATGGTTTCTCACTGCTCGAGGGCATAACTCTAATTAAAAAGAACATTCTTGCTTTTAGCACCCAGACTCCTCTCTCCAAAACCTGAACTTTGACATTTTCAAACTGAGATTTAAAACAAGAAAATAATTCTCAGTGCCACGAGGAAGGACTGCCTGCACCGTACAGTGGGAAAGGGGAGGGATGAGGGAGAGAGAGGTTCAAGGCTAATAGACTTATCAGGGAATTGGAGTCAGGAAATGCAGATTTGCTCATCAGAGAGACCCCGGCTCACGGTGCGACAGCTCTGGAGTCCTGCGCCTACACCAGCCCTGAAAAGAGGAGGTTTTCTGCCGCCAGAAGACCTTCCAGGGCCAGAGCTCCCTGCTGGCAGAGGGACTGCAAGGATGTCTCTACTTACAGGGTCCCAACTTCGCAGCTCAACAGCCAAGCCTGGAGCGTTCCTCTTAACAAACTACAGCTTCACACTTGGAACACAGCATAGATAACATTGTTCTCCTGTTGCAAACACATCCCACACACCCTAACCCAGCCCTTTTCCTTCTTCCTACCCCTCTTTACAGACACAGCCTCCAGCTACAGGTTTAAGTCATCAAGTGAATTGGCAGAGCAAAATGGAAATTGGCAACAGGTGCTGCTTTGCCACACCTGTGACTCAGCAGCACCTTCTTCACAGGATAGGTTTTACTTAAGCTCCCTTTACTCCTGAGATATATGAATTATAAATCTTAAAAATATGTTAAATGTGTATTTTATAATTAGCTTCTTCTAATCAGCGAAAAATCATTCACTTCCAGATTAGGAGTGGGGAAAATGAGGGAAAGTATAGAACTCAGAAGGCAAGAAGACAATAGACACAAGATCAAGAAAGGAACAAATGAAATTTTTCAGGTTAGGAATCAAGAGTCATTGAAAAGAGCAATTTGGAAAGGCGCATTACAGTTACAAAATTGATAGCAATATAAAATTAACTCATAATACTCTATTTTAACTTCAACACGTTACACACCACAGTTCATTTCCTCTTGTAACAATTCAATCAAGGAGCAATTAAATCATTATCACCTCCATCCAATATTAGTATTAATTTTATTTTAAACGTCAATATAGAGGAAACATTTACCAACAGCAAATAAAATCCCACACATATATGGATTTCTGTGCTGAAAATCAGCTCATCAGCTAATATGAACGGATGAGTAAATAATTCCAGTGGTTCACATCCAGCACATATTGCTACAAAATGCACATGTAACTGCTCCTAATGTGGCAGAGATGGAGGGATGTACAAGTGGGAAATCTGCACCCCCATGGGCCAGGCTACCCAGTGCAGTGCCCCTGCAGGAAAGGAAATTCTCCATAACTCAGCACTGACCTGACTGCAGAAGCTCTGAGCTTGCAGTGCAGAGAGCTAATGAGCGCTGTCAGAACAGCACACGTGCCCATAGAAACATTTGTACGAGGAGCATCCTTGTGATAGGACATGCAGGAGAACTCAGGAGCAGCTGCAGGATAATTTATTTTTGATTTGGAGTCCTCATCCTGTATAATAACATTAACTAGCTTGGTGGTTGACCAGCTTCATCCATCAGATGTTTCAAAGGAAAATGAAGCCACTCTGGAAACATTACTATACGCAAATTTTCTTCCCCTTTGCTTTTTATTTTTTTTTTTTCTTTTTTTTTTTTTGCCTACAGGAAAGGAAAATTTTTTTCAGTCTTCATTTGCAACAGCAAAAATCCATCGGCACATGGATGAAACCTTGCAAAGGGCTGGGCATGGACACAAGACATGCAGAACTACAGGCCCCAGACTTTGACACAGCAGTGAAGGAAGAAGGGAGATATGGACCATCCTCTCCACCAGCACTGGGGGTTTGGCTGGTTTAGAAATATCCTTCAAAGCATTGCAGAATTTTGCAATTATTGTCCTGCTGGGGTTTAGTTTATCTGGGATTTTAATTGTGTCCAGCAGTAATGTGTAATGAGAACAGAGGCTGTGCCAGCACACACAGAGGGGTTTTCCAAATCATTTAAAAGTGATTTAGATACTGGGGAAAAAAAGCCCCAAACCTCAACTAATTGTTAACTAAGATATGGTCCAATTTCAATTATTCCACTGATTGATCTCTAAGTGATAGATTTTCAAAAAGGACCTATTAATGAAAAGTGTCCAGTTCCCATTAAAGTGTAATGGGATTGATACCTAATCTGTTCAGGCTCCTTGGAAAAATCCAGTTTAAATTAATCACTGGAGAAGCTTTGTACTTTCCAGTTAGTAAAGTTAGTAAACTTTCCCTTTCTTGCACTGCATAAATCTGATGAGTGCTAAATAAGATGCTCCTAAAGCATCTGTCCATATGTCTCTGCCCCAGACAACACCATCCATTCTAATCCAGTTCTGGACTTGGGCAATAGAAATCCCCTAATTTCTACTAACCATATGTTAGCTTTGCCATATGGAAAAGAATATGCAGTGATGAGAGTGGTGACAGAGCCAGATTTCTTCCCATATGTAATCTAGAGTATGACAGTCTCTCCAGAGGAGAAAAAGCCAGGTACAGCCCATGTATGTCCTGCAGGGAGAGCCCAAGTTGCCTAGCAAACACACTGAAAAAACTCTCACACAGAGTCTTCAAAAGGATGAATTATCTGCATAATTATTTTATAGTTGTGCCCAAATACAAAAGCTTGGTTTTCTGCCATGAGCACTAAGACTTCAAACTGCAAGCAAAAACCTGATTATTTGGTATTACTGAGAATGCCACTCTTACAGAAATTCAGCAGTGTCTTGATGGGGTTTTATCAGCATCTCAGAAAAAAAAAAAAGAATGCATCATTTAGGAGAAGAAAACACTTCATGGTTTTGAATTTGTGTCTTTCAAATGTTAAGGTGCTGCTAATAGGCACCTTTGGTCTGACAGGAGTGATGCAGGTGGCACAGTGGGGACAGAGGGAATATTTGCCCATCTTTGCCCAATAGAACTTGGGTTTAAGTCACAGGCAGGAGTCCAGTGACAGCAGTAACTCCTGCCTATCTCCTCACAGACTGAAAGCTCTGCCAGCAAGACAAAAAGCCCCAGAAATACAGGATAGAGATTTGGCAGGTCCCCCAGCTGTTCATCCCCTCTGTCCCACCTCATCAGGCTGTGGAAATGGCTCTTCCAGACCAAGCACAAGCCTGGAGGATGTCACACCTGGAGTGACACATGAGCACATGTGACATGGATCTTGCTGATCCTGACCTTGGATTAGCTAAAGCAGACCTCAACCACTGTGCTCAGGCAGCTCTCAGGGAAATGAGAGAGGCATAAATTATCTCCTGTGCTGGGCTAATTCCTTCTCTCTGCAAGGAAATCCACATCTCCAAATAAAACAAAGCTTCCTCCTTCCTTCCATTGTGCCTCCAAGCAGATGTTCATATGTTCCTTGTTCTGAGTGCTGATACAGCCCAGAAAGGTTATCTAATTACAGAAACAATACTTATTGGATGCACTAATGCTTCTGCAATTTTAATAGCAATATGATAGCTAGGATTTATATTATTTTCCTTTTCTGATTAATTATTTACATGGAGACAAGCATAGATTATTAAGTACGTGTGCGCTGTGCCAGGCTGCAAAGAGATTTTTTAAAAAGAAAAGAGAAGAAAGAGACTCTCAACTTTTTTGGAAACAATTATCCAAGTGCTTTGATACCCTGCAATTTGCATTTAGGCTCTTGGGACATTGGTGCAGAGCACAGATTTGATCCAGGACACTACAGGTAATGTTGTGACTTCCCAGTTTGGTAGCAAGCTGCAGTGGGGAGAGGAAACATTGATGTCAACACATCCATCCAGGAAAGCTGTGTTCAGCCATAAGCCAAACCAAATGCCTCACAGGAGTGCATGGCACTGGGAAACATCATGAAATTTAGGTTGTTTTGCAGTGACTGTTCACTTGTTCCCCATGTAACATGTCCCAAAAGTGCTAACTGGAATCAGGAGAAAATTTAGGGACAACCAAGACTTCAGAGACAGACATCTACCATCTACCTAACCCATTTCAAAGCATGGCCATGAGTTCCTCAGGTAGACTGTACTCTGGTAGAAGCACACATTTCCCCTCTTTTTAGTTAAAAATCCTCCAACATCTGTCTAAAATGTATCATATTTTCCTAAGATCAAGTAATTCTTGGAGATTTGCCCCAATATACTTTAACAGACATGTTGGATAACTATTGCTAAATGGCAACATAGAGCCTGGCCAGCTATTCAGGTGGGATGATCTCATTTTCAATATTTCATTAAAAAAATTCAAATTAGCTTAAGACACTCTTAAGGCTACAGATAAAATTCTGCCCTTTACAGAAAACTGAAAACCACGGCCACTGCACAACCATTCAGCTGGAAACACAAATCTCTGTTTAACACCTGTGCAAATTTCTCCCCATTTGTTTATCATTCTGCCTACCAAAAAGCACTTTGCTAACTTTCTGCAAATCCAGATATTTCTATGAAATGGTGTTGTGGTGCAGTGGTAAAATTAATGAGAGGAAACTCCTAAGGAGGAAAAAGACAAATCTTCATGCTTATGTCATTAAATTAATTCGGCCTGGAAAGAAATTAATCCTATCAAGTTTTAATCAGGTGGTGACTTTGCTTTGATTTGTGAATAACAGTTTTAATAAAAGATATTTCACAGAACAGAAGAATCTCTAGTGCAAAATGCCCCACAGTCTCCTCCTCTGACTGGAAATTTCTGGTCATTAAAAAAGCCAAAGCCAAAGCAGAACTATCACTACTACCTCATCTGCAGCTATGAAAACGTGAGTGAGGGGTCAGAGGAGAGGGGGAATAAAATGAGTCCTTGGAAAAAAGGGCTGGAAAAGATAAAATCTAATTAGATTACTCTAAAATCCCACCACCCCTCATAGGAGGGAACAAAAGCAAGAGTCCATGAGCCTTAGCAGGGCACACAGTTCCCTCTCACATCAGCTTTCATGGTATGGCAGGTGGATTAAGTAAATCACTTCAGGCATAAATCTACCATAAAAGATGGAGGGCATTCCTCCTTCCCCCAACAGGACCAGACAGCTGAAGCCAATCCAGCAGGCTGCTGGATCATGGGCTGAGCAGTGGCAGGGCAGGGAAGGGTCCCTGCCTGTCCCCATGTGATCTCCTCCAAGTGGCTGGAGTACAGAGAGATACAAGAAACCCCTCCTCATCCCTGCTGCTGGAATACAGATGCGCCACGCTTGCAGCTCCCAGACAGGAACCAGGGGTGACAGCCCATGTCTGCATGAACAGCTCCAGAAGAGGAGGAGATTTGGGAACAGAAATGTGCATGTGTCACACAGCTCATAAAGGTCATGGCTTAGCAGTGGAGTTACTCCACAGCCACAGAAAGAGCCTTGATCCAAATCAAAGGTGGCAGAAACATGGACCAAGGATAAACCTCATCTTCTCCAAGATCTAAAATGAAACCAGGCATTCTGTGAAAGGATCAAGAATAGGGCAGATTTGTGCATCTGGGAAGTGCACGTCTAAATACCTTCACAGCCTTGGGTGCTGGGGAAGGTGACACACACCAGAGGGAAAGCAGAATTACTCATGGATGGAAAGCAGAACCACTCTTGAATGGGCCCAAGTGCCCGTGGTGTTTGCAGTCATGCTGCAGCCCCGTGAGCACCACAGCCCCATCTTCCTTGTGCCCGGCAGCCCTGCTCCCTCAGCCCGCTCTCCTGCAGCAGGATGGGCTGGGAGCAGGCACCTCTCCCCCTGACAGGAGCAAAGGCAGATCTAGACAGAACTGCTGCCCCCGCTATTTTCTGGTGAGGACTTCACAATAGAGTAAATCTCAGGTAGCAATGAGCCCTGCTGCGCAGGGAAAAGCTGAGTGTGACTGAGAAACCCTTCCATCACGCTGTCACAGAAAGCAAGTTCCCTGGGGCTTGAAGGAAGGCTGTGCCTTAAACGATTTGCTCTTTAATGGGCTTTTTCTTTGCAATCAGCATGTGAACTTTGAAAAACTACCGGTTTGGTTTCCAGAGTGTGCAGTCCTGAGCCCACGGAACCCACGCAGCTCGCTGTTCCCCCCGCGCTCCAGCCGCCTGATTGGCAACCCTGCTAAAAGAGCCTCCCTGCAATTTCTGCATCATGTATTGTATTAAAAATAATATGCTGCTGATTCTAAAAAGATTTTTTAAAAATATGCCATTGGAACATCACCTTGGTAAAAGCTGAAAAAGATGCATTTTTAGTAACAGAAATGTGAGAAAAGAGCAAAGTCTGGAACGGGGCAGTTTGGCCCAGATGAGGCCAGCAGACCCAGAGTCAGATGGGATCCTCAGGAACCAAAGGGATTCAGGGTGGGAGTACAGGATCCTTCAGAGCCAGTGAGAGTGGAGGATCAGGCCTGGCTTTGTTCTTACCCCTCTCTAGAAACAGGACAGGAGGGATGGGAGCTCCTGAGGGTGACCTTGCACAGCTGCTTGCAGGGCAGTGCTGAATGTTCTCCAGTGCAATGCACACACTGCACCAGGACTGGGGAGCTCTGCAAGACCCAGCTTCAGCCAGAGAAAAGGGTAGCATCTTGGTGGGATGTGCAGGGAGGAGACTTCTCACTGCCTGCCATCCCTGCCCAAAACCCCCTCAGAGCCTGCTCTCCACGAGCGGCCATGATTTGGGTCAGGCACACACCTAGGACAGGACAGATGTTGTCCCCCAGGTCACATGTGGAGTCTCCAGTGGACCAGAGCACTGATCCAAGGCACCATCTGTCACCTCTACAGCCAGATCAACCCTATTTCCCTTGTGCCCTGCATCTCCCACAGCGATTTCTTCCTGGCTTCTTTCTCCAAGGGCCCAATTGCCATCAGCATTTCTCATCCTTTAGGAGAGATGCAGAGGACTAAGGCTGAGCAGCAGCTTCTAACCCCTTCTCCTGAAACAAGCTTAGTCTTTGTTGCACTGTATTTACTTCTGTTTTCCAAGAGTAGGGAAAAGCAAACAATGTAGAAAACCTTTAATTTCACATTTTTTCCCAGCTGGTAAAAATGATAGCTGGATATGCACACATCAGTATAATCGTCTCCTAAACAAATGGCACAATGACAAACCGAGGGGGCGGGGAGAGGGGGAGCAGAGCACAAGCTGGTGTTTTCAATTTAGAAAGTATGCATTATTTACACTGCCATTATTCCACTCAATTTGAGTTCACGCTTTAGTCCTAATTTCAGTATAATCAAAGTCAATGAATATTTAATCAGCATTGCTTCCAGAAATTGAGTAATGCCATTAACATAATGTCCCCAGGACTTCAATGCCGTTTTCCTCAAAAGCATGGGACTTTCACTCTTCCTGCCCTTCCCCCCATCACTTTAACCAGTTGATGCTCTGATCCCCACCTTTGCTGGGCTTAACAAGGTGGGACCTGCCCAAAATGCAGTGAATGGGAGCAACACTTCCCAAAAGCAGAGATGTGTCCCCACCGATGCTGATCCAGCCCCAGGATAGGTAATAAAAGTAGAGCATTTCCCTTCAATACGGCTCAGTATGGATAAGCATCCTAATAACAATAATCCATTTGCACTTCTGGAGCACCTTTCAATGGAGGGGCTCCAGTTATTCTGCAGGCATTAATTAATGCCTCCCACTCCCCTGCAAGGAGGGCACTTATTTGTGTGATAGCTAATCCACAGATAGGAAAACTGGAGCACGATGAGGTTAAGTGCCTGGTTTACAGCCACCCAGGAATCCAGTGGCATTTGGGCAGAAGGCTGGAGCTCTGACTGCCTCCAAGCTTCCTTCCCTAACCAACAGACTGTGCTGCTTCACTAAAATGAGATCAAGAAAAGCAGCAGTACCTATGAATATTTATGAACAATACAAAATTACAGCATAAAAAATTGTACAGACATTTCAGAGCTGCTAAGTGATGGCTCCAGAGCTGTATCTCTATGTGCACAGAGCATTCAGCAGGCAGTGCACACATGCCCCCTCCAGTGGGGCTGCATCTAATCTATCATCTTTTCTAACATGACTATCACTGTAATATCTCAGCAATGCCTTCAGCTGAAGACCTATCACAGCCTTCCATCTATCTGAGCTGGTTTATAAAGCTTTTCTCCATGGTGCTGGAAAATCTGTGGGGCATGTGTTTTAAAATATTGGATAAATTCCCCACTTTCCCTTCTGTAAGTCTAGATAGAGCTTTAATGCAATCTTTATCAGTAATGAACAATCTCTTGTTCTCCCATAAAATTAGAATTAATCCTTTTTTAGGTTAATAAGGAAGGAACAAAGTTCAATATTGTTCACACAACACATACAGTTGGGAAGTCTGAGGTTACCTATAAAAAGTACTTGGAAAGTTATTCTACCCTGATTTTTTTACTGGGGTTTGATAGTTTGGGATCATCACTCTTTCATAAACTCTTTCATGAACAACTTCTTATTACATATCAGTTCACTGGTCACCTAATTTGCAAATCTGTCTGTTCTTCTCAGCAGGTTCCAGCATGGCACAGGCTCACCTCAGTGCAGGTGTTCTTTTCAGTAATGGCATTAAGGATCATTTTTCAACAGCTGAAGATTTCTGAGTTGCACAGGTGCATATGGCATATGGAAATTTTCATTCCCTACCTCTGAGAGTGGTCTTCAAAAATATTTTTTCTAAAAGTTTGCAAAGCTGTTCAAGCTCAAACCCAGTAATACCAATACGTGCTTATTTTGCTGAATTCCATTGTGGTTGTAACCAACTCAAGCACAGTCCTGCTGGCTTGGCCATGCATTTAGGCTGAGGTTGGCAAAGATGAAGTAGCACCCAACAAATTTACACTCCAGCTCCATGGAATTACCCTGATATGGGTAAGTATGAAAATCAGCTTGCAATCATTTAAAAAGCCTTATTCTTGGCTTGTGTCAAGAGTTTGCTCTTGGAGATGGAATGGAGGAAATAAAGGGTGCAGATGGAACAGGGATGGAGGACTAAAGCCTGTGCCTGCAGAGAGAATGAGGAAGGACTTTGCTGGAGTAGGAGTGGGGAGGTATTTGTTATGATCTGGGGAAAGGTGGAGACTTGCTCAGCTCAGGAGCTCAAGTCAGCAGCAAAGAATAGCTTGTACATGTCACTGGCATCATAGACTGAAAGCCCCCTGTAATCTCAAGGAAAGCACTTCTATGAGCCCAGGTAGCATTTTTCCAACTTATCTTGTCCTTAATAACAAATATTTTGAAGCCAGAAGATTAATGGTTTTGTGGCAGTGACATATTCTGCTGTCTCTCAAATGAAGTTGTCTCAGCCATGCTCCAACAACACCCCCTGACACCTCCCATTTATCCTAATGGCTTTAAACACTAACCTTAGCAAACACCACTGCCACCCTGGCTGAGGGGAAGCAAACCTGGCACCAGCTGCCTTTCAGCAGAAACAGGAATGAAACATGAGGTTCTGCCATGGAAAACCCCACCTTCAGCGACTCTGAATGAAGACCAGTGGCTCTGACAACAATCTAGGGATACTTTCCTTTGAAGGAGAGCAAAGCAGTCTCACGCAGGGTCTGCAGCTCACCAGCACCCACAGAAGGGCAGTCAGCTCTCACAGCGCTGCTGGGAAGGAGTTTCACAGCCCAGCTCCTGACAAGCAGAGTAAGAGTTGAGCTGGAGGGTGGGGGAGAAGCCAGAGGATTGCCATAACATATCATCAGTGGGTCTATTAATAGGGTTCAGGTTATAACTTATTCATGAACTTGTGCACTTTTCACTCGTACAGTATGGCAGGGTAACTCAGGAACACTTATGAATGACACTACTAATGCACCAAAGAGAAAGGAAACACAGCTCTGCTGCTGTTGCACATTAAACCCATCAACTGCTCTTCAAGACCACAGCAGATCAGTCAAGCAGGCATGGATACTGCTGTTAAAAGATCAGCCCTCCGAGCATCACCACCCCGCTGGGTCTGGGATGCCTTTGGCAGATACACAGCGCATTAAATCTTTTCGTCTTGGCAACACTTGTGTAATTTGCAGTATGATTACTTTCTCAGCAAACCCTTGTGAGCCCTGTCTGATTCAACAGGCAGGACCTCTCTCCATGGCCATGGAGGCCCAAGGGCATTTCTCCTGCTCTCTGCAAACCCAATGGAACTGGGAGCAATGGCCTTCCTTAAAAGTCCCACAATACAACTCACAGTAAACTGATGCTGATAAACTGGGCCGAAGCAGAGAGTCCCAAGAGCTTCATGCCCTGAAAAATCGGCTCTGTGGTTTTTGATGTTCACCTCCATGGTTCTGAATGGCCCTGAGGGCAGGTGAGAACAACCCCTGGCACCAGGAGGTTATGGCTGACCAGGCAGCACCTGCAAACATCAAAATGGTGCTCACAGAAATGTGAAGGCTCAAATTCCCACTGCTACTTTGGTTCCTGAAGGAACTGAAGACTTGTACTATGGCACAAATCATTCAGGACCTAATAGAAATGGCAAAGGCAATGGGGTGCGTCAGTAGCAAGGCTGAGGGAAGAACCTAGCTATCCCTAGGGACCAAGTTTATTCCTCTCACCCACACACCTGGCAAAAGATTTAGCACTTGTCACTGGTCAGTTTTATCTCCAGTGTCTTAATTGTCTTCCTGCTAGTTAAGGCTCATTGTATGTTCTATTGATTGTTGTTTCCCCACTAATTGACTGTGTGGTTGTTGGCTTCTTTAATTGCCATCCTGAAAGGCACTGTAAATTGTCCTACATCAACATTAGTGATGGTAAGAAAACCAGAGTGGTGCAAGGGATTTCAGTATTAATACAGTGGGGAAACAACAAGGTCTTGGGATGCTCTCAGAACATTTAATCCCCTCTCTCAGCCAACCCATCCTAACCTTGTACTCTAAACATTAAAGTTTTCACTTCAATGTGCTGGATTCAGGCTCTGGTTTTGACCTGTATTCTGGTTCAATATTCATTAGATGATGGATGCACAGCACATCCTTTCCAACGCACATGTGCTTCCCAGCTCCTCCTCCAGTTGGTCCAAGACACAGAAGTCAATGGGTATTTTCTTTAGACTTTCACAGACCTTTTGGTCCAGATCTTGAAACATTTATTACTTCTCACAGACCTAAGGGTACAGACAAGGGACCAGGGGAGATTTTTCAGGGTGCCTAATTCCTACTAATTAACTCAGCCATGTCAGAGACTTTGAAAGTTTGACAAAGAACTCACAAGCATTTTTAGACAGTTGAATTGCTTTACCTGGCTCAGTCCTCCAGCCCCCATATTTGCAAACATTGTCTGCATATGCCAAACTCTTAATCCAGATAACAGGACAGGATGAGTCAGTCATGCAATACATTTAACTGTTCCGGAGATGACAGAAGACTACGTGAAGAAAGATTAATTAAAGACCTAGACAAGGAAAAAAGAAAAACCTTTTTTTTCAGAAACCATTTAGCACTGAAAGGCACTGGGCATTATTTGAGGCTTATTGAATTCATGCTGGCTCTCTCTTTTCTGGAATAGCATCAATACTGCAATTGATTCCAGGCCTTTTCTTAGAAGAATCCCAGTTCTAATTTAATCCTATTGAGCAGCAGTCAGAAGCCCACCAAGGGAGGAATTCCACTCATTTTATCCAAGCAGTGGTGGGTTTGACAAAACCAAAAGACATGCCTTTTGCCTTTTTAGAAGGCCTTTTGCCTGTTTTTGGAGGGTAACTGTCATTGCAGCAGTCCCTGTTGCTGCCACCACCTACTCCAAGAATGCAACATCCAGGACCTTGCTTGTTTTCCTATTAAGGCAACAAAAGTGCTTTGCTAAGTTTTGTGTAAAAATGAAAATGTATTTTTAAAGATGATAAATGGTCTTTTTGGCTCCTGCTGCTTCCTTTTTTTTTTTTAATATTCCATTTTCTTTTTTTTTTTTTTTTCTAGGTAAGAAAAAATAAAAAAATCCCTCCATTCCTGTGCAAATGTTCACAAGGGAATAGTTAAAGGTTTTTTTTCACACATCTTTTCAACCAGTCAGTACAGGAGGTCACATTTCAGCTGATGAGAATATGCTATGAAAACTTGTGTGTGCTATTCCTACATATCCTGACCTCCCTCTTATTCCTTCTCACCCCTCCTAGATGCAAGAAAAGCAGCAGAAAAAGAGGAATTCCCCCCTCAATACTTGAAATCTATCCCCCAGCCTTCTCCAAACCACTTAAGTAGTTGTTATGGTAAGTGAGGAGCTAAAGGGGACTCTGAGTTATCCTGCCACATTTACAGGCCTTTCTTTAATTTCAGGACATTGCTCTTGAACTTTAATGGAATGATTAGTGATGTGAAGCAGCAGCAGCAGCAAGAGGAGGAACACAACTCAAGCCAGGAAAGCCTAGGGATGCAATCCCATCCATCTTTAGATGCCAGATCCCCACCAATATCTGCTGTGAGCACCAATTCATTAGACTGCTGCAATCTCTTCAAGAACAGCCCAACCTGTCCCCACTGAGCAGCCTGTTAAACCCTCACAAGACAGTGCAGAACCAATTTGCTCAGCCCTCACTGCTTGCCAGCACTAACCTTATTAACCTTTAGGCACAGCAAAAGGGCTGTTCATTTGCTGGAGAACCTGCTCTGGATTGAATGATGAGGAGTGTGGTGGGAGCGTGTGGAAAAGGGAGGGAGCGCCTCAGCAGGGCTGGCCTGTGCCAGGCTGCTGGCAGGGCTCAGCTCCATCAGCCCTGGGAGAACAGCCCAAGGGGCTCAGTCTCATCACCTGAGCAAGTGCCAGGTTTAGCTGGGCTTTTTTCAGAGGAGATGGATGAAGGAGCTCTATTTCCATGGGTCCTGCTGCTCTGTGCAGATGTACTGTTTGGCTTCACTTTGCCCTTTCATCTAGAAATAAACCAACTCACCTCCCTCTCCTTCAGAGTTCTGCACTTGTGTGCACCCAGGGTTAACACTGTAGGCAAACTCAGCCCATGTCTCTAACTTCTCCTAAAACTTAGACAAATTCACAATCCTTTGGTTGCCTTTCTGCCACCTCTTTTCTGCCACCTCTGTTTTCCCACACTACCTTGGATCAACTTGTCTCTGAAAGCAAATTCATACTCAGCAGCTTGAAAAGGAAGAATACACATGAACACACACAAACCAACCTGATCCACATTAATTCTAAGGAGCTGATGGCTACTTGAGGAACGGCTCACTTTCTAAATGAGAATATATGAAATACCCTACTGAGAAGAGAGGGCTACTCAGTATTTCTGCAGCTTCTGCAATGCTCAGGTATTCTGAACTATTTCTATCTTTTGACAGTTTAAGCAAGATGAGTTTCTCTATCTGAATGCTTTTAACTCTCCTCCCAAAATGCCTGGTTTTCCCAAGCCTTCTAGTCCAGTCTCATCACCTACTGCAAACCCCACAGGGAGAAACAAGAAATAAGTATTCTCCTTTAGCTGTAGCTCTCATGTCCTATATGTGGTACTTGTCAACCTTATTTAACTGCAAACTTCTTGCTGGAACATGATCTTATGGTCTACATTATTTCCTAGCTCTGCCTTATGGTAGGAACACGAATACAGAAGGTGGAAGAGGTTCTTAAAAATGAAAGGGAACAGAGACAATCTCTGAGAGGTTTATATCTGCATTTTGAGGTGCCTGACAAAAGTTTGCAAGCACATTTTGCCTGTGAACAGCACACTACCCACCACGTCTGAAGGTGCCAAAAAAGCAAAACCTGGAACACGCACAGGGGAAGGACTGAGTTGAAAAAAAGCCAGTTCAGGATCTATCTGCTCACAACAACCCACAAGCACATAAATGAGTCTTGCACTCTTCTTTCCTCATTTTCACTCTGTGGCCACTCTCCAAAGAGAAGGCGGTGTGATGAGCCAGGGGAAAGCAAAGCAAAACACTCCTGTTTCAAGATCTCATTAACTGGGAAGCTAATAAGTGCACTGAAGCTTTCATTCCTCAAGCCGAAACAGGAAAAGTTAAGAGGGGAAAAAAATACTTTTAAAGTGTCAGAATTTTTTACTTCTCATCTTTAACGGTGCCTCCGTACATTTTTAATAGCTGATCCTCCACATGAAACCCTCGGGAGCAAGGCTGGGGAGCCAGAACTCACTGCAGTGCTTACATCCCCATTTCAAACCCAAAGCCTCTCCACAGAAAATAAGTTGATTGAAAAGCTGCATGAAGTATCTCTTCCATAGAAGTTTATTAGCTACTTTTTGACTCCTGAGCCATTAAGGTTTACTGGCTCCATGCCTTCAGTCTCATCTCCTCCTCCTCTGGGCCAAACATCTTCCTTACTTTTCCTGCCCCAGCCTTCTCAGAACTTCACCCTTCATCTCTGCAGTGGAGGGGAGGAAGGCAAGGAGTCAAGGAGCTCTTTGATACAGCAGCTAGAGGGGGTCAGAGATTTAAATTTACCCAGAGGACAGATGATTAAAAAAAAACAAAAACAAACAACCAGCCAGAAACAACAAGTGAGATTCAAGGCTTTGTCTTTGTTTCAAGAACAAGAACTGAGTCAAATGCCTGTGATCGTGACCACGGGATCCTCCCACCTTCAGAAAAACATCTGAACACAATGGTAACATTTTACACAGGTTATAGTTAGCAAAAGGGTCTTTCTTTTATGCAAAAAGGAAAGTAATCCAAAGGAAAGTAGAAGCCTGATGAATTTTTCAAGTCATCCACTTTATTAAATAAATACAGGGCAGAATCAATGGCTTTTGCTGAAATTCAGCAAAACATCCTTGGCATTTTGGAACATCCCGTTTAATTTCCACTGGGGGTGATTTTTTTCTCTTTCAAACTAAGTTTTTTCCTTTATTGAAGAATTTATAATCAAAGACCATAATTCTTCACTTACTACATGTTTATGTGCTTTCAGCTTCTTAAAACCAATGTACTTATGTCTAAAAATAATCACAAGTGCTACTAAAAGTGCAAATAAATTCTAAGCAGCCTAGCAAAGCAATGCTCCTAAACAATGGCCAGTGTTTATAAGCTATCCTACGACAACAGATGTGATAAAGAATTAACTATTGCTTGTACTGACTTAGGAGTTCAGATCACTACAGAGAGTTGACCCAAATCCTCTGCACAAGACCCTGGGGTATGCATGGTCCCACTTTTCAGAAAGTCTCTCCACTCCAGGTTGTACGGTAGCACCTAGCCAAAGTTAAGAAAAACTTTTCATTTGCCTAAACTGGAGCCTAGTAGGCTCTGTTTATTTTTGTCTGCCAAAAGTACCTCTGTTACTTAGAAATCTGATATTTAACTGGGAGCTCAGGCCAACACCCCTCCGTTTCAAGGGGGGAGAAGGGCTGGGGTACCCTTCAAACTGTGCCTTAGAGATCCCAGGCTGGTTTTCTCCTTTTCTTTTCTCTTTTCTTTTTCTTTTTTTCTTCATTTTATTTTTTTTCTTTTATTTTATTTTCCTTTTTTTCTTTTATTTTCTTTTCAAGTTAATGTTTCAACATTTTTAAACTGACATGGAAAGAGGCATTTTTAGGATGATTGAATTCCTTTCATTTTCTTGAGGGAAACTAAAGACACCTGAACACACCCATGAAATTTGGGGTCCAGTTATCTGCCTTTAGACAGCTGTGAAAACATTTGGCATAAAGATGCTGATCACACCATTGGACAGTGGCTTTAAAAGGAGAAACTGAAACTCAGGGACGCCCAGATCTTTATCTCTTAAATATCTTTGTAAAACAGTAAGAAAAATGCACAGCTCCAGATCACCCCAGGCCCTTGCCCAGCGTGCCAGGAGCGTGGTTGGGATTGCAATTACTGCCAACCATGGCACTGCCCAAGCAATGACACCATCACTGTCATGGAAACCCCGTGGTTTTGTCACGGGGAACTGAAACCTGGTGCCTGGGAAGCAACAGTGAGAGCTCGAGTTCCCATTCCAGAGTTCCCATTCCAAAAGCAACATGTGCCTCTGGCTCAGCTCCCTCCTCTGCTCTGTTCTGTGGCCACAGAGGTCACTGCCAGAGGGGGAGTCTCAGCCTGTTCCCCTTAAGCCAGACAGTGTCTGAAGCTGAAGAAAAGTTTTACTTTCTCTTGTGCTTTTTCTGATTTTCACTTTGGGTCACTTCCCTTTCAGCACCAGAAGAAGCAAGAGGATTCACCCTGGCAGATGGAGTCAGCTGCTGACAATACATTACACTTAAAATTCCTTTTAACATTCTGCTTAGACACACTGCAAAAGAAGAATGGTTATCCCGAATAATTAAAATATGTTTAATTTGCATGGAGCTCAGGGCATTGTTCTGACATCAAACATCACTGTCAACCATATGTGGAATTTCAACTGCCAAGTGCTTCATTTATGTGAAAATTAGCTTAAGTGTACAAAGAATGAAAAATTTATGATTATTTCACATTTTAATAAATGCAGTGCTATGCATTAATTTAGACTTCTAAAACAATTTTGACAGTGACAAGGGAATCCTTCACAGCCTAAGTGCTGCAGCGTGCCGTGTTTCACATGTCCTGCGGAATTATGTGGTGGAGTGTTAAGGCAGTTAGATTTTTGTGTTTTTAAACAAAGATATTATATGAGTATATCACTTAAAACACTGCCTCACTCTTCCCATGAGACGGCACAGAACTTATCAATGGCTTTCAGACAGATCGGCATCTCACGTTACACAAAAATGTTTGTGGTGAGGAAAAAAAAGTGCATATATTACATTGCTCAGTGTAAGAGGCACTGGCAACTTTCCCCAGACTTTTGTTGTACAGGAAAATCCCTTGGGTGGTGACAGGATCTTCCACAAGGTGCTAAGATCTGGCACCAGTGCATTATTTTTCATGAGCATCTTCTGTTCTTCATGGTAAAACATGAAGCTGCACCACCTCCCACTCCTTATAGGCCATGGGGGGTTTCTCCAGGCCTAAATGGAAATCCCACAATGTTTTGGGGTCTGGGGTACCCCAGACAAAGAGAGAAAACATTGGCAACACCTCACAAACTGCTCCTTCTCTTGGTCCAACCGGAGGTCCCCTTCAAATGGCACTTTTCATGTAATGATCAACTTTGCGTTTTGCATGACAAAATTAATAAAGCACTTCTGTAAACAGGGTCTCATAGGATCATAGGCTGGTTTGGGTTGGAAGAGACCTTTAAAGGTCATCTGGTCCAGCCCCCTGCAATGAGTATCTTCAACCAACATCTGAAACTCTGCACAAACCCCCTGAACTCCAAATATAACTGACACAAAGAAAGAAGAGGATTTTAGCCATTGTCAGCACACATAAGTCTGACTTTTTTGCTTTGTAGGATCTGGCATTTACAGACATGTTAAGCACAGTACACTCCCCTCTCTGCATGTATTGCACGCTCAAAATCTACATTAAAAGAAGGTTATTAACATCATCCTGCCAGAGTTCAGAAAAGAGACCAAAACCAACTTCATTCTGCCATTTCCTAAGGTGGGGCTCTTTGAACAAATCTCTTTGGTGTATTTCCATTTCTTCTTTTCTTTCTTTTTTTTTTTTTTTTTAAAGAAAGCAAACTTATAAAAATGGAAATTCTATCACATAGCCTCACCTTGAGCACAGATGAATTATAAACAGGGTTTGATCCTTCAGATCCACCTAGAGCTCTCAGCATGTGAGCTTATCTAGTAACCAAAAGCAGCAAAAAGCCTTCATCCTATCTGAGAATCAGCTCTGAAAGGAGATGAGATCAGACACATGCTTTGCTATTGGCTTTCATGGCTGTTTCCTGACAGCAAAATAGTACTAAGAATAAAGAACCTTAAGACCCATTCCAGCTGCTTTAAACGGGTGTGATCTGGCAGGCACAGCTACTTCTGTAAACTCTGAATCATGAGACAAAATCTCCCCTTCATGGTCTGCTTGCTTCTGGCCTTTGTTTTCCAAATGCAGATCTTATTCCTTGTTGCAGGAACACCAAGAGCAGCACTAACCTCTGCTAGGACAGGAGTCAACTTTCGCTCTCTGTCTCTTTGGCATCAGAAAGCTTGGCCTGGCACAGGGAATGAGTCACTTAGAAAATCTGCTGGCCGGGTGTTGAAGAAGCAAGTGCTGTACGTGTGTGTATGGCATTTTGCAGGTCCGCGACCGGCACGAGCCCTTTTGGGAATGGCCACTCTCTGTGGATGGGAGCAAAGCCCAGGACACTGCTGGAGTCCCCCGTGTGTCCAAGCCATCGTTTGATGGTTTGGATGCCACCAGCCAAGCCCAGACTGTCCCTTCAGGGCCAGGTGGGCAGGCCCAGGCTGCTGTGATGCGCCAAGGGCCAGCTGCTCTCTGGAAATGGAGGGCAATGGAGCTCTGCTCAGGAAATGGAGGGAGCAAGGAGTGTGCTGCTGTCCTTGGCTTTGCAGAGAGAGCTGAGAATGTTGTGGGAAGACATTTTTGAGGGAAACCTTCACAGGACCTAGAGCATCCCAAATTACCAAGAGGCCTGGCAGCTCTGCTGGCTCTGTGTGTGGTGCACTCAGCCTCAGCCACAGAAATGTTTTTGTGAGCTCTTTTGCTCTGAGACCCAGGTGAATCCCTTCCCCCTGCAGATTCTCCTGTAAGAAGTCACTGGAGGCAGAGCTGGGGCTCACACTGCTCCCCTCCAGTGCTCCCTGCCAGCCTGGCACCACACAGGGACCAAGTAAATGCCACCTCCTTGCTCGGTCCTCCCTGCCACTGCTCTAATGCCTCTGCAGCCCTCGGGCTAAGAGTTTGCACTCATTCACTTGGTGCCTGTCAAAGAAAATGAAAATGCAAACAAGAAAATCAATGTTTGGGATTTTTTTAACAGGTTATTTTACTGACATTTACGCTGCAAGTGCAAGGTGGTGTTTGTTATCACTGGCCTACCAGGGCAGGGGAAATACTGGTTCAAAAAAAGCTCCCTTGGAAAGAAAACATCTCCATAGGCTTTACACTGGATAGCAGATATGTCATAACTTACATAATCACCTCAAGTGGGATTTCAAAAGTATTCTGCTCCAGTCATATTGCATTTCCACCCCAAATTGAAGACAATTTTAAGCACTGATTTGAATAGAGACATTTAAGAACCTCAATATTTCTCCAACACTTTTTACTAAGCTTTTGTGCAGTCTGTAAGTCAGATGAGAGTGGTATTTGCATATTTGTAAAATAGCATGTGGATCATTTTTATCTGGAGAATACAACTAAAAACTGCCATCAGAAATTAAGGGAAAATCTAGACGTGTGCATTTAGAAGCAGATAAGGGACTGGCCCTTTTTTTGGCTATCAATTTGTGTAGAATACAACTGTCTGAATTTGTTGGGAGAAAAAATTTCTTGTTATTCGTGGACCACAGTGGGATGTTTCCAGCCAGATGAAATCGAGATCATTCTGGTGTTAAATATTTACTGGAGGAGGTTAGGCCTTCAACCTAATACCAGCAGGCTGCCCCAAGGAATTGTTCCTAACTGCAGAATGTTTTGTCAAAAGCACTATCATCACATGCAATTTTCAAACCAGTAACACTAAACCAGAGGACTGCAGCTGGGGAGAAGGAAAAGGCAGTGAAAGGGCAGCAAAAAACAGAAGGAAAAGGGAGCTTGCACCAGCCAGGAGACCAAGGCAGCAGCCAAGAGAGCACCTTTTGTCTATATCAGGGGTGACCAAACCTGAACTTTCCCTCCTCGTTTTGCAGCACCAAGGCAAGCCAGCCACACACAGTCTTGTCTCCATGGTTTGAGCAGTTTGCATGGGGTTTCAGTAATGAAACACCCTCTAGGAAGGTTGAAATTGCAGGAGGAGGAGATGGAGCTGAAGATGGCAATGGACTGAGGCAGCAGAAGGGACAAAACAGGATCAGGACAGACTGAAACTTCACTAGTGAGACTCTTACATTAAATGAAAATGAACTGAAAACTTGGCATCACCCGTCAGATGCCAAAACAGGAATTGTCTCTTCCCCCCATCAAATAATATGGCCCTAGAGCAGTAAAAATATCAGAGGTTTTGTGTGCAAACAATGCTTCTGAGTTATGATGCTCATATTTTGGGTCAGGGTTTCTGCACTAGCCCAAGGCCGTAGTCCAAGAAGACTTAAGAAGACAAAATCATTAGATGTAAACTACTCAGAAGCAATAAAAATGCAGCCATGATTTAGCTTAGTCACCACATTTTTAGTGAGCAACACATTTTTTATGTGCCTGAATATATATATATCTACAGCTGCAAATCTAGCACAGGCATAACACCTGGAGAAACCCAGAGTGGCTGTAGAACCCAGTGATAGAGAATATTCAGCCAAGCCCCACAGCAAATCATCAAGTTTGGAAAAGAGCTCCAAGATCATCAACTCCAACCCTTGACTGAAAACCCCCGTGAAGAGGGGTAGGGTTGTCTGGACAGCTCCCACACGCCAATCTGCGCACCGGAGACAAGCAGAGGTACACACAGCACAGCTACACCATGTTTACCACCTGGCAGACCAGCTGAGACCTATTTAAGTTCCACCCAGGGTCTGTCCCAGCCCCAACAGGTCCCCTGTGTGTGCAAACAGAGCCAGGTATACACTGTGGGGATCCCCGGATGGGACAATGTCCCCGAGGTCCTGCAGAGGTGACAAAGCTGGGCTTTGTGCCCCTAATCCTCCCAGCAGGAGGCAGAGGATGAACTCAGTCACTGGAAAGCTGATGTGGAACACATCCTTCCCACACCTCCTGCCAGCTGCTTGCAGCAGGGCTGGCATGAGATTTGCAGGCAGCTGCTAACCTTGGTGGGAGGTGCAGCACCACAGGAGCAGGTAGATGGAACAGGAAGAATCTGTCAAGGACTTCAGACAAACAAAAAGGAAAAAAAAAAGAATTAAATAGAGAAAGGGGTTGGGGGATAATTACAAAACAAGTATTTTTAATGGTTGCTGGCAGAAACCCCAACCCTTGTATTTAAATGGCTTTTTTAATTAAAAAACAGCAGGCTATGAATGCTAATCTCTCTGAGCAGAAAGCTCCTGATGGTTTGCCTGTTTCCAAAAGACTAAATCAATCAGCAAGAAGGCTAACCCCATCTTGGGAACAGGCATTTCAGAAGGGCCTCAACTTTCAGAGACTACATGTGCTGCACTCCTGAACACACAGGGCAAGCTGTAAACTAACACCAAAACTGCAACATTCACAAAACATGTCCAATAGTGCTTTTGCTTTTTTTTTTTTTTTTCCTAGATCTGATCTGTCTTTCCTTGTTACTTCAGAATGTTGGTTTTTTTTATTTTTTTTCCTAGCTAAAAATATCAGTGGAGGCCTGCCAGGCTAAAATGTGCAGTTTGAGTCCCTAAGTGTTTGGGTAGGGAATATTCCAATTGCTCCACATTTTTGCCTATGTAAACTATTTAACTTGCAAATCAGAAAGCAATGTTGTATGACACACTTGGGTTTTTCTTGGAATCTCAGCAGACATGCAGAGAAAAAAACATACTACCAGCAGAGAGAGTGAGAGGAGAAGAGAAAAGAGAGAGAGAGAGAGAGAGAAGGATGTCAACCATGTAGTACAAAAATAAATTGTTAGCAATTTTTTATGAACTGAGTTTTCCCAAATGTAAAGCAATTTAACAATTTTGTGGCATTGCAATTCACAGAATCTGTGGGTAGAGGGATTTTAAAGGAAAATTCAGCCCTATTTTGTTCTTTGTCAAGAATTATGTGTCATTTTGATTTTTTCCCACATTTTATATTTGTATAAGGTGTGAGAGAAAGGAAGCCTCACCAGGGAAGGCCACTAGCAGGGAGCACCCTAAGAAAATCTGGTGCTACAGAGCAGTGGAAGGCTTCCTAACCTGGCACAGCCATGCAGTTTGCAAAAAAAAAAAATCAATCCAAATATTACTTATATGCATTTGAATTAACCCAGTCTGCTGGTCTCACGAAGGACAAAGATGCTCAAGAAACATTTTGTGCCAAGTTGCTACACAGAAAGAGGAGATAAAGAGGTCCATCAGTGATGTTCACATCTTTTCTAGAATCTGGGTGCATCAGGAGCCAAGGTTCCTTCAAAGGCAGGAGAATTTATTCCGCACCAAGGCTGTCCCTGAGACAAGTGCCAAGTGAAAAGCCTCAAAGATATCAGCACTCACTCTGTGTGACCACACTTGATGAGCCGGGATGCTCAGTACAGCTCGTGCCATAACTTTGAGGTGCCCTGTAAGAGTCAGTGATGGAAGAGGCTTTGCAGAGGTGCTGCTCAAATTACTGCCTGGGTGCCCTTTCCTTAAATCAGGCTAGGCTTTCACTAGGATCAAGGTAGGGAACAGCTCCAAGGAATTTCTCTGCAAATTCATTTTGCAGGATGCTGATTTCTCATTATGAGAGAACACAAATCCATTCGAGGAGAAATGTTCTCTTTCCATTCTCATTTTGTTTCACAACCTATGGCCTAAACCTCAGGTGAATTTTCAAATAAGCCAGAGCTTGTCCTTGCAAAGGAACCTCTGAAGGAGACAAACACAGAGAGCACGTTGGCATCTTTTGTGTTATTGCCCAGTGCAGCAAGAGAGCACAGGAACACCTTGACAGAAGTGATGTGTGCCCCTCATTCTGCGGGAAAGAAACCAAAAATACTTCACAGATTTCTGTGAATTGTGCCACACAGGCTTGCCAAGTTGTTCTTTCCCCCCTTTCTCAGATAGGGGAACCTGAGGGATGGCTGATAGGAAAGCAGGCCTGTGGAAACTCCCAAAGTGATTTGGGAGCTAGATGGAATGAAATCTCCTGTACTTCAAGAACTAGACCACTCTGTGCTCCAAACCCAACAAACTGATGTTTCATGCAGAGAGGGCTGACTTATACATTTTGCATTCAAGTGCCACACTGACACTTGCCATTCTTGGCACTGAGGATAAATTTATCACTGTCTTCTTTAATATGCCCTAGGAAAGACAGAATTAGAGATGTCCTCCTGCCTGGGTTGCAGCAGCTCCCTGTTGTTAATCCAGCCACGGAACAGCCCCACCAGAAATCTCTTCCAGCTTGATTTGCTCTCTCCATTGAACAGCAGCGTGTGGATCAAATGAGCCCGAGCAGCTCGCTGTCCACCTGCTTCTCAAGTGCAACCAAGCAGAATAAAACTACTCTGACAATTTGAAAGGGGACTACAACCAATTTAGAAGGAAATGATTGCACAGAGTCCAACCCGGTGCCTCGAACGGCGTCACGGAGCAATCCTTCATCACTTAATGTGCTGGGCCTGTCACTCTGCTGATTTCAAATGAGTTTAGGTAAACCAGTTCCACAAGCATGATTCACTTTAAAACACCTCCACTCCAGGGCATCACTCTGCATCGCTGGTACTTGTATACTTTCAAAGAGTATTTCTACCATGCTTTTTATTTCTTGAAGCACACATATAGATAAAATGTGGCAAATGCAGTCCCTTTGATGACTAATAATCTTATTTTCTTATGGGAAACAGGAAAAGCTCTGGTGTGGATGTAACCACCAATTTGTTTATCATGTCTAGACCTAGTTCTCCACCTATAACAGATCTTTGCTAGTTAAGTATGGAGTAAACAACACTGGGAGCTATACTTAGCTAAGACTGATCCTTAAACCTCTGGATTTTCAGATGAGTCACATTTTTGTTTGGTTGAACACTGTTGACCTAAACATCACTTGCTGCCACGGAACTGCATTAAGTATTCATTGACTTTCAGACCCAAACTACAGTTCAGCATTTTCTTAGGTACTTCAGAAAGAAGCTTTGTTGTAGCATTTCATCCTGAAGTCTCTAATGCCACCCACAATTAATTTCTTTGCCAAGAATCAAGTCAGTCCCCGTCCCTCTGTGCTCCAGGAGACTGCAGGGACTGTCAGAGCAAACCTCACAGGACACTGCTAGAGGAACCCCAGGAAGGCAGTGGAAAGCCAAGCTGAGCTCTGTTGCTTTTGGGACAGTATAAACATCACAGCGAATAAAGCAGCCACAAAACAAATTTAAAAAAAAACCAACCAAACAAGTGAAAAATCACACAAGCAAACAAATTATGAACATACACTTCCAGGGAAGCCTCAGGGGGGAGGGAAACAGCCTGCTGTGGTGGGTGCTTTAGGTTAAGAATGGTCAAATAACATGACTGACCTAGAAGGGATCAGCAGGAAGGGTAGAGAGATCCTTTCTTTAACAGCTAAATGGCTAGAAGCTGTATAGCTACAAGTTACATGGCTAGAAACTTCAAATACTCCTGCAAATTAACATCACAGATAAAGCACATCCACAGATTATCTCCCACTTTCCATATACCATAAATGGAATTTTATTTGAAACTAAACTGACTTTTTCCAGGTCTTGCCATGGCTTCTTAAGGGAAAAGCACAAAACAAAATTATTGCAGAAATTATGGCCAATATAGGTGGGCTTTTTTCCCCACAGAATTTGAAAAGCAGAAGGAACCATTAGACTGCATTGTCCAGTTTGTAACAAAGGCCCTTCCTCCTATAAGTGGCTACACACATTTTATCTTCTCAGTTCGTCTCATGGCATTAGGCTAATTATCAACTCGTTAGGGCCCCAAGTCTTACTTGTGAGGTGGTGAATGAAATCTAACTCCTTTATGGTCCTGCCCTACTTCCTAATAAAGTCCAGCAAGGTTGGGAACAGGAGTACCTTCAATGTTTTCAGGTGAGCATTGCTCCCACACTGAACCAAGTTACATTTATTATCTTCTAGTCTGGCTTCTGGAATTTTAATTAATAGAAGACCATCTTCATCCAGCTTTTATCTGCCAATCTGCCAGCTGTAATCAAGCAATACTGTACATTTCCCCTGGTGTTATTCAGGCTGGGGTGAGAGGAGGGAAGAGCCAGTCTGTAGGGCAGAGACTGAGGGCTGCCAGCTGGACAGGACAAGGGGGAGGCAGCCCCAGGGCTCCCAGGAGCTCCCACAGCTGAGGGCTAACCCAGTCCCATCCTTTCTCACATCCCAGATCAGATGTTCCAGACACTGTGATGTGGGTTTTGGAGCAAGGGAGTGGGAAATCAGGGGATTCAGACAGCAGGGAGGCCGTGGCACAGAGCAGCAGGCTGGAGCCATGGTGGAAAGGCAGGGAGTGTGGAGGGGAGCGCAAGCAGAGCATCCCCATGCTTTGGGCACATCTGGATGCCACTGCACAGCAGGCTCCTGGCAGTGAGGCACCTGCTCCATGAGCTCCTGGGAAGAACAGGAGCTGTGCTCATCCTCCTCCTCACCCCCATCCCACGGGGTGAGGAATCCAGCCCTGCCCTGACTCCCTGCACGGGGTCAGGCCGTGAGTTTGACCTCACTGGAACCAGATGTGCTCCAGTCCCTCCCTGTTTTAACGAGGACATGTCCCAGCAGCTCCCCTCTGGTGCCTTTCAGAAGCTCTGGCTGCAGCTGCAGAGCTCACTCTGTGCTTCACTAAGAGCAAACTGGGCTTTCAATGACATAATTACAGCCCTATATTAAAATGTTATATTTAAATGATCTCATTCTTCATCAGCAAAGGATATCCCTAACCAAAACAAATTCTTCTATATCATTTATTGTATTTAAGATAATTTAATTCATGCTGGAAGGCAGCAAATGAATAAATTCCACAGCACTTTATTTAAATATTTTTGAACAAATCTTGAAAGATGTTTTCATTTAGCTGAAAGCAGACTAATAGCAATTTTTTCTTCTACCACAATAAAAAATATGGGTTTCTTTTTATTGCACTTGTTAAAATAAATGGCATTTTTAATAAAGACTGTCCCCATAACAACATATATGATTTGATCACATTATGAAATAAATGTCATGTGAGATTATACATTTCAAAGCAGACAGTTTATGTTCCTTTAGTTATTAAATTCAATCAGTTTTACTTTTTTTTTTTTTTCCTGAAGGCAGGTATGGTTTTGATTAAAATGTGACCCCAAAAGCAGAATAATTTTAGTGAGAGTGCATTTTCATTTTTTGAAGGTTTATCTACCTTCCCATAGGAACTTAGAAGAAAAAAAAAAAAAAGGCTTTCAATGGCGGAATTAAAATTTGGTTTCCTTTGACTGACATTTTTATTCCCAAGAAGACCATGTTACAGCACAGTGCTGAGTGGAAAACTTCAAGCTAACTAACTAGTTACTACGTTTTTAGCCCATAAAATGGGTCTGATGTTACAAATGGTCCCAGCGTCCATCCCTTGTACAGAAACCCAGCCCTGAGCCACAGCCTGTGCCATCAGACCAGGCTGTGGCAGGAGACTGCCTGTGACAGGGAACCACCGCAGGACCTGCAGAGAACTTTGATTTCCCCAGAAGCTACCTGAGTACTATTAGATAGGAACATGGGAATGCAGGGAACCAACCAGAAGTGACCCACAGGACCATATCCATGGCTCCATACAGACTGGCACTTCCTCCACAGGCTTTGGATTGCACTCTAACCAAGAGCAACCCCCCATTCCTGTCTCTGATTCTCTATGTCCTGCCCACCACAACCCCACCAGGATCCCCTGGTTGCTGAGGGACATGACTTGGGGAAAAGTCCCTCCTCAGGAGGCCCACAGGTCAGAGGCTGGTCCAGCTCTTAGATGGAAGTTGGGTACTTGAGTGGCCTGGCTTCTCCCCCTCACACAGGCTGCCCCTAGCACCTCTCTCACAAGGTACATCCATGGTCAGTACAGTGGGGCACCTGGCTGGAAAGCAGTATAGCAAAACCAGCCCATTTTCAGTCTGTCCAGAATGCCCATTGCTAATTTCTGGATCATTTCCCTCATTTAGGAATGCAAAAATCCTTTGGAAGGGAAGGCTTCATGGTGCCTTTGAGGTCTCCCTCACAACACCAAAGACACAGAATCTGGATCTGCCAGCCCCAGGTGTGACCATCACTGCTTGCTCTTCAGACACCAAACTTCTCTTTGGTGCCTTTCTAAAGCCCTCCATCCTTTTCAGACACTTAAGCTGCACAACAGCCTCGTTTCAACAAATGAAGCTCCTGTTAAAAATCACTGACAACACGGGTGTTGGCTTAATAAAGAAATTACTTTTAATCTAAACATCACCATCTGTCAGGCCCTGAAAAGGAAAAACAAGAAAAAAAAAAAAAAAAGTGCAGTGATGCACAGCCATGGAGTAGCATTTGAAAGCTCACATCCCAGCTCTCACCGAGCATGAACGCTGAATATTAAACAAACACCTGAAGCTACATGTGCCACCACCTCAAACTATCACTTCATTTTCTGGTACGTGCTGTGACTTACGGGGAACATCGCGGGCGCCGCCATCTGTGTCGCCTTTAATTATCCGTGGGAGGCGCACACACCACATCCCACAGCTCCTTCAGGAGCCACGGAGGTGCCACCAGGGCAGGCCACGAGTCCTGGAGCTGGTCCTGTGCCCGGGGTCAGGGCCACGTGTGGTGCCCAGGAAGGAGGGCTCAGGCTGCACGGCGGGGACAGGCACGGCCTCTCCTCGGGCAGGGGCAGCTGAGGCTCCGTGCCTGACACCTGCACCTGCCCCAGGAGCTGCTGGCTGCTGAGGTGGCTCCCATTAACACCCTGGGGCAGCTGCTGAAGGCAGAGCTATGAGAGGATAAAGAGGGGAGGATGCAGATCAGGAGCAGCTTTCTGCAGTACTGTCAGGAATTCTGCTGGAGAAAAGTTTCTGATTGCTGACTCGTGTTGAGGTTGGATGAATTGGTGGGAAGCTGGCTGGGTTAGGAGGAAAGTCAGTGATTGACTTCCCCATCATTCCCAACAGCTCTGAGCAAAAATAATCCCGGGATTAAATGATTCCACCAGCAGCTGAGCTCTAAGGAAGCCTGGTCTGTGCTTGCCGTACCTCCCTGTGCCCTCCAGCAATCCCAACTGCTCTGTGACACTTCCATCAAACTTCCACATTATTGCCCAGTCCCTCCACCTGGCAGGGGAGCAGCAGTGTCTGCCCACCCCATCCCACCACCCAGGGCAGCTGGAGCAGCAGGGAAAGGGCTGGCAAAACAGCAGAAATACCCTGGCAGTCACCACTGGCAACCGAGGAAGGCTGTGGGTAAATCCAGAGTGAATAGTCAGATGTTTTACAGACACTTAACTGATCTCCCAATATCCTGCTAAATCTCTCAGGAAATGCTCAGTAAACCCTACTGCCTGCACACTGGAAGTGACAGTCTTCTGCAATTAAAAATGCCTGGAAATGGCACTCCACTCCTCTGCACAAATAATCCAGACTATGAGCAAATAAACAAAATAAAATTGCTTTCTCAGAAACAGCTGCAGAGCATCTGGTAAAAAGATGTCCAGGAAACCCAAGCAGAAACAGTGACCCAGACTTGCTTCTTTGGCAGTTCCTGCCCCACTGTCTCCTGTTTTGTGGAGCAAACTGTCCTGCTTATCCCTTGTGGAAAATTTGTACTGAAATGCTCTGAAAAGGTAAAAAAAAGCAAAAAATTGCACCTTTACCAACCAGCATCCTTCTGCTCACACGGGTTGCTTGCTGTGCTGGTGCTGGTAGAAATAAAGCCAATTAAAACCAAACTCCAGAAGTCAATCAAATTTTTTGCCCTTCATCCCTTTGTTGTGAAGGAACACTGCATGATCTCCTCAAGTTACCTCCCCAGGCAACAATCCCATTTACTTTTTGACCTCTGTAAATTAAAACAAGTTTGGAGCTCTCTTGGTTCAGAGCTGTGACTCCATTTACTTGTGAAATTGTTTATTCAAGCAATTCCCACTCTGTAGCATCAAAGTTTGTTGTTAATAGTTGCAGACCACTAATCTACACGATGAATATAACAAAGCTTGTGGGAGAATCCCAAATGGACGGGCATGATAAGAGATGGGAGAAAGAGGCTGGCAAAGCTCCAGGTACACAATATTTTTGTGCCTGACCTCTTTAATTACTTCAACACCAAGCTGACTGGCAGATGAGCTCCAGAGCTACTCCAGTGACTACCAAGGACTTTCATTTCTGTTAAAAAGATGAGGCTTAATTTTTATTCCACAATATGCAGGTACCTCCATCCAGAACAATTCACCACAGCACAAAGAGGAAATTATTTTAAAACTACAAAACAAAGAAGTTCCCAGCACAGCAAACGCACAGATATACCCTTCTGAGTGTCACTGCCAGAGAAATATCTCATTGCTAACAGGAGATTAGGGCTTGTGTTGCCACCTCAAGGTCTCAGATGTAGGAAACTGGGATGGGGACTCTGGAATGATGTTCTGGCTGCTTCTTCCAGCCACTCATCCTAAGGGATCACCATGGGCACCATGTCTGCAGCCACTGTTCCTGGCCCTGGGGAGACCAGTGGCAGTGATGTCTGGGTAAAAGGTTATTGGTAAATGAAGGTTCTAGCAGTTCAAAGGTTAAATTCTTGTTCTGTGTTGGTGGGCTGGGTTCCCCCCCCCCTTTTTTTTTTCAAAGATCTGCAATGCTTCAAAACAAAAGCAGCAAACTACAAACATTTTGATTTTTTTTCTTATATCATCTGGTGGCTGCATAAAATCAAATATCTATCTGCAGCTGAAATCAGCAGCAAGCTGGAGAGATCCTGACTTCTGGAGCTTCTCCCTAAGTAGCTGGGATTTTGCCTTTCTTTCCTCTCCCAGCTCATAAGAGACCTGTCTCCTTTCCCCACATCTTCCTGAGGTCTATTATTGAGAAAGTTTAAAATTCCTCAAAGGTTTTCCCCAAATATCTGTAACTCCCTTCGCCCTGGGATTGGAAATTGAAGAGGGAAAAAAGATTTTTCAGCTGCAACTTGTCTGAAATCATGAAGTCAAGACAGACTCCTTCGCTAGCTTTTGTGCTATATACCCTCTATTAAAATTAGCAATATCTGATTTTGGAAGAAAAAAAAAAAAAAAGATTACAATGTAATATACTATCTTGCCCTTCAGAATTTCGTGAAGTAAAAAAAGTTATCATTATTGTGTACATTTACTGAAGAAAACATTCAAATGACTGAACTAATGTTACTCTGTTAAATGGCCAGAAAATCACAGGAGTTTCCAAAGCAGAGCTTGCTCCCAAAATCAGTGAAAACTGCCTGGTTCAACATTACTGATTTGGATGAGAAACTTGGGTTTGACTGATGCTCATCATTTTTTTCCCTGCCAAGTGGAATTGTTACTGACCCTTCAGGCTGAACTGGAAAAATAATTCTGTATTGAAGTCTTGTCAACCCAGAAACTATCAAGACCTGAGCCTGAAACTTCATTCTTAACCTGAGACATGGAAGAGAACTCTGCTGCTGGTGAGAGATCTGCAAGATGGATTAGGAAAAAATTTTCTTTTGGTTTGATGTTCAAATTAGATTACTAATTCACAGAGTCCTTTTACTGTTTAATAAATTCAGATGAAAAGGAAAGATACAAATTCTCACAGTTCTCTTGCTACTTAATACATTCAGATGAAAAGGAAAGATAGAGCATAATCAACACGTGTTAATTTATGCAGATCTTTCCCTAGCTCCATGTTTTAAAATGTCTTTTTTAGATAAAAGGCCAATAACACTCAGCATTTTTCATCTTCAAAGTGCTTTGAAAATATTAACTAGTGAGTCGGCACAGCACAACCATCAGGGTCCATAAAGATTAGCATCCCTGTTTAAAGAGCAATTCCAGGCAGAAAGGTTATGGGATTTCCTCACTAACCAGAAGCCTATGCCAAGGAGAGGTGTTGATTAGCAAATTCAGAACTCGAGGTGCAGCATTAGATTTCAGCCCGTGCTCTAAGTCATTCAGCACAGGCGATGCGTGTGCTAGATCTCGGTAGCGCCGCACTACCTGAAGCTTAAAAAATGCACAAAATGGGCATCCTGTAGGAAAAAGGTGCACTGGGGGGAGTGATTCAGCAGTGCATCACTTTGTTCAGGAGCAGTGCTATGAGATGAGAGAGACTGTTATGAAGTGGGGGCTAAATGCAGCTCTTACACTGGATCGAGCACCTTGCACTGGGCTGCTGTCAGCTCCTTGGAGCTGTCCATACCCTGCTGCCACACCTCCTTTGGGAAGGGCACCTTACACTGCCCTGAGCACAGGGCTGGGGCAGCACACCCAGGTGAAGCTCAGCACACCCAGGTGAAGGTCTGGATGCCCTCAGCACAGCCAGGTGAAGATTAGCACACCCAGGTGAAGCTCTGGATGCCCTCAGCACAGCCAGGTGAAGCTCTGGATGCCCTCAGCACAGCCAGGTGAAGCTCTGGATGCACTCAGCACAGCCAGGTGAAGGTCTGGATGCACTCAGCACAGCCAGGTGAAGGTCTGGATGCACTCAGCACACCCAGGTGAAGCTCTGGATGCACTCAGCACACCCAGCTGAAGGTCTGGATGCCCTCAGCACACCCAGGTGAAGGTCTGGATGCCCTCAGCACACCCAGGTGAAGGTCTGGATGCCCTCAGAACAGCCAGGTGAAGCTCTGGATGCACTCAGCACACCCAGGTGAAGGTCTGGATGCCCTCAGCACACCCAGGTGAAGGTCTGGATGCCCTCAGAACAGCCAGGTGAAGCTCTGGATGCCCTCAGCACACCCAGCTGAAGTTCTGAATGCCCTCAGCCAGTGCCTCTCAGCGCACCGAGCTCTGCTCCCTGCCAGCCTTCCCAGAGCACAGCTGATCAGCAGATCCAGATCTTCTGATCAGTGCCAAGGGTTGCGTGGGCAGATGCCTTTCTGTCACAGAGGGCATAAACAGGAGGAGTTCCAGCAGTTTGTTTACAAAGCAAGATCACTTTCTAGCTCTCCCCCAGCAGGTCCTTCCTGTCACCATGGCTCAACCTGAGCCACGCCACTGGAAAAACTTTCACTATGAGCAGTTTCAACACTTCTCCTTTCAAGTTCATAATTTCCTCCCTGTTCATTATTTCCTGTCTATAAAATAAAGACACTTTCCTGAAGATCATCAGTAAGGAAACAGGGAAAGGGGTGCACAAAGATGGGTGTGCATTAGATTCACCTCAGCTGCTAAGGGCAGGCAGTGTGAGAACTGGGAATGCTCCACAGAAAGGCAAAGTAATAAAGACACTCAAGAGCAGGCCAATGTGAAAATCATAATGACAGAGGGATTTATGCAAGGATGTAAGCCACAGCTATAGAGAAGCCTTCTTTTTGTGCCTTTCCATTTTCTTTCCTTTTTAAAAGTGGACAGCGCAGGGGAAAGGGAGGATCTCAGAGTGAAAAAAAGCAAAGCTGAAAACATTGCCAGGCTGTAAGTGGGTCATGTGCAGCACCAAATCTTGCTGTAACATCAGCACACCAAGGGCTCTGCGAACTCATGCAGTGCCTGCTTTTTTTCGGACACAGGGTGTTGTTGTGGGATGTTTTGGGGAGTGCCCCCAGCAGCAGCAGCAGCTCTGTAATGGCACTTTCTCCAGCCATTCATAACAGGGCTCAGTGATGCAAGGGGAGGCGGCGGCATCGCGATGGGCTGAGGGCCAGGAGGTGAAATGCCACAGCAATGTTCTAGCCCAGGGCCTCTAAGACAAACATCAGAGTGAGAAAGACGAGTTCACCAGAGTTCAGGGCTCAGGCACTCCGGCTGGGCCTGCCCTTCCCCACAGCATCAAACACTGGGGTCGTGCCTCCATCTTCAAAGCCTCTCCAAACTACCAGGAGACCTCTGAGAACGGTGCCAGGGCTTTGGCTGGCACTGCCACTGAGGGCTTTGATCCCAGATATCCCTGATATATTGATATATCCCAGATATATTGATCCCTGTCCCTTCCTGGAAGAGCTTCTTTCCTCTGCCTCTCGGGCCCTGCCTCACAAGCAGATGCAGAACCTCTGGCAGGAGGCGTTTTCTCAGCCCCAGCCCACTGGGATCCGGGATAAAGGATGGGGTTCCCTTCTGTCCCAGTGTTCCTCCCCACAGCCACACTTCACACCTCCCATGCCCCACCTGCCCTCAACCCCTCTGGCAGGAGGAAGCCAGACACCAGACCCAAGCAGTGGGGCTCTGAGAGAGCCCCACTGAATCAAAGGCTGAATGTCATGTGCCAGCACTCAGTGCAATTATAACTGTTTCTCACTACGTTTACTGATTACTCTTCTGAGAGTAAAATGCTCATCTGCTACAAAAAACCAAACCCACCACCAAACACTTAAATACTTTCTGAATACAGCGCCTGGCTTACAACACACTTTATCAAAGGTCTGGGCTATCAAAGGTTGCATATTCCATGGGAAAAGCAATATCCGCTTTAGCTTTCAAATATTTTGGCTTTTTTATTAAAAATGTGTACAACAAAAGCCTTATGCTGTTGTCATATACAAAAGAGATAACGAATGGCATATACAAAGCAGATAAAAAATGCAAAGTGGAAATCTGTCAGCTATTAATATCAAAAGGCCACAGAGAGAATGAAAGGCAGAAAAGTTTTTCCCTACACAAGCAAACCAGGTTACTGTGTTTTCCAAGCAGCACGTGAGGGGACAGCCATTCCTACAGAATGTGCAGGACAGAGGTGTTACCTCTGATGTCTGGGAAAAGTGACACCAGAGCCAGCACAGTGCTGAGGAAAGTACTGTTCAATCCCACAGACAAAAACAGGGGAGCCCCTGCTCCCCACATCAGGCAAATCCGCCCCAACTCACATCACCAGAGTGAAAAGTCCCACCCTGGGAGATGTGACCAGCCACAGGGCAAAGCCAGCAGCCAGAGCCACAGCTCCCTTCCTCCCCCACTGCCCCCACTCAGACCCGGCTGCAGCTGGGAGGTGCCAACCCCAGAGAGGCAGAGCTGGGCAGATCTCCCCTCTTTAGGAGGCATGTCCCAGCTTCCACAAATCTCTTTTGGCTTTGTAAACTCTAATCTGGTGCAAAAACTTTGAATAATTCACTGATTGCAGTGCTGTAAAATCCACACACCCATTGTCAGATGGCATTAGGCAGATCAGCTTCTGACTTCTGTCATTTGCTCTTGTACACACAAAGGCAGAAATTTCTATCCCTGACAATTCCAAGTGGGCAGAATCAGAAATCTTCACAAATTGCAGTAGCTGAAGCTTCATGGGGATTTTTAATCTTACAATAGGGGAAAGCTTTGGGCAGGATGCAAGTTTTTTGGGGGCAAAAAACTTTAAACCTGGGGCTAATGGTTTAATTTCTAATAATAAAAATAATATTACTGAAAAAACAAACAAAAAACAAAAAACAAACAAAAACAAACAAACAAACAAACAAACAAAAAAACCCACCAAAAAACCAAACTGGCCACAAACAGAAATTTGCTTTAACTTTGCATTTCAGGTAGGGTAGAAGAGTGATGTATACAACAGAACAGATTTTTCCAATGGACAGGAAACTACATTGGGAGGAAGGAGGAATAGGATTCACAGCTCTGGAAGCAACCAAGCAACAAGTTTAAGAAACCTTTGCCACACAACTTCTCTGTTTCCAGGTCACTGGTGAAAGGAAGGCAAGTTCTTTTCTGAAAGGATTTTGTGAGCTGTGAGCACACAAGCACAGAATAAGCATCACTTTTAGATTATTTTACAGGAAGAAAATTTTTCCTCTTCATTCAGAAAGATAGATACAGCTTTCTTTTTTTTTTTTTTCCTCATTTCACAGCTAAACTGGATTTAGAGCTTGAAATTACCCTTCTTTTCTCATTAAAAAAATCTGATGAGGCCACAAATAATCAGACTTCACCAGGCATCTATGAAAAGTATTTCCTACCTTTTGTTCACCTCTATTCCTGTGTAAAGTGCTTATGTTTTCACACTTCAGGATCCTTTAAAAGGTAAATTACTTTTGACAACCTATGCTTCTTTTTATTAGGGAAACGACTGATGTCTGCTGGCTTACATCACTATCACAGATGATTTGGAGGCCTATAAAGCTAGAAAATGAAATGATGTTAGTTGGTTTTTTTCCCCTAAACTGATATTAAACTTTCCTTCCTTTGACCTTTTAGACTGGCTTGCCCATGACACCATTTCATTTGCATTCCAGCCAAACATAACACTATCAGTGTCATGTCAGGTAGAACAAAGTCAGACAAACTCAAAAAAATTAGGTGGTTTGGATTTTCAACCACTGGCAATGACGTCAAGGTTAAGAAGATGTAATTTTTTTAGGACTGCATTTGTGTCACAGCTGCTGTGAAAAAAAACCTGCTGAAGGAGCTGGGCATTGGAAAGCTCTCAGCAGAACCATCTATTGACAGAGGAGGCTGATCCAAAGGGATATTTCACCAGTTTGCATCTTTCTGCTGGGAAAGTTTAAAGATGAATTTCTTTGTATTTGGCTAGAGAGTTTGCTCAGCAAGTTTGCTCAACTTGTTAAAGCACTGAAAGGGGAAGTACACAACAAAACGTGCTCCCACGCAGCAATGTGAGTTTTGTGGGCAGAAAGGAGGAAAGGAGAATAATATTGGAGTAGATTCAAACTAGAAGCATGGGCCATTGCATTCAGAGTCCAAATATTTGGCATTTACAGAGCAATAATTGCCCTGTGAACAGGACACCATTTAGAAATTCAGCAGTGCTGTGTACAAAATGTCAGTCACAGATGAGTCAATCAGTACCATATCATGAGAAACAAAATATAGAAGCTCATGGCTTTGGGAACCAACATAAAGGGAACGCTTAAAAAAAATGTTTTTGCTTGCCACTGCTTTCCTGCAACAAAGGTGAATTCTACATGAGGTATTTGTCATCCTTAGTCACCAGTGTAAAGTTCAGTTAGTGACACTGCAGCCACACAACTCCAGCAACTAAAGCTTTGCTACCACGAGCATCCCAGCACCCACCAGTACATCACAGGAAGGTTTGTCTCATCTCCCAGGGCACCTGGGGGGAAACTGGGCACATGCCCACAGTGTTCACACTTGGGCCACTCGTCCCAGACCATTTCCTGCAGTCAGGCCTGTATCACTTTGGTTTCACTGATGGCTACCCCCTTGTCTCTCTGTCTCTCCAGAGAATGACATTTTAATCGTATGTGCCCTTTTTTTTGGTCTGTCAGCTCCCAGTCTCAGCTAAACAGCTGGGTAGCTTTGGCCGGAGTCCAGAATTAACATAAGTTGTTTTTAACCTCTCGGTGCAAAGGCCTTTCACATGGCTCCCCTGTGTGACCTCTGGGCACAAGGATCTGCTATTATAAAACACCACCATGTGCAAAACCCCATCATCCTGAGACAGCTGTGCAGAGCCGTGGCCATGGCCTGGTCCTGGGTGGCAGCTGGGCACTGCCACTGAGCAGAATATTATTGTCACTGCTCCTGAGCCAAACACACCCTAGTACAGCACCAGAAACAGCTCCAAAGGATCTGGGAGTATTTAAATACCACTCAAGTCTTAGTTTTTACCAGTTTAGCACCCAAACCTCCTTCCAGTGCCAGACAATCAGGTTTCATGTCTAAAGGGGGACTGCACTGTATTCTGTCCACTGTCCAAGGCAGGCAGGGCTGCTACAGGGCAAGGGGAGGGTTTGAAGCACAGGCATGAACTCCACTATTTAAGAGCTTGGCCATGATTATCAAACACAAGCTGCCAGTGATCAGTGGCTGCTCTGCTCTGCAGCAGCAAATCCCTACTCCAAAGTGCTCAGGCACAGCTGTGCCGGAGCTGCGTGGAATGTGCTGATGAAAGGACTTTGAGACTAAAAGTTAGTCTACTTTTTCCAACTTTCCAGCTCTCAAACAGAGATATTACCGCTTTCTACAAACCCTTGAAACATCAGGACATCTTTGCTTCAGAGGTGAGACGAGGACTCGGGCACAGCTCCGCAAATGTTGACTTACATAACTTCCCGAGCCAGAGCACGGAGCGTGGTGTGCAGGGGCTGTCTGAGGGATCCAGGTGCTGTGCCACTGGCACAGGAAGGATTAATAAGTGCTCAGCAATGCAGGGTAGGCTGCTCCTCTTTAATTGCAGGGACGCACAAAGTATGAGTGCTTATTTGCTCGCCTGAGCAACTCCATCAGCAAGTGGTGGTCCAGGGAGCAGCAATCCCCACACTCGGAGCCTGAGCTCCCTGCTTTGGCCATCAGGACACAAAAAACCTGGGAAAACTACACCCACTTGAGCCTGCGTGCTTGACAGGGCCCCCAAATATTTGTGTTGACTCAGTAATTCAAGAGTTCTAATCCCATGGCTAAATATCAGCTGGCCCTCATCGCTTCTCATTCGGAGAGGACAGAATGAGAAACCATTAGTTCACTTTTGGCTTCCCTACAAAACAGTGCGTTCTCCCAGGCAGCAGCCATCCATTCCATCAGTGTTAGCAGAGCACTCACAGCAGCGAGGTCCTGGTCCAGGAGGGGGGTTGCTAAGCAATATGGAAATACAAACAATAAAGGAATAACAGGCACCTGCAAAAGATTACACACCGAGCTGTACCTTGCCGTGAAAGCCTGTGTTTCAAACTTTGTCTCCTTTGGATTCAAATTTGTCAAAATCAAATTTATAAAGAAGGAATGATTATTGTACAGAACGTTTTGAGAGATGTAAACACTTCCTTTTCTATTACTGTGATTCACTTTGGGTTGTTCTCTACTGTTAGGCATTTAAAGCATGCAGCACTGTGGAACACAATGGCTGGTTTCCTTATTACAGCACGCACTGGAAACTGCTTAAATATATTTTTCTGTCAACACGTATTTGTGATTCCCATATTTAAGGAGTGACTGCTGCTCTGTGTACACGTGCCATCAGCATGACTGATGTCAGAACGGTGTTTGCACAACTCCACTTCGGCAAAGATTAAAAGCTGCTCCTAAGAAATCCTCTTTACAATGCCCAGCTATGCAAACACCCCATACTAGGGCATCTCACCAAAGAAACTTCCTCTCAAGGCCACCTCGCACTGGCTGTATCCACCCTGAGCTTGAGCAATAGGGCTGCTACTGTGCACAGGGCAGATTCCTTCCCCGTAGGCTTGCTTTGTGACCCACTGGAAAGGTTCCATTGCCTCTAATAGGAATTCAGAGCTGCCCTGCAGCACATCCCACGCCGAGGGCTGGCCAGGGCCACGGAGAGCATGCACAGAGCAGTGCACGCGACAAGATCCTCAGACTGGGGCTTCAGGATTTGACTACGCCTTGGGAATGTGATCCACAGAGTTAAAAAACAAAAGATGCACCCCCTTGTCTAGATTTTTGTTGCCCTTGGACCTGTGAACCAGCACAGCTATGTGATTCTGTGTATTCCCACAAAGCCAATTTGGGTTTTTTCTGGTTGCAAGTGAAACAGTGGGAAATAAGGGGAAAAAAACCCACTTTTTGACAGCAGAAAATCTGCAAAACAATTCACTCTAAACCCTGGCATCCAGCTCAGCCACAGCAGCACTCAGACTCCTGTTCTGGCCATGTGGGAACCAAAGTGACCCCTCTTCTGTGCACTTCCGCAGCAAAATGCTGAAGTAGTTTGACTTCCTTTGCCTCACAGAGAGAGGGTTTAGGCTTGTAGCCACTGTAGAGCAATTGCTCTCACACACAAACACAAAGCTACGTTTGCTAAACTGCAGCAAGTTAATTACAAATTTGAACATTTGTCATAAAAAGATTATCCTACCTGAGGCTAAAGGCTCTTCTCAACCTTTGTACACAGCTGGTGTAGTCTTACCTGGTACCGAAAACTAACAACAAAAGGTAAGTTGCTCAGGTTGTTGGGTGGGGGTTTTTTGCTGTGTTTTTTGTTTGTTTTTGTGGGTTTTTTGGTTTGGTTTGGTTTTGTGGTTTGGGTTTTTTGGATGTTTTTTGGTTGATTGGGTTTGGTTTTTTTTTTTGGTTGGTTGGTTTTATTTCTTTTTTAAGCTAAGAAGCTTTCAGCAGGATTTTCCTCCCTGGCTCGGAGACAGCAGGGCGGCTGCAGAGGATGGGCAGGTAAAACTGTGCAAGTCCCAAAGTGGCAACTTCTGTGGGAATGTGTATGGTGTTTGGGATGCCAGGGAAGTGAAGCAAGGCCAGGCGGTGCTGAGGCAGCAGAGGGAATTAGACTAATCCCAGCTCCAAGGGAGGTGCCAGGTTACACAGCCGGATGCGAAGCTTAGCGTTCGCTTTCTCAGGAACGTGCTCCCTCCTAACTTGGCTGCTGAGGAGATTTCACTCCACATTATTGCTTAAGCTCACAATCACTCCGTGCTTTCAGATTAATCTGCACAATAAACACAACAACAGCTCCTAGAATTGGGGGCATCAGGGAGCAACATGAACATTCGGGTGTTTTTTTAAGTCCTTAAGGCAAGCAAATACAGATGAGTGTGGCATTACATACCATCAGCTCACTGGAGCTCTTCATGTTTAGTAAATACATAAAGAAAAACAATGGTGAAGATCAGCCTGATATTGCAACAGTACCGTGGGGAAGTGCAGGTAGAGTACCCCAGAAATCAGAGCCATCAAAATATCAAAAAATGGCTAAAATATCCAAGCGCCACTGTCTGAAGCTACCCAAGAACCTTGAAAATGCAGCTCTCATTAAATTTATCTTCCAGGTGGCTTTCCAGATCCCAGCCTCAAGTTTGCACTGACATTCCCTGTTTTATAAAAGCCTATGGATGGTTTTCTGATAAAGAGCGTACAGTGTTATTTTATGACTTTTAGAACAGAAGACTTGGAATTGTGTCATCAGTGCTCATTTCTGACTCAAGGTGTGATGCTGAACAAGTCACCAGCTCCCTGTTTCTGAGAACTATCAGTCATTTACTGGAAGGAAAACTAATTTCTCCACTGGGACAATTGGAGGCTTCATTAAATGTTTACAAACAGTTTTAGAATGGGTAAAATTCTACATAAAAGCAAAGGAAGTTTTCATTTAGGCCCTGGTTAAGGACAGACTTTAGAGAGACAAACTAATGGCACCATACTGGGAGGTAATATCAGCGTGATGTGACAACAGAGAAATATCAGATGGGAAGTAGAGATCCCTCCAGATGACTTTCAGAAGTGGAATAATGGAGGTGAGATTAAGTTTGACTGCAAGTTCCTACAGTGATAGGAAGTCTGCTATACATTAACTCAAAGGAAGGATAACAACCTCAGCAGAGGCATTGATTGCAGCTGAATTATGAGCCCTCAGCATGACAGAGCCATGAAGATATTTCTAGAGAAAGGCATTTCTGGAAAGATAATGTCTCTGTAAAATGTACTGTTACCACCCAAGATAAAACCCAGCACAAAAGCATCACTGATGGAGAAAGATGAGGCAAGTGCAGGAGACACTGAGTAGGATAACAGCAGATGAATTGGTGAGTGTATCTCCCAAGAAAAATTTAAAAGACAGGTCAGCCTAGCAAAGGTAAAGTGGATATGATCTCTCATAAACTCTTCAGAGAGAGGGAAAAAAAGCTGCTCAAACTTGGCAGCAACTCACAAATAAATAGACTGCTGCTCATGAGTAAATTCAGACTCAAAGCTGGGTGGGGGAAAACAAAATAACCAAGTCCTGGAGAACAATGTTCTATGCTATGAGCATAGAAAAAGCCAAACTGGAACAGATGAACCTGTGGAACATTGGCACTTCAACAGCACAGGACCAGTAACTTCAGTCCTGTGTTACAAGTCCAGCAGCAGGACACTTCCAGGGCTACAGAATAGTGGAAGAGATATTCTTGGAGAACTTTCCAAAATGAGCAAGGAGACCCTTACCTCTTCTAAATTCTTCCTTTCCATAGCAGACTGTAATGTTTAACTCACCTGAAATATCATCTTATTCCTCCACTAGCCCAAGCCTTCCAATTAAACTGAACTATCTGATACATTCGTACAGTTTGATGTGACCAGCAGCAAGGCAATTCAGGCTACAGCTGGAATGATTATTTCACTATTTATTCCCTCTTTCAAGAAAAACTACATATATATCACGATGTATGAATTCCTGGCTTGATAAGGTGCTTTGCTCTTTCTAATACATCCTTCCCTGGGTTTCAGTGTAATACACCCAGTATCCATAATGCTCAAGACACCACCCACATTTTCTACCCTCATCTTTAATACAGAAAATTCATTTGTGCCCTTCTACAGGCAAGATAATGCCAGATGAATTTAGGCAAACAAGAGATTGTCACATAGCTTCCAGCCCTGGGAGTCAGCGAGGGATTAGCAACAACAGGACTTTCTGTCCTGTGCTCAGGCTCCACTACCCAGTGCCAAGGGATTCGTGGCTCTGCAAGGATGTAGGTCATGCCAGAGGGGACACAGGCAGTCCTGCAGGAGCCTGCAGGCAATTAAAAGTGGTGATGCAGCTGAGCATCACCACAGGCAGTGAAAAGGGACTTCCCCTGAGAGTGGAAATCGCAGACAGAAACGATCTATTCATCTTCCATGTCCCTGACAAGAAGGGATGACTTGGTTATAAAGCCTTTAAAATGCAATGAGTCACTTCTCAAAAGAGGTCACTGAAATTTTGCCACACGTCACTTCTCAAAAGAGGTCACTGGTTACTGAAATTTTGCTGAAGTATTTAATACAGAGAAAACCCTTGAATAACAAATATTGATCCCTTTAATCATACCATATCTGATTCTTCCAGTAATTACATTTGGGGTGCCTGGCAGTACAAATGGGAGATTCTCACATGCAGAGCAGAGGCAATACTGGCCAACAAACCATCCCTCTGCTAAAAAAGCTTCACTAAAGTTGGTTTCCCAGACCAGAAAAGAGTTTGTTACCCAGCAATAAAATAAAAGATCCCAATCTTCTGTGGAACTGCCTGTGTAGTCCTTGCTCAAGGAAGAGAATGCCACGCAGGTTCCCTGAGCAGTGGATGAGGGGGGCTGCACACAAAGTACCACCCACCCTAAATGCATTCAGCAAACTCTGCAGCCTGGGCAGCTGCTGCAGCTGAGCTGCCCTCGGGAGCAGAGCCAGTGGGACTCTCTGGCACTCACCACAGGTCAGGTATTGATGAGAAGCAAATCTCTCACACACAGAGGATGAAAATCCAGCAACATCTTGCGCCACAAAGGTGAAACCTCTCAGGTACAGGTTCTACCTGAGCTCCTGAGCAGCAAATCGGATTAGTCAGGTAAGCAAGGAGACCTCGAGAGCGACTTCTGCACCACCCATAACCCTGCAAAACATCACCAAGGCCTTGCCCAGAGTGTTTAATAATCCTGCAGCACTGGGGTAAGGGCATCAACTGGTTTCTGCCCTTGGTATTACAACATGCACTTAAACTGCTCTGATCTAACTCCTCCCATCATTAAGCCACTAGTTAGTTAAAACCTACCCAACCCCTCCCAAACCACGTGGGAAAGGGCCACCTTCCCCCAGCCCCAGAGAGGGAGGAAGCCCAGACTAGGCAGAGCTTTGCCAGTACTGCTTTTCTTGAGGTCATCAGATGAGGGTCATCATTTTAACTAGATCAGCTCAGCGAGGATGTCCTGTCCATTGTTTGGAAGCTGGACAAACCAGCCTGTGAGCTTTACATTGGCAGAGATATTAATTTCAAATCAATAGGAAGCACAAAAATATCAATAGGCATTTAGGAGTGAAACATTAATTACTTCTCAAAGGGTGCAGTACACAAATTTCCTGGTGCCTTTACAAATAGAAATAAGTCAATAACATGATTTCATAACATTTATAAATGACTACGTTAATTAACAGGGAATCTTCAGAGAGATGATGAAGGAAATTTAGAAGAACCTTGTCTAGCACAATTCAAAATTCTCAAAGGAAGGAAGCGATTTCTTAGAAAAGATTAATTGTAAGTTTTTTTACATTACCTTGATAGAATATCTGTTTACATATTTAAGCTGGTTTTGACCTTCAAAACTCTGGCAAAGAACAATTTTCATTAAACCATCTCAGTGGAAGAACTTGGCAGTTCCTCATCTCATCTCTGAGGTTAAGAGAGGATATTGAGTATTTAGCAGGAATGGTCAAGCAAAATGTGTGCAAGTCCTATCCAAAGCAGCCTTTAATTTATCATAGCAGACACAGCAAGGGCTGATGCACAGCAAGCTCTTCTGTCAGGTCAGATTCCTTCCTGGGACTTGGCTGGAGGCTCCAGAGTAAAGTAATTCCACAAAAACTGAAATTTCTCCCTAAGAATACCCTACCTAGTTCTGAGAACATATCACAACATAATGGGGATAACTCTTCCCCATCCTTTGGCAATTCAAGGGAATCTTCAACCAAGGCAACCCTGCATGTGTCCTGAAGACACATTCCACAGGAGTGGAATGGCTCTGGCTTCCCTTTCTTCTAAGTTTCACCTCTTCAGTGTCCTATTTTCTGTGAAACTCTGTTCACCTGCTGCCCTTCACAGCCCAGTTGGGCCCCATCACCCACCTCTCTGGCCCAGCTGAGTGCAGGAATAAGCAGCTGGGAAGCAGGAAGAACGTGAAGAATGTACTCTGTCTCCTCACTGGCATGTGAGTGGTACAGAATCAAAGAGGAAAGTGGAGCAGAGATAAACACTCATTTGAAGAACAACATTTCCAGGACAGAGCTATACTTAGTAATAGAGCAAAAAGGAAAATACAGTGGGACATCAATTGGTTAAGAATCAAATTATATCAGGGGTTTTTTTCCCACAAAATTAAATTAAGGTTGGCCCACAAAATGAAATTAGTATTGTATATCACATTCTAATACAAAGTGACGTGTCCTAAACCACCAGATTATATCATATTAACTAAACCAAACACTCCTATAGAAAGTATTTCCATAAAACTCAAATGAGTTTGGGTAGCCATAAAGGAAAAGCATTTCAAAAATGAGTCAGTCATGACCTAGAAAATCTGTGGTGGAAGGAGAGTGAAGGCACCCAGTCAGTCAACTGAGGTGTTTGTGAGCTGCAGGAATACTGGGGGAAGATATTAAGACAGGCAAATTAAGAACTAGGAATAAGAAGTTAAGCCAGAAAGACTCACAGAGAAATAAGGCACAAGTCGAGCAGCGAGGGCAGCACTAAGCACTGGGATAAACCACTCAAGGAAAAGATGGATTTCACACTTTGATGGATTCTCAAGAATGCTTGATTTTCTGAACAGCATTGCTGTGGTCCAGCCAAGGTTTCTTTTCAAGGGAGCAGCTGAGTGAAGTTT